>NC_045621.1:114414624-114725041 GCF_009829155.1 Mustela erminea | reverse complement strand
TGGCCTTGCTGTCGGGAAAATGGTCGTGAAGCAGGAGGACCTGTCCTGGCAGGAAGAGCGGGCTGGTGGCAAGACAAGTGTTACCCGCTCCCTGTGCGGAGAGACGGAAGCCTGGCTGCCAAGGAGACACGAGGGGACGACTAGGGCAGGGGCACGTGCTCCACCCTGAGGAAGGAGTCTGGACAGAAGGCAGGCCTGTCCTGCGACTCTGGTCCCAAGGGAACAGCATCTCCTTGGACACCTGTCACTAGGGCAGACTTGGGTTTGCCACCAGGCTCCATACCCGGAACTCGCAGAACCAGCTCCCTGGAGGACGGGCAGTCAATGCCGTATTCCAACAAGATGTGGCAGCGTTGTCGGTGGCAGGGGGTGTGCCGAGGATGGTGTGCGGACAGTCCCGACAGCTCCCCATCCCAGTGCACGGGCGTTGTGAACGGAACCTGTCGCCTCTCTTCTCCTGTGGGGAAGGCACTGGCCTAGTCCCCGAGTCCGCCTGAGTGCCAGAGCAAAAGGCCAAGCTTTGCCTACGCCGAGAGATGGTTGTGGGCACAGAGTGCCATCCTAGGAAACGCACGCTGCTGCACGGTTGTGACTGTGTCTGCTTAGCTGGGCTTGGCAGGGTGAACCCAGGGCGCGAACATGGAGCCCGGGAAAGCAAGGCCCCAGAGGCACCAGCTCTCCCGCAGCTCTTCTTCCCTGACAAGGCAGAGCGAATGCCCAAAGCCTCGCTGAGGAAGCCGCAGCGAGGTGCGGTTCGCGCCCAAGCTGAAAACCTCTGCGAAAGCATAGCAGTCACTGGGAAATCAGAGTCGGTTCTGTGGGCTGCTCTTGCTGCTTGCCTTAGCCTAGTATCCGCAGCACAGTGGGAGAAACCCGCATAGAGCGAAGCCTCTTTCCCCGGGCATCCCTTTCCTGGAAGCACTGCATTGTTTTGGAAATCAGAGTAGGGTCTGCGGGCTGCTGCTGTTGCTTTCCTGAGCAAGTCTCCGTAGCACCTTGTAATAAACCCGCATGGAGTGAAATCCTTTTTGCCCGCGCATTCCTTTTGGGAAATTACAGCATTCTTTGGGAAATCAAAGTGGGGTCGGTGGGATGCTGCTTCTGCTTGCCTGTGCTTGTCTCCACCGCACAGTGTAATAAACCCGCATGGAGCGAAATCCTCTTTGCCCGGGGCTTCCCCTCTGCCTGAGAGAGAAGCGCGGTTCCGCCTGTGGAAACAGCCTTAAGGAAAGGGACACGTCCGTCACGGGGCTCCACAGCGGCATGTCAGGGGAAGGCGCAGCACGCCGACCCGGGAGAAGAGAAGGAGCCGTTGGCCTTGCTGTCGGGAAAATGGTCGTGAAGCAGGAGGACCTGTCCTGGCAGGAAGAGCGGGCTGGTGGCAAGACAAGTGTTACCCGCTCCCTGTGCGGAGAGACGGAAGCCTGGCTGCCAAGGAGACACGAGGGGACGACTAGGGCAGGGGCACGTGCTCCACCCTGAGGAAGGAGTCTGGACAGAAGGCAGGCCTGTCCTGCGACTCTGGTCCCAAGGGAACAGCATCTCCTTGGACACCTGTCACTAGGGCAGACTTGGGTTTGCCACCAGGCTCCATACCCGGAACTCGCAGAACCAGCTCCCTGGAGGACGGGCAGTCAATGCCGTATTCCAACAAGATGTGGCAGCGTTGTCGGTGGCAGGGGGTGTGCCGAGGATGGTGTGCGGACAGTCCCGACAGCTCCCCATCCCAGTGCACGGGCGTTGTGAACGGAACCTGTCGCCTCTCTTCTCCTGTGGGGAAGGCACTGGCCTAGTCCCCGAGTCCGCCTGAGTGCCAGAGCAAAAGGCCAAGCTTTGCCTACGCCGAGAGATGGTTGTGGGCACAGAGTGCCATCCTAGGAAACGCACGCTGCTGCACGGTTGTGACTGTGTCTGCTTAGCTGGGCTTGGCAGGGTGAACCCAGGGCGCGAACATGGAGCCCGGGAAAGCAAGGCCCCAGAGGCACCAGCTCTCCCGCAGCTCTTCTTCCCTGACAAGGCAGAGCGAATGCCCAAAGCCTCGCTGAGGAAGCCGCAGCGAGGTGCGGTTCGCGCCCAAGCTGAAAACCTCTGCGAAAGCATAGCAGTCACTGGGAAATCAGAGTCGGTTCTGTGGGCTGCTCTTGCTGCTTGCCTTAGCCTAGTATCCGCAGCACAGTGGGAGAAACCCGCATAGAGCGAAGCCTCTTTCCCCGGGCATCCCTTTCCTGGAAGCACTGCATTGTTTTGGAAATCAGAGTAGGGTCTGCGGGCTGCTGCTGTTGCTTTCCTGAGCAAGTCTCCGTAGCACCTTGTAATAAACCCGCATGGAGTGAAATCCTTTTTGCCCGCGCATTCCTTTTGGGAAATTACAGCATTCTTTGGGAAATCAAAGTGGGGTCGGTGGGATGCTGCTTCTGCTTGCCTGTGCTTGTCTCCACCGCACAGTGTAATAAACCCGCATGGAGCGAAATCCTCTTTGCCCGGGGCTTCCCCTCTGCCTGAGAGAGAAGCGCGGTTCCGCCTGTGGAAACAGCCTTAAGGAAAGGGACACGTCCGTCACGGGGCTCCACAGCGGCATGTCAGGGGAAGGCGCAGCACGCCGACCCGGGAGAAGAGAAGGAGCCGTTGGCCTTGCTGTCGGGAAAATGGTCGTGAAGCAGGAGGACCTGTCCTGGCAGGAAGAGCGGGCTGGTGGCAAGACAAGTGTTACCCGCTCCCTGTGCGGAGAGACGGAAGCCTGGCTGCCAAGGAGACACGAGGGGACGACTAGGGCAGGGGCACGTGCTCCACCCTGAGGAAGGAGTCTGGACAGAAGGCAGGCCTGTCCTGCGACTCTGGTCCCAAGGGAACAGCATCTCCTTGGACACCTGTCACTAGGGCAGACTTGGGTTTGCCACCAGGCTCCATACCCGGAACTCGCAGAACCAGCTCCCTGGAGGACGGGCAGTCAATGCCGTATTCCAACAAGATGTGGCAGCGTTGTCGGTGGCAGGGGGTGTGCCGAGGATGGTGTGCGGACAGTCCCGACAGCTCCCCATCCCAGTGCACGGGCGTTGTGAACGGAACCTGTCGCCTCTCTTCTCCTGTGGGGAAGGCACTGGCCTAGTCCCCGAGTCCGCCTGAGTGCCAGAGCAAAAGGCCAAGCTTTGCCTACGCCGAGAGATGGTTGTGGGCACAGAGTGCCATCCTAGGAAACGCACGCTGCTGCACGGTTGTGACTGTGTCTGCTTAGCTGGGCTTGGCAGGGTGAACCCAGGGCGCGAACATGGAGCCCGGGAAAGCAAGGCCCCAGAGGCACCAGCTCTCCCGCAGCTCTTCTTCCCTGACAAGGCAGAGCGAATGCCCAAAGCCTCGCTGAGGAAGCCGCAGCGAGGTGCGGTTCGCGCCCAAGCTGAAAACCTCTGCGAAAGCATAGCAGTCACTGGGAAATCAGAGTCGGTTCTGTGGGCTGCTCTTGCTGCTTGCCTTAGCCTAGTATCCGCAGCACAGTGGGAGAAACCCGCATAGAGCGAAGCCTCTTTCCCCGGGCATCCCTTTCCTGGAAGCACTGCATTGTTTTGGAAATCAGAGTAGGGTCTGCGGGCTGCTGCTGTTGCTTTCCTGAGCAAGTCTCCGTAGCACCTTGTAATAAACCCGCATGGAGTGAAATCCTTTTTGCCCGCGCATTCCTTTTGGGAAATTACAGCATTCTTTGGGAAATCAAAGTGGGGTCGGTGGGATGCTGCTTCTGCTTGCCTGTGCTTGTCTCCACCGCACAGTGTAATAAACCCGCATGGAGCGAAATCCTCTTTGCCCGGGGCTTCCCCTCTGCCTGAGAGAGAAGCGCGGTTCCGCCTGTGGAAACAGCCTTAAGGAAAGGGACACGTCCGTCACGGGGCTCCACAGCGGCATGTCAGGGGAAGGCGCAGCACGCCGACCCGGGAGAAGAGAAGGAGCCGTTGGCCTTGCTGTCGGGAAAATGGTCGTGAAGCAGGAGGACCTGTCCTGGCAGGAAGAGCGGGCTGGTGGCAAGACAAGTGTTACCCGCTCCCTGTGCGGAGAGACGGAAGCCTGGCTGCCAAGGAGACACGAGGGGACGACTAGGGCAGGGGCACGTGCTCCACCCTGAGGAAGGAGTCTGGACAGAAGGCAGGCCTGTCCTGCGACTCTGGTCCCAAGGGAACAGCATCTCCTTGGACACCTGTCACTAGGGCAGACTTGGGTTTGCCACCAGGCTCCATACCCGGAACTCGCAGAACCAGCTCCCTGGAGGACGGGCAGTCAATGCCGTATTCCAACAAGATGTGGCAGCGTTGTCGGTGGCAGGGGGTGTGCCGAGGATGGTGTGCGGACAGTCCCGACAGCTCCCCATCCCAGTGCACGGGCGTTGTGAACGGAACCTGTCGCCTCTCTTCTCCTGTGGGGAAGGCACTGGCCTAGTCCCCGAGTCCGCCTGAGTGCCAGAGCAAAAGGCCAAGCTTTGCCTACGCCGAGAGATGGTTGTGGGCACAGAGTGCCATCCTAGGAAACGCACGCTGCTGCACGGTTGTGACTGTGTCTGCTTAGCTGGGCTTGGCAGGGTGAACCCAGGGCGCGAACATGGAGCCCGGGAAAGCAAGGCCCCAGAGGCACCAGCTCTCCCGCAGCTCTTCTTCCCTGACAAGGCAGAGCGAATGCCCAAAGCCTCGCTGAGGAAGCCGCAGCGAGGTGCGGTTCGCGCCCAAGCTGAAAACCTCTGCGAAAGCATAGCAGTCACTGGGAAATCAGAGTCGGTTCTGTGGGCTGCTCTTGCTGCTTGCCTTAGCCTAGTATCCGCAGCACAGTGGGAGAAACCCGCATAGAGCGAAGCCTCTTTCCCCGGGCATCCCTTTCCTGGAAGCACTGCATTGTTTTGGAAATCAGAGTAGGGTCTGCGGGCTGCTGCTGTTGCTTTCCTGAGCAAGTCTCCGTAGCACCTTGTAATAAACCCGCATGGAGTGAAATCCTTTTTGCCCGCGCATTCCTTTTGGGAAATTACAGCATTCTTTGGGAAATCAAAGTGGGGTCGGTGGGATGCTGCTTCTGCTTGCCTGTGCTTGTCTCCACCGCACAGTGTAATAAACCCGCATGGAGCGAAATCCTCTTTGCCCGGGGCTTCCCCTCTGCCTGAGAGAGAAGCGCGGTTCCGCCTGTGGAAACAGCCTTAAGGAAAGGGACACGTCCGTCACGGGGCTCCACAGCGGCATGTCAGGGGAAGGCGCAGCACGCCGACCCGGGAGAAGAGAAGGAGCCGTTGGCCTTGCTGTCGGGAAAATGGTCGTGAAGCAGGAGGACCTGTCCTGGCAGGAAGAGCGGGCTGGTGGCAAGACAAGTGTTACCCGCTCCCTGTGCGGAGAGACGGAAGCCTGGCTGCCAAGGAGACACGAGGGGACGACTAGGGCAGGGGCACGTGCTCCACCCTGAGGAAGGAGTCTGGACAGAAGGCAGGCCTGTCCTGCGACTCTGGTCCCAAGGGAACAGCATCTCCTTGGACACCTGTCACTAGGGCAGACTTGGGTTTGCCACCAGGCTCCATACCCGGAACTCGCAGAACCAGCTCCCTGGAGGACGGGCAGTCAATGCCGTATTCCAACAAGATGTGGCAGCGTTGTCGGTGGCAGGGGGTGTGCCGAGGATGGTGTGCGGACAGTCCCGACAGCTCCCCATCCCAGTGCACGGGCGTTGTGAACGGAACCTGTCGCCTCTCTTCTCCTGTGGGGAAGGCACTGGCCTAGTCCCCGAGTCCGCCTGAGTGCCAGAGCAAAAGGCCAAGCTTTGCCTACGCCGAGAGATGGTTGTGGGCACAGAGTGCCATCCTAGGAAACGCACGCTGCTGCACGGTTGTGACTGTGTCTGCTTAGCTGGGCTTGGCAGGGTGAACCCAGGGCGCGAACATGGAGCCCGGGAAAGCAAGGCCCCAGAGGCACCAGCTCTCCCGCAGCTCTTCTTCCCTGACAAGGCAGAGCGAATGCCCAAAGCCTCGCTGAGGAAGCCGCAGCGAGGTGCGGTTCGCGCCCAAGCTGAAAACCTCTGCGAAAGCATAGCAGTCACTGGGAAATCAGAGTCGGTTCTGTGGGCTGCTCTTGCTGCTTGCCTTAGCCTAGTATCCGCAGCACAGTGGGAGAAACCCGCATAGAGCGAAGCCTCTTTCCCCGGGCATCCCTTTCCTGGAAGCACTGCATTGTTTTGGAAATCAGAGTAGGGTCTGCGGGCTGCTGCTGTTGCTTTCCTGAGCAAGTCTCCGTAGCACCTTGTAATAAACCCGCATGGAGTGAAATCCTTTTTGCCCGCGCATTCCTTTTGGGAAATTACAGCATTCTTTGGGAAATCAAAGTGGGGTCGGTGGGATGCTGCTTCTGCTTGCCTGTGCTTGTCTCCACCGCACAGTGTAATAAACCCGCATGGAGCGAAATCCTCTTTGCCCGGGGCTTCCCCTCTGCCTGAGAGAGAAGCGCGGTTCCGCCTGTGGAAACAGCCTTAAGGAAAGGGACACGTCCGTCACGGGGCTCCACAGCGGCATGTCAGGGGAAGGCGCAGCACGCCGACCCGGGAGAAGAGAAGGAGCCGTTGGCCTTGCTGTCGGGAAAATGGTCGTGAAGCAGGAGGACCTGTCCTGGCAGGAAGAGCGGGCTGGTGGCAAGACAAGTGTTACCCGCTCCCTGTGCGGAGAGACGGAAGCCTGGCTGCCAAGGAGACACGAGGGGACGACTAGGGCAGGGGCACGTGCTCCACCCTGAGGAAGGAGTCTGGACAGAAGGCAGGCCTGTCCTGCGACTCTGGTCCCAAGGGAACAGCATCTCCTTGGACACCTGTCACTAGGGCAGACTTGGGTTTGCCACCAGGCTCCATACCCGGAACTCGCAGAACCAGCTCCCTGGAGGACGGGCAGTCAATGCCGTATTCCAACAAGATGTGGCAGCGTTGTCGGTGGCAGGGGGTGTGCCGAGGATGGTGTGCGGACAGTCCCGACAGCTCCCCATCCCAGTGCACGGGCGTTGTGAACGGAACCTGTCGCCTCTCTTCTCCTGTGGGGAAGGCACTGGCCTAGTCCCCGAGTCCGCCTGAGTGCCAGAGCAAAAGGCCAAGCTTTGCCTACGCCGAGAGATGGTTGTGGGCACAGAGTGCCATCCTAGGAAACGCACGCTGCTGCACGGTTGTGACTGTGTCTGCTTAGCTGGGCTTGGCAGGGTGAACCCAGGGCGCGAACATGGAGCCCGGGAAAGCAAGGCCCCAGAGGCACCAGCTCTCCCGCAGCTCTTCTTCCCTGACAAGGCAGAGCGAATGCCCAAAGCCTCGCTGAGGAAGCCGCAGCGAGGTGCGGTTCGCGCCCAAGCTGAAAACCTCTGCGAAAGCATAGCAGTCACTGGGAAATCAGAGTCGGTTCTGTGGGCTGCTCTTGCTGCTTGCCTTAGCCTAGTATCCGCAGCACAGTGGGAGAAACCCGCATAGAGCGAAGCCTCTTTCCCCGGGCATCCCTTTCCTGGAAGCACTGCATTGTTTTGGAAATCAGAGTAGGGTCTGCGGGCTGCTGCTGTTGCTTTCCTGAGCAAGTCTCCGTAGCACCTTGTAATAAACCCGCATGGAGTGAAATCCTTTTTGCCCGCGCATTCCTTTTGGGAAATTACAGCATTCTTTGGGAAATCAAAGTGGGGTCGGTGGGATGCTGCTTCTGCTTGCCTGTGCTTGTCTCCACCGCACAGTGTAATAAACCCGCATGGAGCGAAATCCTCTTTGCCCGGGGCTTCCCCTCTGCCTGAGAGAGAAGCGCGGTTCCGCCTGTGGAAACAGCCTTAAGGAAAGGGACACGTCCGTCACGGGGCTCCACAGCGGCATGTCAGGGGAAGGCGCAGCACGCCGACCCGGGAGAAGAGAAGGAGCCGTTGGCCTTGCTGTCGGGAAAATGGTCGTGAAGCAGGAGGACCTGTCCTGGCAGGAAGAGCGGGCTGGTGGCAAGACAAGTGTTACCCGCTCCCTGTGCGGAGAGACGGAAGCCTGGCTGCCAAGGAGACACGAGGGGACGACTAGGGCAGGGGCACGTGCTCCACCCTGAGGAAGGAGTCTGGACAGAAGGCAGGCCTGTCCTGCGACTCTGGTCCCAAGGGAACAGCATCTCCTTGGACACCTGTCACTAGGGCAGACTTGGGTTTGCCACCAGGCTCCATACCCGGAACTCGCAGAACCAGCTCCCTGGAGGACGGGCAGTCAATGCCGTATTCCAACAAGATGTGGCAGCGTTGTCGGTGGCAGGGGGTGTGCCGAGGATGGTGTGCGGACAGTCCCGACAGCTCCCCATCCCAGTGCACGGGCGTTGTGAACGGAACCTGTCGCCTCTCTTCTCCTGTGGGGAAGGCACTGGCCTAGTCCCCGAGTCCGCCTGAGTGCCAGAGCAAAAGGCCAAGCTTTGCCTACGCCGAGAGATGGTTGTGGGCACAGAGTGCCATCCTAGGAAACGCACGCTGCTGCACGGTTGTGACTGTGTCTGCTTAGCTGGGCTTGGCAGGGTGAACCCAGGGCGCGAACATGGAGCCCGGGAAAGCAAGGCCCCAGAGGCACCAGCTCTCCCGCAGCTCTTCTTCCCTGACAAGGCAGAGCGAATGCCCAAAGCCTCGCTGAGGAAGCCGCAGCGAGGTGCGGTTCGCGCCCAAGCTGAAAACCTCTGCGAAAGCATAGCAGTCACTGGGAAATCAGAGTCGGTTCTGTGGGCTGCTCTTGCTGCTTGCCTTAGCCTAGTATCCGCAGCACAGTGGGAGAAACCCGCATAGAGCGAAGCCTCTTTCCCCGGGCATCCCTTTCCTGGAAGCACTGCATTGTTTTGGAAATCAGAGTAGGGTCTGCGGGCTGCTGCTGTTGCTTTCCTGAGCAAGTCTCCGTAGCACCTTGTAATAAACCCGCATGGAGTGAAATCCTTTTTGCCCGCGCATTCCTTTTGGGAAATTACAGCATTCTTTGGGAAATCAAAGTGGGGTCGGTGGGATGCTGCTTCTGCTTGCCTGTGCTTGTCTCCACCGCACAGTGTAATAAACCCGCATGGAGCGAAATCCTCTTTGCCCGGGGCTTCCCCTCTGCCTGAGAGAGAAGCGCGGTTCCGCCTGTGGAAACAGCCTTAAGGAAAGGGACACGTCCGTCACGGGGCTCCACAGCGGCATGTCAGGGGAAGGCGCAGCACGCCGACCCGGGAGAAGAGAAGGAGCCGTTGGCCTTGCTGTCGGGAAAATGGTCGTGAAGCAGGAGGACCTGTCCTGGCAGGAAGAGCGGGCTGGTGGCAAGACAAGTGTTACCCGCTCCCTGTGCGGAGAGACGGAAGCCTGGCTGCCAAGGAGACACGAGGGGACGACTAGGGCAGGGGCACGTGCTCCACCCTGAGGAAGGAGTCTGGACAGAAGGCAGGCCTGTCCTGCGACTCTGGTCCCAAGGGAACAGCATCTCCTTGGACACCTGTCACTAGGGCAGACTTGGGTTTGCCACCAGGCTCCATACCCGGAACTCGCAGAACCAGCTCCCTGGAGGACGGGCAGTCAATGCCGTATTCCAACAAGATGTGGCAGCGTTGTCGGTGGCAGGGGGTGTGCCGAGGATGGTGTGCGGACAGTCCCGACAGCTCCCCATCCCAGTGCACGGGCGTTGTGAACGGAACCTGTCGCCTCTCTTCTCCTGTGGGGAAGGCACTGGCCTAGTCCCCGAGTCCGCCTGAGTGCCAGAGCAAAAGGCCAAGCTTTGCCTACGCCGAGAGATGGTTGTGGGCACAGAGTGCCATCCTAGGAAACGCACGCTGCTGCACGGTTGTGACTGTGTCTGCTTAGCTGGGCTTGGCAGGGTGAACCCAGGGCGCGAACATGGAGCCCGGGAAAGCAAGGCCCCAGAGGCACCAGCTCTCCCGCAGCTCTTCTTCCCTGACAAGGCAGAGCGAATGCCCAAAGCCTCGCTGAGGAAGCCGCAGCGAGGTGCGGTTCGCGCCCAAGCTGAAAACCTCTGCGAAAGCATAGCAGTCACTGGGAAATCAGAGTCGGTTCTGTGGGCTGCTCTTGCTGCTTGCCTTAGCCTAGTATCCGCAGCACAGTGGGAGAAACCCGCATAGAGCGAAGCCTCTTTCCCCGGGCATCCCTTTCCTGGAAGCACTGCATTGTTTTGGAAATCAGAGTAGGGTCTGCGGGCTGCTGCTGTTGCTTTCCTGAGCAAGTCTCCGTAGCACCTTGTAATAAACCCGCATGGAGTGAAATCCTTTTTGCCCGCGCATTCCTTTTGGGAAATTACAGCATTCTTTGGGAAATCAAAGTGGGGTCGGTGGGATGCTGCTTCTGCTTGCCTGTGCTTGTCTCCACCGCACAGTGTAATAAACCCGCATGGAGCGAAATCCTCTTTGCCCGGGGCTTCCCCTCTGCCTGAGAGAGAAGCGCGGTTCCGCCTGTGGAAACAGCCTTAAGGAAAGGGACACGTCCGTCACGGGGCTCCACAGCGGCATGTCAGGGGAAGGCGCAGCACGCCGACCCGGGAGAAGAGAAGGAGCCGTTGGCCTTGCTGTCGGGAAAATGGTCGTGAAGCAGGAGGACCTGTCCTGGCAGGAAGAGCGGGCTGGTGGCAAGACAAGTGTTACCCGCTCCCTGTGCGGAGAGACGGAAGCCTGGCTGCCAAGGAGACACGAGGGGACGACTAGGGCAGGGGCACGTGCTCCACCCTGAGGAAGGAGTCTGGACAGAAGGCAGGCCTGTCCTGCGACTCTGGTCCCAAGGGAACAGCATCTCCTTGGACACCTGTCACTAGGGCAGACTTGGGTTTGCCACCAGGCTCCATACCCGGAACTCGCAGAACCAGCTCCCTGGAGGACGGGCAGTCAATGCCGTATTCCAACAAGATGTGGCAGCGTTGTCGGTGGCAGGGGGTGTGCCGAGGATGGTGTGCGGACAGTCCCGACAGCTCCCCATCCCAGTGCACGGGCGTTGTGAACGGAACCTGTCGCCTCTCTTCTCCTGTGGGGAAGGCACTGGCCTAGTCCCCGAGTCCGCCTGAGTGCCAGAGCAAAAGGCCAAGCTTTGCCTACGCCGAGAGATGGTTGTGGGCACAGAGTGCCATCCTAGGAAACGCACGCTGCTGCACGGTTGTGACTGTGTCTGCTTAGCTGGGCTTGGCAGGGTGAACCCAGGGCGCGAACATGGAGCCCGGGAAAGCAAGGCCCCAGAGGCACCAGCTCTCCCGCAGCTCTTCTTCCCTGACAAGGCAGAGCGAATGCCCAAAGCCTCGCTGAGGAAGCCGCAGCGAGGTGCGGTTCGCGCCCAAGCTGAAAACCTCTGCGAAAGCATAGCAGTCACTGGGAAATCAGAGTCGGTTCTGTGGGCTGCTCTTGCTGCTTGCCTTAGCCTAGTATCCGCAGCACAGTGGGAGAAACCCGCATAGAGCGAAGCCTCTTTCCCCGGGCATCCCTTTCCTGGAAGCACTGCATTGTTTTGGAAATCAGAGTAGGGTCTGCGGGCTGCTGCTGTTGCTTTCCTGAGCAAGTCTCCGTAGCACCTTGTAATAAACCCGCATGGAGTGAAATCCTTTTTGCCCGCGCATTCCTTTTGGGAAATTACAGCATTCTTTGGGAAATCAAAGTGGGGTCGGTGGGATGCTGCTTCTGCTTGCCTGTGCTTGTCTCCACCGCACAGTGTAATAAACCCGCATGGAGCGAAATCCTCTTTGCCCGGGGCTTCCCCTCTGCCTGAGAGAGAAGCGCGGTTCCGCCTGTGGAAACAGCCTTAAGGAAAGGGACACGTCCGTCACGGGGCTCCACAGCGGCATGTCAGGGGAAGGCGCAGCACGCCGACCCGGGAGAAGAGAAGGAGCCGTTGGCCTTGCTGTCGGGAAAATGGTCGTGAAGCAGGAGGACCTGTCCTGGCAGGAAGAGCGGGCTGGTGGCAAGACAAGTGTTACCCGCTCCCTGTGCGGAGAGACGGAAGCCTGGCTGCCAAGGAGACACGAGGGGACGACTAGGGCAGGGGCACGTGCTCCACCCTGAGGAAGGAGTCTGGACAGAAGGCAGGCCTGTCCTGCGACTCTGGTCCCAAGGGAACAGCATCTCCTTGGACACCTGTCACTAGGGCAGACTTGGGTTTGCCACCAGGCTCCATACCCGGAACTCGCAGAACCAGCTCCCTGGAGGACGGGCAGTCAATGCCGTATTCCAACAAGATGTGGCAGCGTTGTCGGTGGCAGGGGGTGTGCCGAGGATGGTGTGCGGACAGTCCCGACAGCTCCCCATCCCAGTGCACGGGCGTTGTGAACGGAACCTGTCGCCTCTCTTCTCCTGTGGGGAAGGCACTGGCCTAGTCCCCGAGTCCGCCTGAGTGCCAGAGCAAAAGGCCAAGCTTTGCCTACGCCGAGAGATGGTTGTGGGCACAGAGTGCCATCCTAGGAAACGCACGCTGCTGCACGGTTGTGACTGTGTCTGCTTAGCTGGGCTTGGCAGGGTGAACCCAGGGCGCGAACATGGAGCCCGGGAAAGCAAGGCCCCAGAGGCACCAGCTCTCCCGCAGCTCTTCTTCCCTGACAAGGCAGAGCGAATGCCCAAAGCCTCGCTGAGGAAGCCGCAGCGAGGTGCGGTTCGCGCCCAAGCTGAAAACCTCTGCGAAAGCATAGCAGTCACTGGGAAATCAGAGTCGGTTCTGTGGGCTGCTCTTGCTGCTTGCCTTAGCCTAGTATCCGCAGCACAGTGGGAGAAACCCGCATAGAGCGAAGCCTCTTTCCCCGGGCATCCCTTTCCTGGAAGCACTGCATTGTTTTGGAAATCAGAGTAGGGTCTGCGGGCTGCTGCTGTTGCTTTCCTGAGCAAGTCTCCGTAGCACCTTGTAATAAACCCGCATGGAGTGAAATCCTTTTTGCCCGCGCATTCCTTTTGGGAAATTACAGCATTCTTTGGGAAATCAAAGTGGGGTCGGTGGGATGCTGCTTCTGCTTGCCTGTGCTTGTCTCCACCGCACAGTGTAATAAACCCGCATGGAGCGAAATCCTCTTTGCCCGGGGCTTCCCCTCTGCCTGAGAGAGAAGCGCGGTTCCGCCTGTGGAAACAGCCTTAAGGAAAGGGACACGTCCGTCACGGGGCTCCACAGCGGCATGTCAGGGGAAGGCGCAGCACGCCGACCCGGGAGAAGAGAAGGAGCCGTTGGCCTTGCTGTCGGGAAAATGGTCGTGAAGCAGGAGGACCTGTCCTGGCAGGAAGAGCGGGCTGGTGGCAAGACAAGTGTTACCCGCTCCCTGTGCGGAGAGACGGAAGCCTGGCTGCCAAGGAGACACGAGGGGACGACTAGGGCAGGGGCACGTGCTCCACCCTGAGGAAGGAGTCTGGACAGAAGGCAGGCCTGTCCTGCGACTCTGGTCCCAAGGGAACAGCATCTCCTTGGACACCTGTCACTAGGGCAGACTTGGGTTTGCCACCAGGCTCCATACCCGGAACTCGCAGAACCAGCTCCCTGGAGGACGGGCAGTCAATGCCGTATTCCAACAAGATGTGGCAGCGTTGTCGGTGGCAGGGGGTGTGCCGAGGATGGTGTGCGGACAGTCCCGACAGCTCCCCATCCCAGTGCACGGGCGTTGTGAACGGAACCTGTCGCCTCTCTTCTCCTGTGGGGAAGGCACTGGCCTAGTCCCCGAGTCCGCCTGAGTGCCAGAGCAAAAGGCCAAGCTTTGCCTACGCCGAGAGATGGTTGTGGGCACAGAGTGCCATCCTAGGAAACGCACGCTGCTGCACGGTTGTGACTGTGTCTGCTTAGCTGGGCTTGGCAGGGTGAACCCAGGGCGCGAACATGGAGCCCGGGAAAGCAAGGCCCCAGAGGCACCAGCTCTCCCGCAGCTCTTCTTCCCTGACAAGGCAGAGCGAATGCCCAAAGCCTCGCTGAGGAAGCCGCAGCGAGGTGCGGTTCGCGCCCAAGCTGAAAACCTCTGCGAAAGCATAGCAGTCACTGGGAAATCAGAGTCGGTTCTGTGGGCTGCTCTTGCTGCTTGCCTTAGCCTAGTATCCGCAGCACAGTGGGAGAAACCCGCATAGAGCGAAGCCTCTTTCCCCGGGCATCCCTTTCCTGGAAGCACTGCATTGTTTTGGAAATCAGAGTAGGGTCTGCGGGCTGCTGCTGTTGCTTTCCTGAGCAAGTCTCCGTAGCACCTTGTAATAAACCCGCATGGAGTGAAATCCTTTTTGCCCGCGCATTCCTTTTGGGAAATTACAGCATTCTTTGGGAAATCAAAGTGGGGTCGGTGGGATGCTGCTTCTGCTTGCCTGTGCTTGTCTCCACCGCACAGTGTAATAAACCCGCATGGAGCGAAATCCTCTTTGCCCGGGGCTTCCCCTCTGCCTGAGAGAGAAGCGCGGTTCCGCCTGTGGAAACAGCCTTAAGGAAAGGGACACGTCCGTCACGGGGCTCCACAGCGGCATGTCAGGGGAAGGCGCAGCACGCCGACCCGGGAGAAGAGAAGGAGCCGTTGGCCTTGCTGTCGGGAAAATGGTCGTGAAGCAGGAGGACCTGTCCTGGCAGGAAGAGCGGGCTGGTGGCAAGACAAGTGTTACCCGCTCCCTGTGCGGAGAGACGGAAGCCTGGCTGCCAAGGAGACACGAGGGGACGACTAGGGCAGGGGCACGTGCTCCACCCTGAGGAAGGAGTCTGGACAGAAGGCAGGCCTGTCCTGCGACTCTGGTCCCAAGGGAACAGCATCTCCTTGGACACCTGTCACTAGGGCAGACTTGGGTTTGCCACCAGGCTCCATACCCGGAACTCGCAGAACCAGCTCCCTGGAGGACGGGCAGTCAATGCCGTATTCCAACAAGATGTGGCAGCGTTGTCGGTGGCAGGGGGTGTGCCGAGGATGGTGTGCGGACAGTCCCGACAGCTCCCCATCCCAGTGCACGGGCGTTGTGAACGGAACCTGTCGCCTCTCTTCTCCTGTGGGGAAGGCACTGGCCTAGTCCCCGAGTCCGCCTGAGTGCCAGAGCAAAAGGCCAAGCTTTGCCTACGCCGAGAGATGGTTGTGGGCACAGAGTGCCATCCTAGGAAACGCACGCTGCTGCACGGTTGTGACTGTGTCTGCTTAGCTGGGCTTGGCAGGGTGAACCCAGGGCGCGAACATGGAGCCCGGGAAAGCAAGGCCCCAGAGGCACCAGCTCTCCCGCAGCTCTTCTTCCCTGACAAGGCAGAGCGAATGCCCAAAGCCTCGCTGAGGAAGCCGCAGCGAGGTGCGGTTCGCGCCCAAGCTGAAAACCTCTGCGAAAGCATAGCAGTCACTGGGAAATCAGAGTCGGTTCTGTGGGCTGCTCTTGCTGCTTGCCTTAGCCTAGTATCCGCAGCACAGTGGGAGAAACCCGCATAGAGCGAAGCCTCTTTCCCCGGGCATCCCTTTCCTGGAAGCACTGCATTGTTTTGGAAATCAGAGTAGGGTCTGCGGGCTGCTGC
Source organism: Mustela erminea (assembly GCF_009829155.1). Classification (NCBI taxonomy): domain Eukaryota; kingdom Metazoa; phylum Chordata; class Mammalia; order Carnivora; family Mustelidae; genus Mustela; species Mustela erminea. Next base: position 114,709,634 of record NC_045621.1, on the reverse strand, counting down.
TGTTGCTTTCCTGAGCAAGTCTCCGTAGCACCTTGTAATAAACCCGCATGGAGTGAAATCCTTTTTGCCCGCGCATTCCTTTTGGGAAATTACAGCATTCTTTGGGAAATCAAAGTGGGGTCGGTGGGATGCTGCTTCTGCTTGCCTGTGCTTGTCTCCACCGCACAGTGTAATAAACCCGCATGGAGCGAAATCCTCTTTGCCCGGGGCTTCCCCTCTGCCTGAGAGAGAAGCGCGGTTCCGCCTGTGGAAACAGCCTTAAGGAAAGGGACACGTCCGTCACGGGGCTCCACAGCGGCATGTCAGGGGAAGGCGCAGCACGCCGACCCGGGAGAAGAGAAGGAGCCGTTGGCCTTGCTGTCGGGAAAATGGTCGTGAAGCAGGAGGACCTGTCCTGGCAGGAAGAGCGGGCTGGTGGCAAGACAAGTGTTACCCGCTCCCTGTGCGGAGAGACGGAAGCCTGGCTGCCAAGGAGACACGAGGGGACGACTAGGGCAGGGGCACGTGCTCCACCCTGAGGAAGGAGTCTGGACAGAAGGCAGGCCTGTCCTGCGACTCTGGTCCCAAGGGAACAGCATCTCCTTGGACACCTGTCACTAGGGCAGACTTGGGTTTGCCACCAGGCTCCATACCCGGAACTCGCAGAACCAGCTCCCTGGAGGACGGGCAGTCAATGCCGTATTCCAACAAGATGTGGCAGCGTTGTCGGTGGCAGGGGGTGTGCCGAGGATGGTGTGCGGACAGTCCCGACAGCTCCCCATCCCAGTGCACGGGCGTTGTGAACGGAACCTGTCGCCTCTCTTCTCCTGTGGGGAAGGCACTGGCCTAGTCCCCGAGTCCGCCTGAGTGCCAGAGCAAAAGGCCAAGCTTTGCCTACGCCGAGAGATGGTTGTGGGCACAGAGTGCCATCCTAGGAAACGCACGCTGCTGCACGGTTGTGACTGTGTCTGCTTAGCTGGGCTTGGCAGGGTGAACCCAGGGCGCGAACATGGAGCCCGGGAAAGCAAGGCCCCAGAGGCACCAGCTCTCCCGCAGCTCTTCTTCCCTGACAAGGCAGAGCGAATGCCCAAAGCCTCGCTGAGGAAGCCGCAGCGAGGTGCGGTTCGCGCCCAAGCTGAAAACCTCTGCGAAAGCATAGCAGTCACTGGGAAATCAGAGTCGGTTCTGTGGGCTGCTCTTGCTGCTTGCCTTAGCCTAGTATCCGCAGCACAGTGGGAGAAACCCGCATAGAGCGAAGCCTCTTTCCCCGGGCATCCCTTTCCTGGAAGCACTGCATTGTTTTGGAAATCAGAGTAGGGTCTGCGGGCTGCTGCTGTTGCTTTCCTGAGCAAGTCTCCGTAGCACCTTGTAATAAACCCGCATGGAGTGAAATCCTTTTTGCCCGCGCATTCCTTTTGGGAAATTACAGCATTCTTTGGGAAATCAAAGTGGGGTCGGTGGGATGCTGCTTCTGCTTGCCTGTGCTTGTCTCCACCGCACAGTGTAATAAACCCGCATGGAGCGAAATCCTCTTTGCCCGGGGCTTCCCCTCTGCCTGAGAGAGAAGCGCGGTTCCGCCTGTGGAAACAGCCTTAAGGAAAGGGACACGTCCGTCACGGGGCTCCACAGCGGCATGTCAGGGGAAGGCGCAGCACGCCGACCCGGGAGAAGAGAAGGAGCCGTTGGCCTTGCTGTCGGGAAAATGGTCGTGAAGCAGGAGGACCTGTCCTGGCAGGAAGAGCGGGCTGGTGGCAAGACAAGTGTTACCCGCTCCCTGTGCGGAGAGACGGAAGCCTGGCTGCCAAGGAGACACGAGGGGACGACTAGGGCAGGGGCACGTGCTCCACCCTGAGGAAGGAGTCTGGACAGAAGGCAGGCCTGTCCTGCGACTCTGGTCCCAAGGGAACAGCATCTCCTTGGACACCTGTCACTAGGGCAGACTTGGGTTTGCCACCAGGCTCCATACCCGGAACTCGCAGAACCAGCTCCCTGGAGGACGGGCAGTCAATGCCGTATTCCAACAAGATGTGGCAGCGTTGTCGGTGGCAGGGGGTGTGCCGAGGATGGTGTGCGGACAGTCCCGACAGCTCCCCATCCCAGTGCACGGGCGTTGTGAACGGAACCTGTCGCCTCTCTTCTCCTGTGGGGAAGGCACTGGCCTAGTCCCCGAGTCCGCCTGAGTGCCAGAGCAAAAGGCCAAGCTTTGCCTACGCCGAGAGATGGTTGTGGGCACAGAGTGCCATCCTAGGAAACGCACGCTGCTGCACGGTTGTGACTGTGTCTGCTTAGCTGGGCTTGGCAGGGTGAACCCAGGGCGCGAACATGGAGCCCGGGAAAGCAAGGCCCCAGAGGCACCAGCTCTCCCGCAGCTCTTCTTCCCTGACAAGGCAGAGCGAATGCCCAAAGCCTCGCTGAGGAAGCCGCAGCGAGGTGCGGTTCGCGCCCAAGCTGAAAACCTCTGCGAAAGCATAGCAGTCACTGGGAAATCAGAGTCGGTTCTGTGGGCTGCTCTTGCTGCTTGCCTTAGCCTAGTATCCGCAGCACAGTGGGAGAAACCCGCATAGAGCGAAGCCTCTTTCCCCGGGCATCCCTTTCCTGGAAGCACTGCATTGTTTTGGAAATCAGAGTAGGGTCTGCGGGCTGCTGCTGTTGCTTTCCTGAGCAAGTCTCCGTAGCACCTTGTAATAAACCCGCATGGAGTGAAATCCTTTTTGCCCGCGCATTCCTTTTGGGAAATTACAGCATTCTTTGGGAAATCAAAGTGGGGTCGGTGGGATGCTGCTTCTGCTTGCCTGTGCTTGTCTCCACCGCACAGTGTAATAAACCCGCATGGAGCGAAATCCTCTTTGCCCGGGGCTTCCCCTCTGCCTGAGAGAGAAGCGCGGTTCCGCCTGTGGAAACAGCCTTAAGGAAAGGGACACGTCCGTCACGGGGCTCCACAGCGGCATGTCAGGGGAAGGCGCAGCACGCCGACCCGGGAGAAGAGAAGGAGCCGTTGGCCTTGCTGTCGGGAAAATGGTCGTGAAGCAGGAGGACCTGTCCTGGCAGGAAGAGCGGGCTGGTGGCAAGACAAGTGTTACCCGCTCCCTGTGCGGAGAGACGGAAGCCTGGCTGCCAAGGAGACACGAGGGGACGACTAGGGCAGGGGCACGTGCTCCACCCTGAGGAAGGAGTCTGGACAGAAGGCAGGCCTGTCCTGCGACTCTGGTCCCAAGGGAACAGCATCTCCTTGGACACCTGTCACTAGGGCAGACTTGGGTTTGCCACCAGGCTCCATACCCGGAACTCGCAGAACCAGCTCCCTGGAGGACGGGCAGTCAATGCCGTATTCCAACAAGATGTGGCAGCGTTGTCGGTGGCAGGGGGTGTGCCGAGGATGGTGTGCGGACAGTCCCGACAGCTCCCCATCCCAGTGCACGGGCGTTGTGAACGGAACCTGTCGCCTCTCTTCTCCTGTGGGGAAGGCACTGGCCTAGTCCCCGAGTCCGCCTGAGTGCCAGAGCAAAAGGCCAAGCTTTGCCTACGCCGAGAGATGGTTGTGGGCACAGAGTGCCATCCTAGGAAACGCACGCTGCTGCACGGTTGTGACTGTGTCTGCTTAGCTGGGCTTGGCAGGGTGAACCCAGGGCGCGAACATGGAGCCCGGGAAAGCAAGGCCCCAGAGGCACCAGCTCTCCCGCAGCTCTTCTTCCCTGACAAGGCAGAGCGAATGCCCAAAGCCTCGCTGAGGAAGCCGCAGCGAGGTGCGGTTCGCGCCCAAGCTGAAAACCTCTGCGAAAGCATAGCAGTCACTGGGAAATCAGAGTCGGTTCTGTGGGCTGCTCTTGCTGCTTGCCTTAGCCTAGTATCCGCAGCACAGTGGGAGAAACCCGCATAGAGCGAAGCCTCTTTCCCCGGGCATCCCTTTCCTGGAAGCACTGCATTGTTTTGGAAATCAGAGTAGGGTCTGCGGGCTGCTGCTGTTGCTTTCCTGAGCAAGTCTCCGTAGCACCTTGTAATAAACCCGCATGGAGTGAAATCCTTTTTGCCCGCGCATTCCTTTTGGGAAATTACAGCATTCTTTGGGAAATCAAAGTGGGGTCGGTGGGATGCTGCTTCTGCTTGCCTGTGCTTGTCTCCACCGCACAGTGTAATAAACCCGCATGGAGCGAAATCCTCTTTGCCCGGGGCTTCCCCTCTGCCTGAGAGAGAAGCGCGGTTCCGCCTGTGGAAACAGCCTTAAGGAAAGGGACACGTCCGTCACGGGGCTCCACAGCGGCATGTCAGGGGAAGGCGCAGCACGCCGACCCGGGAGAAGAGAAGGAGCCGTTGGCCTTGCTGTCGGGAAAATGGTCGTGAAGCAGGAGGACCTGTCCTGGCAGGAAGAGCGGGCTGGTGGCAAGACAAGTGTTACCCGCTCCCTGTGCGGAGAGACGGAAGCCTGGCTGCCAAGGAGACACGAGGGGACGACTAGGGCAGGGGCACGTGCTCCACCCTGAGGAAGGAGTCTGGACAGAAGGCAGGCCTGTCCTGCGACTCTGGTCCCAAGGGAACAGCATCTCCTTGGACACCTGTCACTAGGGCAGACTTGGGTTTGCCACCAGGCTCCATACCCGGAACTCGCAGAACCAGCTCCCTGGAGGACGGGCAGTCAATGCCGTATTCCAACAAGATGTGGCAGCGTTGTCGGTGGCAGGGGGTGTGCCGAGGATGGTGTGCGGACAGTCCCGACAGCTCCCCATCCCAGTGCACGGGCGTTGTGAACGGAACCTGTCGCCTCTCTTCTCCTGTGGGGAAGGCACTGGCCTAGTCCCCGAGTCCGCCTGAGTGCCAGAGCAAAAGGCCAAGCTTTGCCTACGCCGAGAGATGGTTGTGGGCACAGAGTGCCATCCTAGGAAACGCACGCTGCTGCACGGTTGTGACTGTGTCTGCTTAGCTGGGCTTGGCAGGGTGAACCCAGGGCGCGAACATGGAGCCCGGGAAAGCAAGGCCCCAGAGGCACCAGCTCTCCCGCAGCTCTTCTTCCCTGACAAGGCAGAGCGAATGCCCAAAGCCTCGCTGAGGAAGCCGCAGCGAGGTGCGGTTCGCGCCCAAGCTGAAAACCTCTGCGAAAGCATAGCAGTCACTGGGAAATCAGAGTCGGTTCTGTGGGCTGCTCTTGCTGCTTGCCTTAGCCTAGTATCCGCAGCACAGTGGGAGAAACCCGCATAGAGCGAAGCCTCTTTCCCCGGGCATCCCTTTCCTGGAAGCACTGCATTGTTTTGGAAATCAGAGTAGGGTCTGCGGGCTGCTGCTGTTGCTTTCCTGAGCAAGTCTCCGTAGCACCTTGTAATAAACCCGCATGGAGTGAAATCCTTTTTGCCCGCGCATTCCTTTTGGGAAATTACAGCATTCTTTGGGAAATCAAAGTGGGGTCGGTGGGATGCTGCTTCTGCTTGCCTGTGCTTGTCTCCACCGCACAGTGTAATAAACCCGCATGGAGCGAAATCCTCTTTGCCCGGGGCTTCCCCTCTGCCTGAGAGAGAAGCGCGGTTCCGCCTGTGGAAACAGCCTTAAGGAAAGGGACACGTCCGTCACGGGGCTCCACAGCGGCATGTCAGGGGAAGGCGCAGCACGCCGACCCGGGAGAAGAGAAGGAGCCGTTGGCCTTGCTGTCGGGAAAATGGTCGTGAAGCAGGAGGACCTGTCCTGGCAGGAAGAGCGGGCTGGTGGCAAGACAAGTGTTACCCGCTCCCTGTGCGGAGAGACGGAAGCCTGGCTGCCAAGGAGACACGAGGGGACGACTAGGGCAGGGGCACGTGCTCCACCCTGAGGAAGGAGTCTGGACAGAAGGCAGGCCTGTCCTGCGACTCTGGTCCCAAGGGAACAGCATCTCCTTGGACACCTGTCACTAGGGCAGACTTGGGCTTGCCACCAGGCTCCATACCCGGAACTCGCAGAAACAGCTCCCTGGAGGACGGGCAGTCAATGCCGTATTCCAACAAGATGTGGCAGCGTTGTCGGTGGCAGGGGGTGTGCCGAGGATGGTGTGCGGACAGTCCCGACAGCTCCCCATCCCAGTGCACGGGCGTTGTGAACGGAACCTGTCGCCTCTCTTCTCCTGTGGGGAAGGCACTGGCCTAGTCCCCGAGTCCGCCTGAGTGCCAGAGCAAAAGGCCAAGCCTTGCCTACACCGGGAGATGGTAGTGGGCACAGAGTGCCATCCTAGGAAACGCACGCTGCTGCACGGTTGTGACTGTGTCTGCTTAGCTGGGCTTGGCAGGGTGAACCCAGGGCGCGAACATGGAGCCCGGGAAAGCAAGGCCCCAGAGGCACCAGCTCTCCCGCAGCTCTTCTTCCCTGACAAGGCAGAGCGAATGCCCAAAGCCTCGCTGAGGAAGCCGCAGCGAGGTGCGGTTCGCGCCCAAGCTGAAAACCTCTGCGAAAGCATAGCAGTCACTGGGAAATCAGAGTCGGTTCTGTGGGCTGCTCTTGCTGCTTGCCTTAGCCTAGTATCCGCAGCACAGTGGGAGAAACCCGCATAGAGCGAAGCCTCTTTCCCCGGGCATCCCTTTCCTGGAAGCACTGCATTGTTTTGGAAATCAGAGTAGGGTCTGCGGGCTGCTGCTGTTGCTTTCCTGAGCAAGTCTCCGTAGCACCTTGTAATAAACCCGCATGGAGTGAAATCCTTTTTGCCCGCGCATTCCTTTTGGGAAATTACAGCATTCTTTGGGAAATCAGAGTCGGGTCGGTGGGATGCTGCTTCTGCTTGCCTGTGCTTGTCTCCACAGCACAGTGTAATAAACCCGCATGGAGCGAAATCCTCTTTGCCCGGGGCTTCCCCTCTGCCTGAGAGAGAAGCGCGGTTCCGCCTGTGGAAACAGCCTTAAGGAAAGGGACACGTCCGTCACGGGGCTCCACAGCGGCATGTCAGGGGAAGGCGCAGCACGCCGACCCGGGAGAAGAGAAGGAGCCGTTGGCCTTGCTGTCGGGAAAATGGTCGTGAAGCAGGAGAGCCTGCCCTGGCAGGAAGAGCGGGCTGGTGGCAAGACAAGTGTTACCCGCTCCCTGTGCGGAGAGACGGAAGCCTGGCTGCTTAGAAGACACGAGGGGACGACTAGGGCAGGCGCGCGTGCTCCACTCTGAGGAAGCAGTCTGGACAGAAGGCAGGGCTGTCCTGTGCCTCTGGGCCCAAGGGTACAGCTGCTCCTTGGCCACCTGTACATAGGTCAGATGTGGGCCTGTCACCAGGCGCCCGGCCCTGGAGTCGCAGAAACAGCTCCTGGAGGAACCCGCAGTCAGATGCAGTCTTCCTCCAGGGTGTGGCAGCGTTGGCGGAGGCAGGGTGTGTCCCGGGAAAGGAGGGACAGCTACCCATTACTCCCCATCCCGGGGCGCGGGTGGTGTGCAGGGATCCTGTCGCGTCTCCTCTCGGCTGGGGAAGGCACTGGCCTAGTCCCCTGTCCACCTGAACGCCAGAGCAAAAGGGCAGGCCTTGCCTTCGCCGGGAGATGGTATTGTGAGCCGAGTGCCATCCTAGAAGACACACGCTGCTGCCGGGTAGAGGCTGTGTCTGCTTATTTCGGCTTGGCCGGGTGAACCTAGCACGCAAACATGGAGCCCGGGAAAGCAAGGCCCAAGAGGCACCCGATGTCCTGCAGCTCTTCTTCCCTTCAGCGACTGAAGCCTTGCTGAGGAGGAGCGGAGAAGTGCGGTTCGCTCCAAGCACAAAGCCTCTGCGAAAGCACAGCATTCGTTAGGAAATCAGAGTTGGGTTTGTGGGATGATGCTGCTGCTTGCCTGAGCTTGTCTTCACAGCACAGTGTAACAAACCCACATGGAGGGAAATCCTCTTTGCCTGGAAGTCCCCTCTACTTGAGAGAGAAACGTGGTTGCGCCTAGGAGGCCGGTGCTTGCGGCCTGCGCGCACCGTGAGAACCGTGTTCCAGGGAGACAGACGTGATTTTCAAACGTACTTGAAGAAGCCTCAGCCAAAGGGCCCTATGGAGGAGCGCTCAGACGCCTTCCTGTCAGGAAAGCTGTTGGCGCCCCTATGGCTCATCAAGAGGAAACCCCTCGCAAGTGTGGTGGGACAGCATTGGCAAGGTGCCGCGCCCAGACCTGGTTATTTATACAATAAGGAGTCTGAAGAGTTCCCAAAATGACATGGAATTTGGGAATAGAAAGATGACCTATGAAGAATAAGATGACACATGTTCCAAGCAGAGTAAAAATTTTAAAAAATCTCTACCATACCAAAAAACCACTTAAACCTCCCTCAAACATACAGCTTTCAACATAGCCACTATGAAATTCTGTTCTGCTCTGATTCCCTTAGGTGATGCCTGCTTTGAAGGTCTTACTGGCTTGTTAAATTGCAATGAAGGCAAATGGTTTCCCCTTTTCACATTGACAGATGACCAATAGCCCCATACCACTATGGATTTTCTGCTTCGATGATTTGTCTATTTCTGAGAGAGGCGTGTTAAGATCTCCAATGATTAGTGTATTCATACCAATATGACTCTTTATCTTGATTAACAGTTTTCTTATGTAATTGGCTGCTCCCATATTGGGGGCATAGATTTTACAATTGTTAGATCATGTTGGTGGATAGTCCCTTTAAGAATGATGTAGTGTCCTTCTGTATCTCTTACTACACTCTTTATTTTAAAATCTAATTTGTCTGATATGAGAATCGCTACCCCGGCCTTCTTTTGAGGCCCATTGGCATGAAAGATGCTTCTCCGTCCCTTCAATTTCAGTCTGGGTGTATCTTTAGGTTCAAAATGGGTCTCTTATAGACAACATATGGATGGGTCCTGTCATTTTATCCAGTCTGCAACCCTGTGCCGTTTTATGGGTGCATTTAGGCCATTCACATTGAGGGTGATTATTGATAGATACGTTTTTATTGACATCGTGTTACCTTTGAAGTCCTTCCTTCTGTAGATTGTCTCTATATTCCTGTTCAATGCTATTCTTGGGCTTTTTCCTCCTTTAAAGAAGCCCCCTTAATATTTCTTGCAGTGTCGGCTTGGTGGTTGCATAGTCTTTTAAGCCTTGCCAGTCTTGGAAACTCTTTATCTCTCCATCCATTTTGAATGTCAGTCTTGCTGGACAAAGTATTCTTGGATGCATGTTCTTCTCATTCAGTGCCCTGAATATATATTGCCAGCCTTTTCTAGCTTGCCATGTCTCTGTGGACAGGTCTGACGTTATTCTGATGGGCTTTTCTCTGTACATAAGGATCTTCTTTGTCCTAGCTGCTTTAAAGAGGTTCTGCCTACAATTATAATTCTTCATTCTTACTATTAGGTGTCTCGAGGACTTTTGAGAATCTGTAATCTTGGGGGGAAACCATTAGGCCTCTAGTACATAAATCCTGGTTCCGTTCACGAGATTCAGAAAATTTTCATGAAGAACTTGTTCCACTATATCTTCTAGACTTCTTTCTTTCTCCTCCCCTTCAGGGATTCCAAGAATTCTGATGTTGGAACGTTTCATGGCATCACTTATAACTCTGATTATGTTTTCGTGGCTTCTAAGCTGTTTGTTCCAGGCTTCCTCCTGATCCTTTCTCTCTATCTGTTTGTCCTCCAGATCACTAGTTCTATCTTCTGTCTCTGTTACTCTAGCGTTGAGAGAATTTAGATTAGATTGGAACTCATTGAGAGCATTGTGAAGCTCATCCCTCGTAGCTTTCAGCTCTTCCCTACTATTGAAAACATGATCTCTGGTCGTTTTCTTTTCGGCACTAATCAATTCCGTTTGGTCACCCACGGATTTCTCCAACCTAGCTATTGCTTGGATAATTGTTAGCCTGAATTCTCTTTCCAACATATTGTCTATGTTGGTAACAGCTCTGTTGCAGAAGGTCCATACTCTGTATTCTTCTTCTGTTGGGCATTCCTCCTCCTAGTCCTTTTGGTGAGAGATGGCTGAACGGGTGTAGCTGGATGTATTGACTGTGGTGCTGTCAAGTTACATCCTGGAACGCTTCTGAGCAATCAGGGTTCCCCACCCAAATGAGAGGAAAAAGAAAAGGAAAAGAGAAAAAGAGGGAGGGAGAGAGACAGGAACAAAAGGTGAGATTAAAGAGATGGTTCAGCCTAAATGGGCCCCAAGGTAAGATTTATGAAGTATAGAAACAAACACAAACAAACAAAAAGACTAATAAAAGTATATGACAAGAGAAAAAAAATAACATATATATATATTTTTGTATATATTTTGTATATATATATATATTTTGTATATATATATACACAATATATATACACAATATATATAATATATATATTGTGTATATAAATATATATACACAATATATATAATATATGTATTGTGTATATATATTTTGTGTATATATATATATATATATATATATATATATATTTCGTCAAAAAGATCCCTGAGTGTAAGATTTATATGCTATCAGGACAAACACAAAAACACAGAAATACTCATCGAAGAAAAAGATGGGAGAGTGGTTGTAAATTCTCAGTGTGGGTGAGGAAGGTTGTTTTGATTCTTCCTGGATGTATCTTGATATCTTTGTTAAAGGGCTCAACTTTCCTAAGATAAAGGGGGATTAGGAATTGGTTTACCTATAGGGGTGGCATTGATTGGGGAAAGGGGATTACCTTGAAGTTTAACTCTATATGACTATTAGAAAATACAAATTAAAAAAAGGAATAAACTAAACTGAACTAAACTAAAATTAAAAAAAAATTTTAAAAATAGAAATGCAAAAGGAAAACACAGGTGTATGTATCAAAAAGTTCAGGTTAGAAGGTAATTATGGAATTTGATGTACTGGACATCTCACTGTGATGGTAAATAAGCTAAAAAAATATTTATATAATAATAAAAAATTATCTATATAAAAAATGAGCCAGAATAGTGGGAACGAATTAATAATAAAAATTGTCCTATGAAGTAGTGGTGGTGGTACTCTTGTCATTTTTTTTTTTCTTTCCTGGTTGGTTTTCTGGGGGAGGGGCCTGCTACGTGGGTTTTCAGTCAATGATGTTCTCTCAGTTAAGTCCTCCCTCCCCCCTCAAGAGGGTGGGCTCTAAGGTAACTGGTTTTTTCAGGCTTTTGTTCTCTGGAGGTTTTTTTATTTGTTCACTTTTGTTTTTCTCTCCCGCCTTGACCGCTTTTGATGGTTTTTGTAGGGTTAGAGGAAAGCAAACTGCACCCTGACCTCCCAGAAGCCTCAGTCTGGCTGCAGAGCCCATATAAATCCCCCCTTGGCCACTGGCAGAGCAGGTTCCCAGTCGCGGTCCCTGGGGACTCAGGATTTTTTGCTTGTACCCAAAACCATGGCAGCGGTGGCTGTCTGGGCAGCTCCAGACTGCCAGAGAAGTTCCAAGCAGAGATCGCACACTGAGATTTTCCCGCTGGCCTGGGCTGGGAGTGCCTGGTCTTTCCGGTCTGAGAGCACCCAGCTGGCGCCTGTGTGCACCTCTCTCAGGGGAGGGCCTGGGGCACGACTCAGACTCTGATAGCAAGGCAGGGCACTCGCGTGGGGACTGCAAAAATGCTGTGCTACTGTTGGCTGGGAGGTTCCCAGCCCCTCCGGCCCCTCACGGGAGCCGGGCGCCACGCACTCTCAGGCGCACTGGTGATTTAGGGACCAAGACCTGGTTTCTATGCCGCACTGTCTCTGGCTCTTTGCCAGGGGTGGCTGTCCTGGGTCTGGGGACTTAAGCCCCTGACCCTAACAGCCGGATTCCTGCAATTTCCCCTCAGTCATCCCTTGCTCTTTTTGAGTGCTTTCTACCAGACTCCCAACTTAATGCTGGTCCCCAGGTGCAGGGCACCTTAGTATTGGGATATTACTTTCCAACGGGTCACCTCTGGTGGCTCCCTCCCCCTTTTGTTTATCTTCTGATGTCAGTCCGACTCTTCCACTCAGCTTTACCTGCCCACTGGCGTCTTCTGCTCTGGTAAAGATCCAGACGTGCATAATTCTGATCTCAGTCTGATTTCGTGGGTGATCGGAGTTCTTTGGAAGGTAATCAGCTCACTTTAGGGTACAGGTTGAAAGGGCGCCTCCTCCTACTTCCCCGCCATCTTTTCTCCTCTCTGAGTAGATCTCATTTATCTGATACAGGGATTGCACTCAAAATCATAGGATACCTAGGAATAATCTTAATCAAAGAGGCAAAGAATCTCTAATCAGAAACCTATAAAGTACCGACAAAAGAAATTGAGGAAGACAGAAAGAAAAGGAAAAGCATTCCATGCTTGTGAATCGGAAGAACAAATATTGTGAAAATATCTATGCTCCCTAAAGCAAACTACACATTTAATTCGATCACTATCGAAATACCACCAGGTTTTTTCAAAGAAATGAAACAATAATTCTAAAATTTGTGTGGAACCAGAAAAGACCCCAAATAGCCAGAGGTATGTTGAAAAAGAAAGCCAAAGTTGGTGGCATCACAATTCCAGACTTCAAGCTCTATTACATAGCCGTAATCATCAAAACAGTATGGTACTTGCACAAAAACAGACACACAGATCAGTGGAAGAGAATAGAGAGCCCAGTAAAAGACCTTCAACTTTATGGTCAACTAATTTTCGACAAAAGGGGAAAACACGTTCAATGGAAAAAAGACCGTCTCTTCAACACATGGTTTTGGGAAAATTGGACAGACACATGCAGAAAAATAAAACTGGACCATTTCCTTACACTACACACAAAAATAGACTCAAAATGGATGAAATACTCAATGAGAGACAGGGATCCATCAAAATTCTTGAGGAGAACACAGGCAGCAACCTCTTCGACCTCAGACACAGCAACTTCTTCTTAGACACGTCTCCATAGGCAAGTGAAACAAAGGCAGAAATGAACTATTGGGGCCTCATCAAGATAAAAAGCTTTTTCACAGCAATGGAAACAGTCAACAAAACCAAAAAAGAAGATGGATTACTCTCCATGGCTTCTCCTACAGCTTTAGATCAAGTGGACTCCCCCTTACTCAACATTGAGAGATGAGAGGGGTTCCCTCTTTTCCACACATGGTGTCTTGAGCAGGAAGCACAGCAACACTCTCCCACAATCTGAAATTGAGGGATACCAAGTTTGGGGATGGCAGAAGTATGGTGTCATGGCTAGAGGAAACTGAGGGCTCTGGACAAACTATCTCTAGTGCCCAAGCCCTTGGATAAGGCTCTCTACATCCTGCAGCTTCCATGAGCAACCAATATGCTTTGTAAAGGCCTTCCTTGCTCACACAAGTTCAAGTGGTTCTTTCTGTTGCCACTAAAACTACATCTGGAACACATGTCTGCAACCCACTGATCTGTGCTGTTTTTAGAGGTTTCTTCCTGAGAGGTTGTGGTCCAGCCAGGATGGACAGGGTGCAAGCCAAGAGAAGTTGCCTGGACAGCACCCCTCTGTTGGCATTGATCAAGGTCTCGTTGCTCTAGTTAGAGTCTGAGATATGGAGCACCAAGGGCTAGAGTGGCTGGAGTGTGTACCAGACAGGACCTCAGTGAGATGTGTTCCAGGACATGGGACAGGGATGTTTGTGGGGGAGGACACATGAGAGGGGTGTGGCAAGGCTCTTCCCTGCTCTGTGGTCACTGCCAGTACCCTGATGGACTCACTATTGGCTTGTCCTCCTAATGATTTCAGGTCTCATCTATACACTATGGAGTCCCTCCTTTCATAAGCAAGGCTGCTCCTTAATAAAGAGAGCACTGATAGAGGAGCCAACATCCAATCCTCTAAAAAATGTGGTTAAAGTGTGTTCCAGAAAGGGTGCTTGTAAGAATCACTCCTAAAGGAAGAGACTTTGGCACAGAAATACTTATTACTATTATTATGAGAGTCAAAAATTGGAAATGTTTCAGTTGTTCAACAGATGGGGCTGCTGAGTGTTTTCACTGAGAATGCCCAAGGGGACAACAGCAACAGTGCCTGTCCACTGTGGAGGCACAGGCAGAACAAGAGCCCAGCCCTTTAGGGAGAGTTTTAACTCTCCCTGCCCCACTCATATGCACACACAGACACACACAGACACAATCATGTATACACACACACACACACACACACACACACACACACTACACTCAGAGGGAAAATCATGGAGAAGGGACACTATTTGTTATGGGCGGTTATGTCTTGGTAGAAGGAATGTGTCTTCTTTTCTTCATATTTCAATCATTATTTCACTAAATAAACATAGTCAGGCTAAAACTTAAAGAACTATTTACTTTATTACCTGAGTTGTGAGAAATAAATGCAAAGATTTAAGATGATATTTTATTATTTTGATAATATGCCCATTAGAATAGTGTAATTGTGCCCTAACCAGGAAAATAAAAGAATTTAAAGGCGTCTCATGGACCCAGACATTATTCTTGTGGTTTCTGCCTTTCAAGGCATCTGTATTTTAAAAACAAAACAAAACAAAACAAAACAAAAACTACCCCAGATAATAAAAAGCGTTCATTTTGGGGTTTCCCATGATCTTTGTTCTTTCAAGGAATGTTTCTTTGTAATAAAATACCAAAAGAAAAAAGAAAAAAATCAATCTCTTTTACGTTCCGTAGAAGACATCGAAGGCCATGTTGTAGGATTGCAAGCATATGAAAATACCCAACTTTTGTATCAACATGGACGGGACTGGAAGAGGTTATGCTGAATGAAATAAGTCAAGCAGAGAGAGTCAATTATCATATGGTTTCACTTATTGTGAGGCATAAGAAATAACACAGAGGACATGGGGAGATGGAGAGAAGGGTATTGGGGAAACTGGAAGGAGAGACAAACCATGAGAGACGGTGGACTCTGAGGGGCTGAGGGTTTTGGAGGGGAGGGGATGGGAGGTTTGGTGAGCCTGGTGATGGGTATTGTGGAGGAAATGTATTGCATGGAGCACTGGGTGTGTTACATAAAGAATGAATTCTGGAACACTGAAAAGAAATTAGAAAAATAAATAAAAATTTTTTTTAAAAAGGAAGAAAATCCGAGATGATGTAAAGTACCAGAGACAGAGAAAAGAGCAGTGGTTGCAGGGACAAGGATGACGGAATGAGCAGTGAGTAGTAGCACAGATTTCTCTGTGATGGAAATGTTCTACAAGTAAATGGTTGTGCAACATTCTGAGTGTACCTAAAGGGCACCTTAATACAAAACTGAAAAGGACCAGAGTAAGGGTTTATGTAAACTAAAATTCTACTTTATTTAACTAACAAAATATATTAAGCCATTATACAGGTGTATAAAAAACACAAAAATTACAAAGACAGAAAGATAGGGAAAGGGAACTCATTCTTGGGGTTCCAGCCAGCACGAGCTGTTGCTCAGAAGTTCAGGATGTTGCTCCACTGAGACAGGTGGTGGACCAGGCTCTTCAGGATCTCCAGTAGCATGGCCAGGACTATGCTGGACCTCTGGGTTGGGTAAAGGGGCAGGTGGCTCTTCCACTTCTGTAAAGAATTAGAGCCCTGACTACCAACTGCACTGGCCTCAGTGGACAGGAGCCATCACTGCTCTGCCTGACTGGTGAGCTCCAGAAGCAGGGATGAGTTGGGCCATCTCAGGCTCTGAAGATGCAGCAGGTGCCACAGTGGGAGCTGGGGCAATTTCCTGAGGTCGATCAGGATCTTGTTCTGGGGCTGGTACAATAGCTCCATGAAGAGGAAGTATCATCAACATGATTAACTTCCCATATCCCTTCTAATAAAGGAGACTTTTCCCGCCACTCAATGTGGTCTGCATACAAGAACCAATCCCTGGAAGGTCTGCCTGACTGAAGACCATGGGGACAGAGATCTGAGACTACTCACTCCTCTCAGCCCAACTGCACTCTATGGAGGCTTTATCAGTGTGGCCCGCCCTGTGCCTTCCACAGGCCCCCGTCAGTAACCCCAGTCTTTCTCACACTCAGCCTCTGGCTATGTGGGATCAAGGTATTTCAGCTATGGCAGCAGAAGCTGTGTTCCAAATCTGAGCCTGGCCATTGAGCCCCAGGGATGCCAGCAACATATTCAGGCTGAGAAATTCTGGAGGCTGGGCACAATCCTCGGGATATTGTTCTAGCCATGTGTTCGAGATGGAGGAGATGTCCCTGGGGATAGACAGGCAGAAGAGTCAGAGGACAGGGCACCCTCCCAAACCAATATCCCAGGAAACCCCTGTGGGAAACTGAGAGCTTGGGCTTCCAGATCCTGTCAGAGGATAGTTATACTCATTGTCCACCTGTGATCTGGCAGTCCTGCCTGAGACAGGCCTGGTCAAAGACAACAAGCTGGCAAAAAGCCACTATGAGTGCAAGTCCTTAATCAATGGTGTGAGCACTCCTGTACTTCTTAGGGGAGCTGGACACACTCCTCAGTCAGTCTTCTTATCCACTTGCCACTTGAATTCAACTGCATGTGCCCAAGGAGGGGTGGTGTCTGTCCTTTTAATTACCCTCACTGCACAGGCCACTGCTTTCTGAAGATCCAACCGAGGAGTGAGCAAATGGACTATGTCTCTAGCCAGGACTTTCCAAGACCTTCCCAATACCTCAAATGTTACCACTTGTGCCCATGTGCTGCCTCTTTCACTAGGTGCCATGAGTGGGTCTCCTTCCACTAACACTAATCTCACACAGGGTGTGGAATGTCTGGTCCCTGAGCTCTCACTGCATCTCCTGAGCACCCTCTGAGCACCCAGTGTCCAGGTTCCAACACACTGCTGAGTGTGATGGGTCCCATGGCCTCTATTCTGCGTCCCAGGGCTAGGAGGGGGCGGGGTGGGGAATGAATCTGTTAGGAGCTAAATCTGTCCTCCAGCCCCCTCTACTCTCCCAAAGTGCCCCCACCCACAGCTCTCCTGGGCCCCTTCATTTCTCCATAAAGAAACTCTCAGACCTTCACCCTTAAAGAGGAACCACAGATGTGTGGGATGAGGGTCAAAGAGTCCTTCCAACTCACAGTTCCCTGGCTGCCCTGGTGGAGAGGTAAGGCCCTCCAGCATCAGCCAAAACTCACATATTCTGCGGCTCCTGGGCTCTGCCACCTTCATCACAGGTGGAGAAAATGCACCCATATCCAGAGGAGACCAGGGGGCATCACATGAAATAGCCTATGCATGCTACCTATCATCATGTCCATTGTCACTGTCTGACCCCTGACTAGTCTGGAGCCCTGGGGTGCTGTCTGCTCTGTGCAGGGTTCACAATCAGCTCCTAAAGAAGCACCTGCACTGAGTGGGACTTCCTCAATGGTTGATGAATGAAGGGGCCGCAACCAGCCCATCACAGATATCTGAGTGGGCCTGGGGCCCCCTGCTTCACATCCAGTGATTCCCTGCTCTGGTTTCACCTGACACAGAATCCAGACAGAGTCTCATATCTCCCTTTAAATGGCCAAACACCCCAGATCAAGAACCATAGCAATAGTGAGGAATAAGGCAGAGGCTTCCATCATGAGGCAGCGGGACAATGATAAATGAGCACAACCATAGCCCCTCTAACAGACCTTTCCAAAGCCTCAGGCACCCAGTTGTACCTTCCCTTTGAGACCCCACTGAGTCCATATAATAACTCTGCCTCAGTCAGAGGAGAAACTGAGTCTCGGGAGGTTTGTGGACATTCCCGAAACTCACAACCAGGCCAGGGCCAAATCCCACGGGCAGTTAGGGACTGTGTGCTCATCTTGTCAACAGGAGGTCCAGCACCTCTTGGGCAGTGGCAAAGGCTTGGTATATGCCCAGGAATATGTCAGCATAGCTGAGGTCTCCTCCTAGTAAGACAGGCATCAGAGGTATTTGCTTCTCTAGCAGGTTGGCCCAGTTGGTCCATAGCACGAGGGTCTCACTCCTCTTCATTGGTAAACCATTTTCCCCCTCTTATATCCTGCCACCGTAACATTGGTGTGGACATAAAGGTATCACCAGGATATCCACTGTACTGCAACCTCCTCCTGCCAGTGGCGGGAACCCCCACATATCCCTCTTTGCCAGAAACTCAAGAGGAGGGATGGGTCTGCCCTGGGATGGCTCATAGGAGTGGGCTGGGCCTGGCCTAGGCTCCTTTGTATTACCTTATGGAACCTCTTGCCAAATGCCCTGAGGTGTTGGGGGTGAGGTTTGAGCCAAGGTCTGCAGCATGTGATAAAGCCTTTCCCCTGGGGTTTCTGGAAACAAGAGCCCAGCAAATTAGGCAGGATGCAAGAGAACATCTTTCAGTATTGGATGTCTCTAGCAAGTAACCTGGTATTGGACTGTGCTAGAATGTGGGCACCTGGTTGCAGGGGTTCTAAATTCTGTAGGGGTCTGCAGTCAAGGAAGTGTCTTCACTGCCTGGGATCACCTACCCGCGTCCACTCCAGGACTGCCACACAAACAGTGCTCAGGGCTGCCGTCTGCTCATCCCCTTTGTGCATACAAGTCCACATTTTTACACAGTGACACCACACACTCCTCTGCACAGGTCCCCAAAGGAATGCCTGGGTGCAGCCAGAGTCCCCACCTGACTTCAGACACAACTCTCCACTCTTACCTGTTGACCATGGATAAGCCATTATTCCTGTCAGAGGTGCTCTGATCTTGTCTGTATAGTACAGATGATTCTATCGTGTACTTACTCCCTATGTTCTCCTCTAGGATTCTGATGGATTCCTGTCTCACGTTGAGGTCCTTTTATCCATTTTGAATTTATCTTTGTGTACAGTGTAAGAGAATGGTCAAGTTTCATTCCTCCTACATATAGCTGTCCAGTTTTCCCAGCACCATTTATTGAAGAGACTTTTTTCCACTGTATAATTTTTCCTGTTTTGTCGAAGATTAATTGACCATAGAGTTGAGGATCCATATCTGGGCTCTCTACTCTGTTCCACTGGTCTATGTGTCTGTTTTTATGCCAGTACCATGCTGTCTTGGTGATCACAGCTTTGTAATAAAGCTTGAAATCAGGTAATGTGATGCCCCCAGCTTTATTTTTGTTTTTCAACATTTCCTTAGTGATTCGGGGTCTCTTCTGATTGCATACAAATTTTAGGATTATTTGCTCCAGCTCTTAGAAGAATACCGGTGGAATACTGATCGGAATGGCATTAAAAGTATATATTGCTCTAGGCAGTATAGACATTTTAACAATGTTTATTCTTCCGATCCAAGGGCAAGGAATGGTCTTCCATCTTTTTGTGTTTTCTTCAATTTCTTTCATGAGTGTTCTGTAGTTCCTCAAATACAGATACTTTACCTCTTTGTTTAGGTTTATTCCCAGGTATCTTATGGTTCTTGGTGCTATAGTAAATGGAATCGATTCTCTAATTTCCCTTTCTGTATTTTCATTGTTAGTGTGTAAGAAAGCCACTGATTTCTGCACATTGACTTTGTATCCTGCCATGTTGCTGAACTGCTGTATGAGTTCTAGTAGTTTGGGGGTGGACTCTTTTGGGTTTTCCATATAAAGAATCATGTCATCTGTGATGAGAGAGAGTTTGACTTCTTTACTGCCAATTTGGATACCTTTTATTTCTCTTTGTTGTCTGATTGCTGTTGCTAGGACTTCTAATACTATGTTGAACAAGAGTGGTGAAAGTGGGCATCCTTGTCTTGTTCCTGATCTCAACAGGAAGGCTGCAAGCTTTTCCCATTGAGGATGATATTTGCTGTGGGTCTTTCATAGATAGATTTGGTGAGGTTCAGGAATGTTCCCTCTATCCTTTGAAGCGTTTTAATCAAGAACGAATGCTGGATTTTGTCAAATGCTTTTTCTGCATCAATTGAGAGGACCATGTGGTTCTTCTCTCTTCTCATATTAATTTGTTGTATCACATTGATTGATTTGTGAATGTTGAACCATCCTTGTAGCCCAGGGAGGAATCCCACCTGATCATGATGGATAATCTTTTTAATATGCTGTTGGAGCCTGTTTCCTAGGATCTTGTTGAGAATCTTAGCATCCATATTCATCAGTGATATTGGTCTAAAATTCTCCTTTTTGGTAGGGTCTTTGCCTGGTTTGGGGATCAAGGTAATGCTGGCTTCATAGAAAGAGTCTGGAAGTTTTCCTTCTGCTTCAATTTTTTGAAACAGCTTCAGGATATTAGCCACAGCAACTTCTTTAAAGATATGTGTCCAAAGGCAAAGGAAACAAAAGCAAAAATAAACTTTTGGGACCTCATCAAAATCAAAAGCTTCTGCACAGCAAAGGAAACAGTAAAAAAAACAAAGAGGCAACCCACGGAATGGGAGAAGATATTTGCAAATGACAGTACAGACAAAAGGTTGATATCCAAGATCTATAATGAACTCCTCAAACTCAACACACACGAAACAGGCAAACATATCAAAAAATGGGAAGAAGATATGAACAGACACGTCTCCTATCAAGACATACAAATGGCTATCAGACACATGAAAAAATGTTCATCATCACTAGCACTCAGGGAGATTCAAATTAAAACCACACTGATATATCACCTTACACCAGTTAGAATGGCCAAAATTAACAGAACAGGAAACAACATGTGTTGGAGAGGATGTGGACAAAAGGGAACCCTCTTCCACTGTTGGTGGGAATGCAGGTTGGTGCAGCTTCTTTGGAGAACAGTGTGGAGATTCCTCAAGAAATTAAAAATAGAACTTCCCTATGACCCTGCCATTGCACTCCTGGATATTTACCCCAAAGATACAAATGTCGTGAAAAGAAGGGCCATCTGTACCCCAGTGCTTATAGCAGCAATGGTCATGGACGCCAAACTATGGAAAGAACCAAGATGCCCTTCAACGGACGAATGGATAAGGAAGATGTGGTCCATATACACTATGGAGTATTATGCCTCCATCAGAAAGGATGAATACCCAACTTTTGTAGCAACATGGACAGGACTGGAAGAGATTATGCTGAGTGAAAGTCAAGCAGAGAGAGTCAATTATCATATGGTTTCACTTATTTATAGAGCATAACAAATATCATGGAGGACAAGGGGTGTTAGAAAGGAGAAGGGAGTTGGGGTAAATTGGAAGGGGAGGTGAATCATGAGAGACTATGGACTCTGAAAAACAATCTGAGGGTTTTGAAGGGGCGGGGGTGGGAGGTTGGGGTACCAGGTGGTGGGTATAATAGAGGGCACGGATTGCATGGAGCACTGGGTGTGGTGAAAAAATAATGAATACTGTTTTCTGAAAATAAATTAATTAATTAAAAAAAGAGAAAGACCCCAATAAATAAAATCATTAATGAAAAAAGAGAGTTGTCAACCAACATGAAACAACCAAGATAATATTATGTGCAATTACAAGCCAAGAAATCAGGCATTTGGGAAGAAATTGATGACTTTTTAGAAATCTATAAACTACCAAAACTGAAACAGGAAGAAACAGAAAACCAAAATGGACCCACAACCACCAAAGAAATGGAATTTAAAATCGTCGCAACAAAACAGTCTTGGTCATGATGGCTTCCCAGGGGGATTCTAGCAAATTTTTAAATATTTATTTATTTACTTATTTAAATTTCTTCTCAGTGTTCCAGAATTCATTCTTTAGGCACCACACCCAGTGCTCCATAAAATACGTGCCCTCCTAAAAACCCAACAACAAGTTCACCTAACCTCCCACCCCCACTTCCTTCCAAAACCCTCCGTTTGTTTCCAAGAGTCCACAGTCTCTCATGGTTCATCTCCCCCTCCAATTTCTGCCAATTCTCTTCTCCTCTCCATCTCCTCATGTCCTCTGTTATTCTCCACAAATATGTTATGCTCCACAAATAAATAAAATCATATGATAATTGACTCGCTCTGCTTGATGTATTTCACTTAGCATAATCTCTTCCAGTCCCATCCACGTTGATACAAATTTGGCTATTCATCCTTTCTGAAGGAGACATAATATTCCATAGTATATATGGGCCATATCTTCTTTATCCATTTGTCCATTGAAGGACATCTTAGTTCTTTCCACAGTTTGGTGACTGTGGCCATTATTACTATGATCATTTCGTTAAAGATGGCCCTTCTTTTCACTACATCTGTATCTTGAGGTTAAATACCCAGTAGTACACTTAGAGGGTCATAGTGTAGCTCTATATTTAGATTCTTAAGGAATCTCCACACTGTTTGCCAAAGCGGCTGCACCAACTTGCATACCCATCAACAGTGTAAGAGGGTTCCCCTTTCTCCACATCCTCTCCAACACATGTTGTTTACTGTCTTGTTAATTTTGGCCATTCTAATTGGTGTAGGGTGTTATCTCAATGTGCTTTTGATTTGAAGCTCCCTGATGGCTAATGATGATGAACATTTTTTCATGTGTCTGATAGCCATTTGTATGTCTTCATTGGAGACGTGTCTGTTCATGTCTTCTTCCCATTTGTTGACATGATCATCTGTTTTGTGTGTGTTGAGTTTGAGGAGTTTGAGTTTGAGGAGTTCTTTATAGATCTTAGATATCAGCCCTCTTTCTGTAATGTCATTTGCAAATATCTTTTCCCATTCTGTGGATTGCCTCTTTGTTTTGTTGACTGTTTCTTTTGCTGTGCAGAAGTTTTTGATCTTGATCAAGTCCCCAAAGTTCATATGTAAGCAAGAATTAATACCTATAATTCTGAAACTGTTCCAAAAAATAGAAATGAAAAGAAAAGTTCCAAACGCATTCTAGGGGAACAGCATTACCTTGATCCCCACCATAAAGGAGAATTTCTGACAAATATCCCTGATGAACATGGATGGAATCTTGCTCCCCAAGATAATAGCTAATAGGATCCAACAGTACATTCAAAGGATTATTCACCACAGCCAAGGGGGATTTGTTCCTAAGTCGCAGGGGTGGTTCCATATCTGTAAATCAACCGATGTGATATAACATATTGAAAGGACAAGAACCATATGATCTTCTCAGAAAAATATTTTGAAAAAAATACAGCATACTTTCTAAATAAAAACAATCTTCCACGTAGAGAAAGAGGAAAATATCTCAATATCATGAAAGACTAGAGCAAATGCCATCCCCATTAGAATCAATGTGAGAGCTTTTCCCCTAAGGTCAGTAACATGACAGGCATGTCCTCTTTCACCACTGTGGTAAAACATGCTACTGGAAATCCGACCCTAAGCAATCAGTACAAAAATAAATAAATTCAGCCAAAGTGGCAACAAAGAAGTCAGTCTCTCCATCTTTGCAGGTGATGAGATATTCCATGTAGAAAACCCAAAAAACTCACCCCCAAAATTGCTAAATCCCATACAGAAATTCAGCAAAGTCTCAACATATAAAACCAATGTGCAGAAGTCAGTTGCATTTCTGTACACTAACAATGAGGCAGAAGAAAGAGAAATCAAGCAATTGATTCCATTTACAATTGCACCAAAAAGCATATGATACGTAGGATTGACCCTGACCAAAGAGGAGAAAGATCTGTGCTCTGAAAATTATAGCTCACTTATAAAAGAAGTTGAGGAAGATACCAAGGAATGGAAAAACAATCCATGCTCATGGATCAGAAGAACAAATGTTATTAAAATATCTATGCTACCCAAAGAAATCTTCATATTCAATGTAACTCCTATCAAAATTACCCACAACATTTTTCAGAGAGCAGAACAAACAATCCTAAAATCTGTGTAAAACCGAAAAAGATCCCAAGAGGCCAACAGAGTGTTGTCAAGGAGAATGAAAATGGGAGGCATCACAATTTCAGACTTCAAGCTGTATTTCAAAGCTGTAATCACCAGGACAGTATGGTACTCACACAAAACCAGATACCTAGATCCATAGAGCAGAATATAGGACCAAGGAAGAAACCCTCAACTCTATTGTCACTTAATTATTGACAAAGGGTGAATGAATATCCAAAGGAAAAAAGACAGTCTCTTCAACAAATGGTGTTGGGAGAATTGGACAGGCTCATGCAGAAATATGAAGTTGGACCACTTTCTTACACCACTCAAAAAAATGAACTCAAAATGGATGAAAGACTTAAATGTGAAGAAGGAATCCATCAAAATCCTATAGGTAACCACCAGTAATAACCTCTTTGACCTTGGCCAAAACACCTTCTTCCTAGACAGGTGTCCAGAGGCAAGGGAAATAAAACCCAACTTGAACCATTGGGACTTAATCAGGAAAAAAAGCTTTTGCATGGCAAAAGAAACAATCAACAAAACCGAAAGGCAGCCTACAGCCTGGGAGAAGACATTTGCAACTGACCTATCAAATAAAGGTACCGTCAATCTAAGAACCCATCAGGCTCAACACCCAAGACCCAAAAAATCCAATCAAGAAATTGCCAGAAGACATGAACAGACAAATCTGCAAAGAACACAGAAATTACTAACAGACACATGAAAAAAAAAAAAACTCAACATCACTCTTGGTCAGAGTAATACAAATCAAAACCATAATGAGATACTACCTCACACCACTCAGATTGCTAAAATGAACAGCTCAAGAAGCAACCTCTTTTAGCTAGGATACAGAGAAAGTGGAACCCTTTTACGCTGCTGGTGGGCATGTAAACTGGTGCGGCCACTCTGGGAATCATACAGAGGTTCCTCAAAAAGTTAAAAATAGAATGACCCAATGACTGAGCAATTACACTACTAGGTATTTATCCAAAAGATATATATATATAGTGACTGGGATGGGCACATGTCCCCAGAGCTTTTGCAGCAAAGTCCACAATAACCAAACTATAGAACAATGTCCATTCACTGATGAATGGATCAAGAAGACTTGGTATGTGTACTCAATGGAATACTACTCAGCCATCATAAAGAAGGGTATTTTGTCCCTTCCATGGATGTAACTAGAGGGTATTAAGCTAATGGAAAGAAGTCATTCAGAGAAAGATAAATACCACAAGGTTTCAATTGTATGTGAAATTTAATATACAAAGCTGTTGAACATAGGGGAAGGGCAAGAAATATAAAATAGGCTAAAAACAGAGAGAAAAACAAAAAAAATAGACCCTTAACTACAGGGTACAAACTGAGGGTTGCTGGAGGGGAAGTGGGTGGGAGAATGGGGTAATTGACTGACGGGCATGAAAGAGGACCTTGATGTCATGATCACTGAATGCTATATGCAACTGAAAAATCACTAAATTCTACCCTCTAGTTAACAATACACCATATGTAAGCTAACATGAATTTAAATAAAAATAAAATATAAAAGTAAAAAAAAGAAGAGGTGCAAAAATGTAAAAAAAAAATCACTCTTCTAATTAGCTTTTTAAAAATATGTATTTTTCACTTTAAACATATGTTAATAGAAAATGTATGTGGACTTTAAAAAATGAAATAGATGAACATATGGGAAGGGGAAAAGAAAAAAAATGAGAGCAGAAACAATCCAGAGAGACTATTAAGGATACAGACAAACTAAAGTGTACTTTTGTGATGACCATCTTTTATGTACGAGATGAACCACTGAATTCTCGAGAAACCGTTTTGTGCTGTATGATCTCTAACTAAAATTTAATTTTATTTTCATTTTTATTAATTTCTTTTAGTGTAACAGAATTCATTGTTTATGCACCACACCCATGCTCCATGCCATATGTGCCATCCGTAATACCCACCACATGGCTCCCCCAACCTCCCACCCCCTACCCCTTCAAAACCCTCATATTGGAAGGGGAGATGAACCATGAGAGACTATGGAGTCCGAAAAACAATCTAACTAAAATTTAAAGTAAACAAACTAACAAAGCTGTGTTAAGATGGGTTTGCCAACCTGCTTTAGCGCTTGACTCCCGGTACTTTTCCTTGGAAGTTTGTGTGCAGTGTTGAGTGCAGAGTGAAAAGTACTTCAGCATGAGGCAGCAGAGGGCATTATGGGAGTAAACAGGAGAAGCACCCAAGAGCCTGTTTAGAGGGCTAGACAGTGGTGAGGAAGGAGGACACCCAGAACCAGCTGCCTGCTCTGGCCTGCACTTCCTCCATTCATTGGCTCAAATGGTGGAGGGCTAACACCAGCAGGGCGTGCTCCCCAGGTTCTATTCATGTGGCCCTGGGCTATCCCTGCACTGTTCAGTCAGTCATAAGAGATTTACTCATTTACTCAAGCATGCATTCAGCCAACAGTTATTAAATACTTGTTGTGTGCTTGCTTGGCAGTGTGTCTGGCTCTGTCCTTTACTCGCCAAGAATTCAACATGTGATTAAGAATTCAGCAAAGAATATTATGTGGCCCACATGTATTCTGACTCGCTCATCCTGTTTCCCCAGTTTGTGGCATTAGTGTCCGGCACATACCAGGTGTTCAACTGATACTTGTATGAATGAATAAAAATATAACTAATTATAATACCTCTTATTTACTGAGCTCTTTCCACTTCTCATCTACTATCTAAATGCTCAAAGTAAGTCCTGTTTTTATCCTATTCCATTGATAAACTAAAGCACAGAGAGGTTAAGTAAATTGTCTAGGTTGCACAGCCAGTCTGAACTCTTAACCACTATTCCCTGTACCATCGCAGCAGTGCAAAGTAGGATGCACTCAGGGCCAAGGAGAGCCTTGGAGGGCAGAGTCATCAGGAGTGGCTGGGACAGAGAGGAAAGGCTTCATGAAGACTGGGCAGAAGGGCTAGTAGCGGTGGAAGAGGAGACCATCTTGCCTCATGGAAGGGGAATGGTTGGAAGTAGCCAGGGGTTAAGGGGTGGTGCCCACAGTAGGTCCTCCATACAGGCTTTCTGGCTCAAGGGCCTGGGATGCCAGTAATGAAACATCCTTTAGCAAATGTGAGGTCTCCCATATTTCAAGCCCCAGGCTGTGTACTTGAGTGAACATGAACAGGAGTAAAAACTCCCCTCCAGGATGGACAGGAAGGCAAAGGCAAAATATGCAAATGACTGTGTTCCAGGAGAGAAAGTGCTGAGAGCCAGAGTGGTGTTGGGACAGGTTACTGGGAAAGAGAGACCGGTTCCATTTGGGAAGGACAGAGCAGGCTCCTGGGTGAGGTCACATTCGAATGGAGCCACAAGAGGTGGGCAGGACCGCAATTTGTAGTGGTTAAGGGCACCCTGGGATGAGAGTACTAAAGACACAGACCTAGAGGGTCAAGGGAGGGGGGGGACCCATGTGCCCTGAGCTGGGGGCCTGGAGGGGGCTTACTGTTCAGGGTTGGCCCACTGCCAGAGGAATATCTGTGCTGTGCTAAGCAGCTCAGCTCTCTCTCGTAAGTGATGGGGGTCCAAGGGAATTTTGTACGACAGGGACAGGTGTTGCTTCTGAAGAGGCAATGGAAAAATACTTGTCTTCTGGGGCCCCTGAGTGGTTCAATCAGGTAGGCTCTTGACTCTTCATTTCATCTCAGGTCAAGAGCGCCTGGGCCCTGAAATCAAGTCCCTTGTAGGGCTCTGAACTAGCAGGGAGTAGATTTGAAGATTACCTCTCTGCCTCTCCCCGCTCTCCCATCCCTTTCTCTCAGGCTCTTTCAAATAAATAAACCTTTAAAAAAATTAGTTGTCTTTTTAGTCATAAGTTCCCTTGGGGCATGGATCTCTGGGAACATAATTAGGAAGAGCAATGGTGAGGAATGTAGAAAGACATTCATCCTGAGGATATCTCCTCAGACTCTGGGAGGTACAATGGGAAATGTCCATAACCGGCAACCAGGATGCCTGGGCCCAATTCCTATTGCATCACTAACTCACTGCATAGCCTTGCCCTGTCTCTCTGGGGGAATCAAGTTCTTCATAGGTAAATCAAGAGGGCTGATCACCTCTGAGGGCCCCCTCTAACCACAGCACACCCCCTATTAAGCTAGGATCCCATGACAACCCCTTATCTTTTTAAGAAGACTTTAGACAGATCTAGGCAGGCATGGGAAGTCTCATCCATCCTAACTGGGCTGTCCACATGGTGGAGGCAGATTGGGACAGGCACCCAAGGGAGTCCTCAGCCCTCACTAGCCACTGGCTGACATGGGAGGGAAGGCCCAGACTCCCGAGGGGCCAGGAGAAACAGAGGCATGAAGAGTGCCAGAGGAGAGAAAGTACAGGGTATTGGGTGGAGAGGAAGGGAGCTAAAAAACCAGCTTCCTCCCAAAACAGTTCCAGGCCCAGGGCTCAATATTTCACTAAAGGACAAATGAGCTCTGTGAACATTTCCTGCCCTACTCCAGCCCTCTCCTGTCAGGGACAGCTCAGCTCAGGCTTATCTTTCTGTTGGCTCCTCAGGCAGTCTTCTCAGGAGAGCTCAGTGTCCAGGCCAGGGCCTGAGTAGAATTGCAGGATCCTGTCACACACACCCTGTCAGATCCCTTAGGGTGGTTCTCCAGCCTGGACAAGTGAGCTAGCTGTCAGATTCCATGAATAGGAGCCCACCCTTCAAGTCTTTTTACTCCATGCCCCTCCACCTGCCAAAATTCTTTAAAATTTTCCTCCTGGAGGCTCTCCTTGATTGACTTGCCCACACTAAACTTCCTTAACATATCCTAGCTCATGGTCTGCCAGATCATTCTGGCTTCAAATGTTCTGCCTTCTGGACTTCCCCAGATATCCAAGAGCATTTCTCCCATGTGTGGGACAGGGTCTTTTTCCAGTTCAGGTGGGTCCCATGCTATCTTTGTATTCTTTGTTGACTCCTTCATTCCTGAGAACAGCCACTGGGAGGTGTCAAGGAAGCTTGATGCCATTTTCTTCTAAGCCCCTTATACCTGCTTCTCCACTATTCTGGGAGAGTTCCTACACCAAAACCAGGACTTGCAGGTCTTTCTTATTAGGTGGCCCCCCAATCAGCCCTCAGGATCCTCTCCAGCATGGCCAACAACTAAACCTGAAATCTACCTTCAGGGGGAATTCTGCCCATTGGGTAGGTTAATGCTTGTCCCCCAGGAGCCCAGTTCTGTGACATTTGGGCTGTTCTAGATCACTAGTTATCCTGCAGTTCTTGGCCGGCATGCTGTCAGGAGAATCCCAAGCAGCCTACCAGAGCCTTACAGGGACTTTCTTGCTGGTGAAGCTGGAGCCCAGACCCAACAACTTATACATTCAACCTGAAGTGGTAGATGCACATTGGTAACAATATATCCCACTTGGATTGACACCTAGAGCGTCTGAGTCTTCTCCAACAACCACGGCAATATGTGTCTCATATTGGAGGTTACAATAGGCAACGCACCAGCCCCACCTTGGCAAGGCAGGACAGTGTGCTCTCTCTCTATCTGCAGGAGAAATATGTACATTTATGCAGGTTACTGTTTGGGATTATACAGATGCCTTGTTCCCCCAAGATCCTGCTCCTGTGTCCCACTGTCTCATGACTTCTGCCCAGTTCTAAGTCCTTGGTTACCACGACCTTCACAGCCCGGACATGGATGGCTCAACTTCATCCCCAGGCCTTTTGTAGCTGGGACCCTGCAGGCCAAAGAGAGGATAGCCAGGCTCCAATCACTGTATGGAGAGGGTGAACATACATAAAACTCCACTTCATGGAGAGGGTGAACATATATAAAATCACCCTAGGCAGCAGCAACAAACAAATGCAAGTCAGGCTCTATGGATCCTGCTGCCTGGAGGGCCCCATGGTTCTCTAGCAGAAAGTGTTTCCAGGTATCTTCTATCAGAATGTACCCCCCCACCCCAAATGCAACTCTTCAGGGCACACATAGCCAGTCTGACAAGGAGCCTTTTTCAGGAGAACTATGCCTATGCTTGACCTGCTCCACATCATGGGCTACTTTGCACCAAGCTGGAGTATACATACCACTCTTCTTTCAGCTGACCTGAGGCCCTTAGGGCACTGCAGGCCCATGGAGGCTCAGCTCAGCCCAGGTCATATGCATTGTCTCAGGTGTAGTGAGGCCCACACACTGAAAATCATCCTTAGCTCAAGGGGTAATGGACACATGCCAAATTCCAAGCACTAAAATACACAATTGCTCATCTTTCCCCTAAAGGTAGAACCACAAGTATCAGCACTGCCTTGCCAGGATGGACTTGGCAACTGACAAAAGTAGCCCCAGTTTAATAGGAGACCTGGAAATACTGAGTGCTGGGGAAGACTTGGAGCCCAGCAGGCAGACTGTCACCATTTGAAGGGTGCTTCAGAAAAATTTGGGGGTTGACACTCTACACTGAAAAGTATGCAGGTGGTTGGGAAGCAGGCTGAACTCCAGACGCCTCCTTAAGCCTGCCTGATGGGGAGGGGCAATTTACTGCACATGCACATGCTATCATTAACCTGGCAAGAAATGGGAGTGTCCAGTCACTGGAGCAGACTTCTGGGGGCTCAAGGCCACCTGACTCATTCCAAACTCTAATTACACAGTTTTCCATTGAAAGCAGAGATGAAGAAAACTAGTCTTGCGAGGAAAGAGCCAGACAGTCTGGGCAGGGTATTTTCCAGCAGGACACACTAGGGAGGCTTTATTGATGGTCAGGCCTGGGACCCCATCCAGAATAGGTCCAAATGGATACTTACTATGGCCAGTTGAAAACTGCAGACACCATGGAGGTATCATTTTCCTTGATTTCAAGCTCAACTACAAAACTCTAGTAATCTAAACAGTAGGGCTCAGAGAGCTCAGGAAAAGCCATGTACATACAGATCAATAAACAGATACAAGCGCATACAAGGAGGAAAAGACAGTGCCCTGAAGTAAGTATGTTAGACTAAGCATGCATAAGAATGAAACTGGACCACAGCCTTAAACATACACAAAAATAAATTCATAATGAGTTACAGATTTGATTATAGAACCGGGAACCATAAAACTCCTAGAACAAAACAGTCAGAAAACACTTTGACATAGGTTTTAGCAATATAATTGTGGAACAGTCCCCTCAGGCAAGGCTCCAGAAGCTAAAATAAACAAATGGGTTAATATCAAATTGAACAGCTTTGGCTTCAGGTTTGTTTCTTGGAGGGAAGGCTCTGGCTCTCTCCTGCATTGTGCAGGCTCAGGTTGGAGAAGGCATGCTTCTCCGTGGAGCGTCATGGGCAGGGATGGTGTTGGCATTCCACCCGGACTTCTTTCTCACATGGAGGCAGAGGGACTCTACGTTAGGCGTTCTCACACACTCTGAGTTAGCTGAGGGCTTTCCCCGCCTGGGATCCAGGCGTTGAGACGGCAGAGGCCGCCCGCTTAGACCGGGAGCCCTCCCTTCAGAAGCGTGCAGCTTCCTCTCCCATCTAGGCTTCTCTCTTTGCCAACGCCGTTCGTGGAAGGACGCTTTTGCCAAAGAACAGTGTTCTGAATGCAAGAACCGCTAGTTTGGACTGGTACCGGGCACCTGTGAGAAAAGACTCTGTCTCCCTGTAACAGGCTGTTGCAACAGAGGTGCTGGTGGCACCCACAGTCCCTGGAGTGGAAAAAGGCCAGATTCACAACCCTGGACCTCGCCCCTCAGGAAGCAGGCCACTTCCTCTCTCATCTATGCTTCTCTCTTTGTGGACGCTGTTCGGGGGTGCAAGGTTTTCCCAGAGATCTGTATTGTTCTAAATTTAGGACCCGCTGGATCGGTCGCTTCCGGACCCCTGTGAGAAATGACTGTGCCTCCCTGAAACAGGCTGTAGCACCAGAGGTGCTGGTGGCACCCACAGGCCCCTGGGGTGGAAACAAAGCCCTTAGGGTGTCTGTACTTTCGCCCTGTCTGAAAGAAGGCTTTCTGGCTTTAGGGGAAATTGGCCCTGACTGGGCTTCCTTCGTGAAGCTCGTTCATTGAGCTGTGTTGGCGGCTTGCTCTGTGCTTCTGGGTGTCACCTGTGCTTCTCTCTTCCTGGGAATGAGTGTGGCATTTGGGGCTACTGCGTTGTCCCGATGTACTCTCCTAGCACTTGTTTTGGCTACCACCCTTCCAACCACGCCTGCCCGACCACTCCTGTTTGGGCAGGCCTCTCTGCTCAAGGCACCCCCGAGGATGTGTGCCCCACGGAGGGCTTCACTGTCCTGTCCTCACCTCGGGTCAGGTATGCAGCACGGTGCTTTCCTAAAGCTTTCTCCACAGGGGTCGACCTTCGTCGACATTCAGACTGAGAGAAGCTTTCCTGTGTCAGAAGTACTCCCGCACACTCAGAGCAGGAGTATGTATTCTGCTGGGGGGTCTGTGGTCACGGTAGCATCAGGAGCTGGTTTCAATGCCCTTGTGCAGAACTTCTGTGAGCCCGAGTAATCGGGCACCTTTTCCGATGTCCTCTGACCCAAGGACCGGAAACCTTACTCTGCCCTCTACACCAACACTCGGGCGACATTCTTTCTGTCTTCGCCAGAGAGGCCTGCACGAGAAAAACAGCTCTGCTTCAGGCTTGTTTCTTGGAGGGAATGCTCTGGATCTCTCCTGCGTTGTGCAGGCTCATATTGGAAAAGGCAGGTTTCTCTGAGGAGCGTCGTGGGGAGGGATGGTGTTGGCATTCCACCATGACTTCTTTCTCACAGGTAGGTAGAGGGACACGACCTCAGGCGTTCTCACACACTGTGAGTTAGCTGAGAGCTTTTTCAGCCTAGGACCCAGGCTACGAGCCGGCAGAGGCCAGACGCTTAGCACGGGAGCTCTCCGTTCAGGAGCCTGCCGGTTCCTCTTTCATCTATGCTTCTCTCTTCCTGGACGCCGTTTGGGGAAGGACGATTTAGCCAGCAAACTGCTCTGAATTCAGGAGCGGCTGGCTCGGTCTGCCCTCGGGCCCCTGTGAGATATGACTCTGCCTCCCTGAAACAGGCTATTACACCAGAGGTGCTGGTGGCACCCACAGGCCCCTGGGGTGGAACCAAAGCCCACATGATGTCTGTACTTTTGCCCTGTCTGAAAGAAGGCTTTCTGGTTTTAGGGGAAATCGGAGCTGACTGGGCTTCCTCCGTGAAGCTCGTTCATGGAGCTGAGGAATTGACGGCTAGCTCTGTGCGTCTGGGGGTCACCTGTGCTTCTCTCTTCCTGGGACTGAGTGTGCCGTTTGGGGCTACTGAGTCGTCCCGATGTACTCTCGTGGCATTTGTTTTGGCTACCACCCTTGCAACCTCGCCTGCCCTGCCACTCGGGTTTTGGGAAGGCCTCTCTGCTCAGGGCAGCTCCGAGGATGTGCCCCCGGGAGGGCTTCACCGTCCTGTCCTCTCCGCGGGTCGGGTATGCAGCATGGTTCTTTCCTAAAGCTTTCTGCACTGGGGCTGACCGTCGTTGACGATCAGGCTGAGAGAAGCTTGCCTGTGTCGGAAGTACTCCCGCACACTCAGAGCTGGAGTGTGTATATTCCTGGGGGGTCCGTGGTCACGGTAGCAGCAGGAGCCAGTTTCCACGCCCTTGGGCGGAGCTTCTGTAGAGCCTAGTGAAGGGCAGCCTTCTCCGATGTCTTCCGATCCGAGGGCCGGGAACCTTCCCCAGGCCTGGGCACCTACACTTGGGCGCGACTCTTCCTGTCTTCGCCAGTGAGGCCTGCTCGAAAAGACAGCTCAGCTTCAGGCTTGTTTCTTGGTAGGAATTCTCTGACTCCTTCCTGCGTTTGCCCTCTCGGGTTGGAGAAGGCATGTTTCTCCATGGAGCGTCGTGGGCAGGGATGGTGTTGGCATTCCACCGTGACTTCTTTCTTACAGGGAGGCAGAGGGACTCTACCTCAGGCGTTCTCATACACTCTGAGTTAGCCGAGAGCTTTCATCGCCTAGGACCCAGGTGCTGAGCCGGCAGAGGCCAGCTGCTTACCCTGGGAGCTCTCCCTTCAGGAGTGTGTCCCTTCCTCTCTCATCTAGGCTTCTCTCCGACACTTTTCGGGGAAGGACGCTTTTGCCAGAGAACATTGTTGCTCTAAATTCAGGAACCGCTGCCTTGGTAGGCTTCCGGGCCCCTGTGAGAAACAACTTTGCCTCCCTGCAACAGGCTGTGGTACCAGAAATGCTGGTGGCCACCTCAGGCCCCGGGGGTGGAACCAAAGCCCTCAGGGTGTTTGTGCTTTCGCCCTGTCTGAAAAAAGGCTCCCTGGCTTTAGAGGAAATCGGTGCTGACTGGGCTTCCTCCGTGAGGCTCGTTCATGGAGCTGAGGCCTTGGCGTCTTGCTCTGTGCTTCTTGTTGTCACGACTGCTTCACTCTTCCTGGGACTGAGTGTGGCGTTTAGGGCTACTGCGTCGTCCCGACGTACTCTTGTGGCAATTGCAATGGCTACTACCCCTCCAACCCCGCCTGCCTGGCCACTCCTGGTTTGGGCAGGCCTCTCTGCTCTGGGTACCTCCGAGGATGTGTGCCCCACGGAGGGCTTCACTGTCCTGTCCTCTCCGTGGGTCGGGTATGCAGCACGGTGCTTTCCTAAAGCTTTCTCCACTGGGGCCGACCGTCGTCTACGTTTAGGCTGAAAGAAGCCGGTCTGTGTCGGATGTACTCCTGCACACTCAGAGCTGGAGTGTGTATTCTGCTGGGGGTCAGTGGTCACGGTAGCATCAGGAGCCCGTTTCCATGCCCTTCTGCGGAGCTTCTGTGAGGCCTAGTGAACGGGCGCCTTCTCCGATGTCCTCCGACACAAAAGGGACGTGAACCTTCCTTGAGCCTCTGCACCAATGCTCAGGTACGATTCTTTAAGTATTTGCCAGAGAGGCCTGAACGAGAAAGACAGCTTGGCTTCAGGCTTGTTTCTTGGAGGGTAGGCTATGGCTCTCTCCTGCGTTGTGCAGGCTCAGGTTGGAGAAGGCATGCTTCTCCGTGGAGCGTCGTGGTCAGGGGTGGTGTTGGCATTCCACCCTGACTTCCTCCTCACAGGGAGGCAGAGGGTCTCTACCTCAGGCGTTCGCACACACTCTGACTTAGCCAAAGGCTTTCCGTGCCTAGGACAAGGCTCTAAGCCGGCAGTGGCTGGCCGCTTAGCCCGGAAGCTCTCCCATCAGAGGCATGCCGCTCCCTCTCTCATCTAGGCTTCTCTCTTCATGGACGCCGTGCGGAGAATGACGCTTTTGCCAGAGGACAGTGTTGCTCTGAATTCACGACCCACTGTATCGGTCGGCTTCCGGGCCTCTGTGAGAACCAACTCTGCCTCCCAGAAACAAGCTGTCGCACCAGAGGTGCTGGTAGCACCCAAAGGCCCCTGGCATGGAAACAAAGCCCTCAGGGTGTCTGTACTCTCGCCCTGTCTGAAAGAAGGCTTTCTGGCTTTAGGGGAAGTTGGCGCTGATGGGGCTTCCTCCGTAAAGGTCGTTCATGGAGCTGAGGCGTTGGCGGTTTGCTCTGTGCTTCTGGCTGTTCGAGTGCTTCTCTCTTCCTGGGACTGAGTGTGGCGTTTGGGGCTACTGCGTCGTCCCCATGTACTCTTGTGGCACTTGCTTTGCGCTACCACCCCACCAACCCCGCCTGCCCGGCCACTCCTGTTTTGGGCAGGCCTCCGTGCTCAGGGCACCTCCGAGGACGTGTGTCCCCTGGAGGGCTTCCCCGTCCTCTCCTCCCCTCTCCACGGGTCGGGTATGCAGCATGGTGCTTTACTAAATCTTTCTCCACTGGGGCCGACCGTCGTCGACGATCAGGCTGAGAGAAGCTGGCCTGTGTCAGAAGTACTCCCGCACACTCAGAGCTGGAGTGTGTATTCTGCTGGGGGGTCCGTGGCCACGGTAGCAGCAGGAGCCAGTTTCGACGCCCTTGTGCGGAGCTTCTGTGAGGACGAAGTGAACGGGAGCCTTCTCCAGTGTCCTCCGACCCGAGGGTAGGGAACCTTCCTCTGGCCTCTGTTCCAACACTCAAGCGCGACTCTTTCTGTCTTCGCCCTAGAGGCCTACACGAGACAGCTCAGCCTCAGACTTGTTTCTTGGAGGGAAGGCTTTGGCTCTCTCCTGTGTTGTGCAGGCTCAGATTGGAGAAGGCATGCTTCTGCGTGGAGCGTCGTGGGCAGGGATGGTGTTGGCATTCCACCGTGACTTCTTTCTCACAGGGAGGCAGAAGGACTCTACCTCAGGCGTTCTCACACACTCTGAGTTAGCCGAGGGCTTTCTCCGCCTAGGACCCAGGCACTGAGCAATCGGAGGCCGGCCACTTAGCCCGGGAGCTCTCCCTTAAGGAGCCTGCCGCTTCCTCTCTCATCTGTATTTCTCTCTTTGTGGACGCTGTTCGGGGGAGGACACTTTTCTCGGAGAACAGTATGGCTCTAAATTCAAGACCCCCTCGTTCAGTCTGGTACCGGGCACCTATGAGAAAAGACTCTGTCTCCCTGAAACTGACTTTCGCAACACAGGTGCTCGTGGCACAAACAGGCCATGGGTTGGAAAAGATTCAGCTTCGCAGCCCTGGGTCTCGGCCCTCAGGAATTGGGCCACTTCCTCTCTCTTCTATGCTGCTTTTTTCGCGGATGCTGTTCGGGGGAGCACGGTTTACCCAGAGATCTGTATTGCTCTAAATTCAGGACCAGCTGGCTCTTATTGCTGTAGGTTCCGTGGACACGGTAGCAGCAGGAGCCGGTTTCGACACGCTTGTGTGGAGCTTCTGTGAGCCTGAGTGAACGGGCGCCTTCTCCGATACCCTCTGACTCGAGGGCGGGGAACCTTCTTTAGGCCTCTGCACCAACACTCGGGCATGACTATCTTTGCCAGACAGGCCTGTACAAGAAAAGCTCGGCTTCAGGCTTGTTTCTTGGAGAGAAGGCTCTGGCTCTCTCCTGCATTGTGCAGGCTCAGGTTGGAGAAGGCATGCTTCTCTGTGGAGCGTCGTTGGCTGGGATGGTGTTGGGATTTTACCATGACTTCTTTCTCAAGGGAGGCAGAGGGACTCTACCTCAGGCATTCTCACACGCTCTGAGTTAGCTGAGGGCTTTCCCTGCCTGGAACCCAGGTGCTGAGCTGGCAGAGTCTGGCCGCTTAGCCGGGGAGCTCTCCCTTCAGGAGCCTGCTGCTTCCTCTCTCATCTAGGCTTCTCTCTTCTCAGACACCGTTTGGGGGATGATGCTTTCCATGGAGTACCGTGTTGCTCTGATTTCAGGACCCGCTGGCTCTTTCGGTTTCCGGTTCCCTGTTAGAAACGACTATGTCTTTCTGAAACACTCTGTGGCGACAGAGGTCCTTGAGGACCCACCGACTCTTCTTGTGGAGCCAAAGCCCTCAGTGTGTGTGTCCGTTTGCCACCACCTGAGAGAAGGCTTACTGGCTTTAGGAAAAATCAGAGCTGACTGGGCTTCCTCCATGAAGCTCGTTCATGGAAATGAGGCATTTGAGCCTTGGGCTGTGCTTCTGGGTGTCACAATTTCTTCTTTCTTCACGGGACTAAGTGTGGCGTGCAGGGCAACTGGGTCATCCCGAAGTACTCTTGTGGCATTTGCTTTGCGCTTCCACCCCTCCACCCGCCTGCCCCGTCACCCCCCATTTCGGCCCTCCTCGATATTCAGGGAGACTCCAAAGATGTGCGCCCCAAGGAGACCATCGCCGACCTCTCCTCTCTGCGAGACGGGGATGCAGTATGGTGTTTTCCCGAAGGTTTGCTCCCTTGGGTTCGACTGACGGCGAGTCTCCTTCTGAGAGAAGTGGGGCTGCTATCATAAATATTCCCGCGCACTCACACCTGGAGTGTGTGTTCTGCTGTGGGTCCTGCTTTCACTGTAGCAGCAGGAGTCGGTTTTGACGCTCTCGTGCGGGGCTTCTGTGAGGCTGAGTGAACGGGCACCTTCTCGGATGTCCCAAGGACCTGGAACCTTCCTCAGGCCTCCACACCAACACGTGGGTGCGACTCTTTCTCCCCTCCCCAGAGAGGCCTGCAGGCGAAAGGCAGCTCAGCTTCAGGCTTCCTTCTTGGAGGTAAGGCTCTGGTTCTCTCTCACATCGTGCAAGCTCAGGTTTGTGAAGGCATCGTTCTCCATGGAGCGACGTGTGTGAGGAGAGTGTTGGCATCCCAACCTGACTTCCTTCTCACAGGGAGTCAGAGGGAATTTACCTCAGGCATTCAGAATCACTCTGAGGTTGCAGACAGCTTCCCCGTGTTCTACACAAGGCGCTCAGCCTTCAGCCACCATCCCCTCAGCCCTTGCTCTCGCCCCTCGGGAAGCTTCCTCTCTCATCTATGGAGCGTCGTGGGCAGGGATGGTGTTGCATTCCACCGTGACTTCTTTCTCACAGGGAGGCAGAGGGACACTACGTCAGGCGTTCTCACACACTCTGAGTTAGCCGAGGGCTTTCCCCGCCTAGGACCCAGGCGCTGAGCTGGCAGAGTCCGGCCGCTTAGCCCGGGAGCTCTCCCCTCAGGAGCCTGCCGCTTCCTCTATCATCTGTGTTTCTCTCTTTGCGGACGCTATTCAGGGGAGGATGCTTTTCTCGGAGAACGGTATGGCTCTAAATTCAGGACCCACTCGTTCGGTCTGCTATCAGGTACCTGTGAGAAAAGACTCTGTCTCCCTGAAACAGGTTGTCGCAGCAGACGTGCTGGAGGCACCCACAGACCCCTGGGGTGAAACCAAAGCCCTCAGGGGGTGTGTACTTTCAGCACTGTCAGAGAGGCTTCCTGGCTTTAGGGGAAATCGGAGTTGATGGGCTTCCTCCTCCGTGAAGCTCGTTCCTGGAGCTGAGGCGTTGGCGGCTTGTTCTGTGCTTCTGGGTGTCACGGCTGCTTCTTTTTTTCACAGGACTGTGTGTGGTGTGGGGGCAATTGGGTCGTCCCGATGTATTCTTGTGGCACATGCTTGGTGCTTCCACCCCATCCTCCCACCTGCCAGCCCCCTGCCCGCCCGTTTCAGACCTCCCTGTTCAGGAGGCCTCCAAGAATGTGTGCCCCAAGGAGGGCGTCCTTGTCCCGTCTTTTCCGTGGTCGGGCATGCAGCAGAGTGTTTTCCTAAGGGTTGCCCCTGTGGGGCAGATCATCTTCGACCTTCAGGCTGAAGTAGCAGGGCTGGTGTTGGCGGTCATGGTAGCAACAGGAGCCAGTTTCGACGCACTTGTGCAGGGTTTCTGTGAGGCAGAGTGAATGGGCTCCTTCACTGATGTCCTCCGAACAGAGCACCACTAACCTTCCTCAAGGCTTCTGCACCAGCCCGCGGGAGCAACTCTTTCTCTCTTCGCCAGAGAGAACTTCACGCCAAAGACAGTTTGGCTTCAGGCTTCTTTCTTGGAGGTAAGGCTCTGGTTCTCTCTAGCATTGTGCAGGCTCAGGATTGAGAAGGCATCCTTCTCTGTGGAGCGACGTGTGTGGGGAAGGTGTTGGCATGCGACTGTGACTTCTTTCTCACAGGGAGGCAGAGGGACATTACCTCCAGCGTTCTCACACACTCTAAGTTAGCAGAATGCTTCCCCGTGTATGACCCTGCAGGTGCTGAGCCTGCAGTGGCCAGCCTCTCAATCCTGGCTCTCACCCCTCAGGAAGTGGGCCGTTTCCTTTCTCATTCCTGCTTCTCTCTTCAAAGACCTGTCCGGGGGAGGATGCTTTCCCCGAAGAATGGTGTTGCTCTGAATTCAGGGCCCTGCTCGCTAGGTCAGCTTCCGGGCCCCTGTGAGAAATGACTCTGTCTTTCTGAAACACTCTGTTACACCATAGGTTCTGACTACACCCACAGGCCCCTGAGGTGGAGCCCGATACCCTCAGGCTATAAGTTCGCCACCATTTAAGAGAAGGCTTTCTGGCTTTAGGGGAAACCGGAGTTGTCTGGGGTTCCTCTGTAAAGCTTGTTTGTGCAACTGAGGCATTTTTGCCTCTCTCTGTGCTTCTGAGTGTCGCAACTGCTTCTCACTTTATGGGACTGAGTGTGGCGTGTGGGCAACAGCATTGTCCTGAAGTACACCCGTGGCACTTGCTTTGCGCTTTGGGCTCCATCCCAACCCCTGGGATCAAGACTTGAGCCAAAGTCAGATGTTTAAGTGTGATCCACCCAGGTGCTTCAAGAATAGAATTTCGTGGGAAGAATTAACATTTCCTTTCATTCCCTCATTTGAGACATCATCATCTGAAATGTGTATATGTAATTAGTTTTCCATTCTATACATGTATGGTGGAAATTCTGTAAAGAAAACTCATAGAGTAAATAGGGTTTAAAGCTAATATTTAACATTTAACAATTGTAATATGCACATAGAAATTAAGGACCCTAATATTAGTTACAGGTTGGCTAAAATCTTATTCTTGCCCCTCCAAACATTTTTATTATTAGCTGATCTTCTAGTAAATGTTTGTCTCAGATTTCTTACTTCCCCCTCTTTCTAAAGCTCTCTGCTCATTCAGTTTATATTTGTTGCTATCTAGTAACCTGACATCTACTTTCTTTTTATCTCTGCAATATATGCATGCTTTATTTATGTTATGTCTACACCCTTCTCTACTCTTCTTATCTATTAGTATCTATTTTTCAGCCAGATTTTTCTTCTCCATCTCCTTATACTAACTTTTTTTTGAAATGTAGAATGATGTCATGCCTCTGCATTTTCATACAAGATACACAGAAAAAAAAATGTATTTGGTTGCAAATTTGTACATTATTTTCATTCATTCATTCATTCATTCATTCATTCATTCATTCAATGAATACTTTTAAAGCATCCACTCAAAAAATCTGCCTACCAGGAACTCTTGCAGGATCAATGTGCACAACAAATCCCAGCCCTCTGGTAATTTCATTTTTGTGAGTGAGACAGAATTTTTCTTCAAAGGTATCCACCTTTTATAAATGTTAGTTCACTCTACTGCTGCTCAAATCAAGACTATAAACCAGGTATCAGGTATGATGAATTGCCTCATTATCCTGAGGTCGCTACTTTTGCCCAGTTTTGTTCTGACCTCAATGGTATAATTCATAATTCCTCAGTCTTAGTGTATGTCTGACTGAGTTCTTGAAACACGTACAGTGTACTCTCATGGCTGATGATGAACAAGTAGCTGTCATCTCTGCTGGTGTAAACAGGTACCTTGGTAAACTGGAATCTGGCAAAAGAACAATGTTTGGGAATGCTTTCTTAGCACATCTTTTCTGTCATCACCAAATCTGCTTGGGGAACCTCAAAGCTGAAAAAGATCTCAAAACAGTCAGATGCAAACCTGAAAGACATTGTAATAAATTTTTTTTGCTGGTATTGAAACTTATGCTTCTACAGATCCATATAAAATACCAGTTGTTTTTGTTATTATTTCTTCTAGTCATCATTTCCATTTTTGCAATATATATATTCTCATATTCTTAACCCAGAATAATTATGATAGAAATTAAGGTTCCCTATTCCTTGGTGAAAAAAATACATAATGTCATGCTACAATATCCTTTGAGGAAAACTGAAGGACAATGAGCAGAATAGATGGTGATAGTGGGGAAGAGAGCTCTTATTTTAGATTGAATAAGGCAGGAATAGCCTTCTGTAAAGGTGAAAATTTGAACAAATGTTTAGATGGAGTAAAGGACGTGAGTCAAGAAATAATTCAGCAAATAATAACATAATAATAAGGAAAGTAATATAGCACGATGATATGAGTATTATGCACATGGAGTCTAGCATATAATTTTGAAAAGACTTGCTGTTTCATGATAAAAATGTTTCGATTTGGTTGGAGGTTGGAGGTAAAAATTGTCCACAAACAGCAAGTGAGAGGAATGCAAACAAATCAATTCAATGTGTCAAAGTCTATTATTTTAACATTTTAGTATGTCTATATTAAATTAAAAATGTATACAGTGACACAGGCCTACCCTCTACTCCCCGAATGTCTTTTGTAAGCCCACAACAAATATTTTAAGAACAATTAATAAGACAAGTGTTACAATTTGATAAAAATTAAAATACCCTGTGCTAATGTGTAACTACATTTTAATCAATTTAACAGTGACAAATCATATGGAAGAAATGACTATCATAGATGTCTTGTCCATGAAGAATATTGTAGAAAAGTATATCATTAAGGCATGAAGATACTTCCTCCATAAGTTTCCACAGTTGAGGAACAGAAACCATGATGTAGAAGAGTTAGCT
This sequence comes from Mustela erminea, assembly GCF_009829155.1. NCBI lineage: Eukaryota > Metazoa > Chordata > Mammalia > Carnivora > Mustelidae > Mustela > Mustela erminea. The sequence goes on along the minus strand of NC_045621.1, from coordinate 114,667,916 downwards.
TCACCATTCCCTCATTTAATTGTTTCATATATTTTTAGGATTCAAAAACTCACTGGAGTTTCCCTTTATGCCTAGGATGTGGAGTTCTTGAGAAAGTGTTGCCACTATACTGATAACAACGAGAAACATCTAGACAGATAAACCACAAAATAACTCTTCTTCTGCACATCAGGAAGTTGAATTCCCAAATCAGACAAGAAATCTGAAATCCAAGGAGAGATGGGTGCCACCATGAACAAAAAGGGGACTGGCTTATCACAGATTGGCAGAGTATGAGAACAGATAGTGCTACTACACAAGCAAGTAAGAATACATCAGCCATTTTTTTCTTCAGTTGATAAAGGCTGGGTAGAGGTTAAAATGTCTCTGTAGAACCCCTTGAACTATCAAAACAAGGACATCTATACCCAGATAGGCCTTTATCCTTTCATGGACTTCCACTGGGTGCTAAGAAAGACTGGGAACAGGTGGAGATACAAGAAAGGGTCTCCTTTTGGGCGCCTGGGAGGCTCGGTAGGTTAAGCCACTGCCTTTGCCTCAGATCATGATCTCAGGGTCCTGGGATGGAGTCTCATATTGGGCTCTCTGCTCAGCAAGGAGCCTGCTTCCTCCTCTCTCTCTCTGCCTGCCTCTCTGCCTACTTTAAAAAAAAAAAAAGAAAGGGTCTCCTTTTTAACTGGTAGGGATTCAGAAAGTTGTTTGCTCCCCCAGAAAAGTTACAAAGCCCCATCCTTTTCTCTCAAAAGTCTAGGTCTATCACTCCCAGACACTAGCAAAAGCCCTTTACCCAAGGGGAAGGGGAAACTAACAGCTCTGAGCACAGTATCTTACACCAGTAAGAATGGAGAGGTCTTCTACATTTGGGGAATGGAAAAACAATGTTCTGATCCATAAGACCTACCACAACACAACTCACATTTCCCTTCTACCATGGGGAGGAGGAGCAGATACATTGAGAGAAACCTACCTCTGATGCCACACAGAGCTTACCTGATTTGAAGGTGAACTAGACTACATAAGAGCAAGCACCAAGTAGGAGCCATAAGAGTCTAACCTTGGGAAGAAGCAAAAGTGGTTAAAAGAACACCATTGTAGCACGGGCTTACAGGATGGTGAAAACGGAGAGCAGAACACAAACTTTGAGGGAAATCCTCCATCAATCACAAACATTCCAATCCCAAAATAAAAATGTATACAGTGAAACAGGCCTACCCTCTACTCCCCAAATGTCTTTTGTAAGCCCACAACAAATACCCATTGCCATGGGTATGTGCTTATCAAGTTCTTATGGCCCAATCATCTGAAAACCAGTCTTTGCTTCCAAGTTTTTTTGTTAGTCTATTTTTTGCCCTAACTGTTATCAATTCCATAAGGCAACAACAACTAACATCGATGCCTATAAAATTTTTTTAACAAATGTGTCCTGGGTATCAGGCTCAACACTAGGGGAATTGTGAGTTAGGTGAGTTAAAGGCAATCCCTTTGCAATGGTCCCTCAGGAAGCCACAGGACAAGTTAATGAAAGAAGGAAAGATAAAGGAAGGAAGGAAGGAAGGAAGGGAAAGAACACAGTGTAAAGCGGCAAATCAATCAACAGGAAAGGACCCAGAGATGACCAGATATTGGGATTATCAGTTAGAGTATTCAAAATAACTATGATTGATATATTATGGGTTATAATAGGAGAGATTGAACATACAGGGGTTTTTTATAAAGCATTAGAAACTAGAGAAAGGAACCAAGTGAAAATGATAGAAATATAAAAACCTGATGTCAAAGAACAATGGTATCTGCCTTCAGCTCCTCCGTAGAACTGGAACTAAACTGCACACTGCTAAAAAACCCATGGGTTGAAGTACAAGTCACAAGGAGAATCAGATAATATTTTAAAAATTTTATTGGAAATGAAAATAATTTGGGGCAACTGGGTGGCGCCGTTGGTTAAGCATCTACTTCAGCTCAGGTCATGATACCAGGGTTCTGGGATGGAGCTCCATGTAGAGCTCCCTGCTGAGGGAGCCTGCTTCTCCCTCTTCTTTTGCCCCTCTCTCCTGTTCATGCTTTCTCTCTCTCTCTCAAATAAATGAACCCTTAAAAAAATAAAAATAACATACCAAAATTTGTGTGATATGGCTAATGAAAAGGAAAGTAATACTGTTTTTGTTTGTTTGTTTTAGCAAAGTAATACTGTTAAATGCTGATATTAAAATACGTCTCATGTGATGTGTGCCTGGGTGCCTCACTTGGTTAAGCATCTGCCTTCAGCTCAGATCATGATCCCAGGGTCCTGGGCTCCAGCTCCCTCTTCAGCAGGAAGCCTGCTTCTCCCTCTGCCCACTCCCCCTGTTTGTATTTCCTCTCACACTGTCTCTCTCTGTCAAGTAAATAAATAAAATCTTAAAAAACAAACAAACAAAAAAACCCAAACCTTCCATTGGGGTGCCTGGGTGGCTCAGTGGGTTAAGCCTCTGCCTTCAGCTTAGGTCATAATCTCAGGGTCCTGGGATCAAGCCCCACTCAGGCTCTCTGTTCAGCAGGGAACCTGCTACTCCCTTTCCCCACCATGCTTGCCTCTCTGCCAACCTGTGATCTCTGTCAAATAAATAAATAAAATCTTTAAATAATATATGTCTTGAAGTGATATTAATTTTCATCTTAAGGAACTAGAAAGAGAGGACCAAATGAAACTCAAGTCAACCAAAAAAAAAGATATAATAAAGCAAAAGTAGAAGCAATAATCTTTAAAAGAGAAAAACAAACAATAAAATGAATGAAGCAATGCTAATTACTAAGAAGGATGAATATAATCACTAAGCTCTAATGATATGTCTTAAGAAAAAAAGAATGTAAAAATAAACAATATTAGCAAGAAAGAAGGGGACATCCAGAAGATCATCCTAATATTAATAGGTTAATGAGGGAATATTATTAACAACTTGGTGTTCATAAATTCAGAAATCTGGATGAAATGGACAAATTTCTTGAATGGCACAAGTTACCAAAGATTGCTCAAGAAGACATATATTACTAGAATCACATGTTTCTATATATAGAATACAATTCTATATTTATAGAATTCATTATAATGTGATACTATATTTATTAAGGAAATTGAATTTTAAGTCAATAGCTTTCCACCACCAACAACCAAAAACCAAATACATGCAACAAAAAAAATTTCAAGCCCAGATACATCACTAGTAAATTCTACTGAAGAAAACATTAACAGTATAGAAGCCTCTAGAGTAGAAGGTAAAGAACACATCCTTCATGAATAGAGACATAAAAATACTCAAAAAATACTACAGATAGAATCCAGAAATGTATAATACATCAGGGCATTATCTCGGGCATGCAGGAACGCATTTTCACATATGAAAACAAATCAGTTTACTTTGCCATTTAAGAAGATGAAGAAAAAAATACAGCCACCTCAATAGAAACAGACAATACCTCTGACATAATTCAATAATTCCTTTATGACAAAAATGCCTTCACAAACTAATAATAAAAGGAAACTTCATCAACCTGATGATGAACATCTGCAAAAGAAAAAAAAAAAGCAGCAACAAAACTACAGCTAAATCATGCTTCATGACAAATGAATACATGCTTCCCTCTTATATCAGGATGAAAAGCAGTGTTCTCTCACTGTTCCTAATGAAAATCACAATGGTGGCCCTAGCCAGTGCAATAGGGCAAAAAAGGAAGTGAAAGAAAGAAAGAAGGTAGGAAGAAAAGAAGGAAGGATGGAAAGAGTGAAAGAAAGAGAGAGAAAGAAAGAAGGAAAGAAAGAAAGAAAGAAAGAAAGAAAGAAAGAAAGAAAGAAAGAAAGAAAAAGGGAAAAGTAAAAGTGACTTAACTCACAACATGATGTTCTACATAGAAATAGCTTAAAAAATCTACAAGAAAACCTACTAGGGGCGCCTGGGTGGCTCAGTGGGTTAAGCCGCTGCCTTCGGCTCAGGTCATGATCTCAGGGTCCTGGGATCGAGGCCCGCATTGGGCTCTCTGCTCAGCAGGGAGCCTGCTTCCCTCTCTCTCTCTCTGCCTGCCTCTCCATCTACTTGTGATTTCTCTCTGTCAAATAAATAAATAAAATCTTAAAAAAAAAAAAAAAAAAAAAAAGAAAACCTACTAGTGCCCATAAATGAATTCTGATATAATGAGGTATAATAGAAGTATGGAAAAAATCCATCTTATTTCACATTTACGTAACTGTAATTAGAAATTGAAATAGTACCAAGTACAATTGTAGCAAAAAAATTTAGAATATTATTCACACTTAAATACATTTGCACAATATACTTAAGATTTATATAATAAAACAGAAAACATTGACATCAAAGACATAGATAAGTGGAGAAATGTACTGTACTCATAAATTGAGTTAAAATGCTTAATATATAATTTCTCCTCAGATTTATTTAAACTTTCAATTCACTTCTAATTAAAAATCCAAGCAAGGTAAGTGAAAAAAGTCAAGCAGAGAAAGACAATTATCAGATGGTTTAACTCATATATGGAACGTAAGGAATAGAATGGAGGACCATAGGGGAAGGGAAGGAAAACTAAGTGGAAAGAAATGAGAGAAGGAGACAAACCATGAGAGACTCTGGACTCTGGGATACAGACTGAGGGTTACAGAAGTTGGGGAGGAGGAGGTAACCAGGTGATGGGTAGTAAGGAGGGCATATGTGGTGATGAGCACTGGATGTTACAGGCAACTAATGAATCATTGAAACTACATCAAAAATTAATGATGTACAATGTTGGAGAATTGAACATAATAATAAAAAAAATTTAAGATTCTAAGCAAGTTATTTTGTTTATTTGCTTGTTTGCTTTGTAGAGATCAACAAGCTGGTATCAAAATGTATATGGAGGTGGCTCATTCCAGATGGTGCAGCTTAACCAGATGCCTGACAAAAACTCTTCAGCAAAAAGCCCTTGTCAGTTTAAAAAAGGGAAGCTTATCTAACACATGGAGTGAAAAGTACAGCTCTTTACAAAACAAAAAGAAAACAAAACAAAAAACCCACCTGTTTGGAAAGCAGGCATATGGGCTCCGCTGTGGAGATGCCTTTCAGAAATTCAAAATGAGGTTGACTCTTTTCCAATGAAAATGACAGACAGATAAAAAATGGTAACCCAAAAGAAACAGGAAAGTTGCAATGGTCCCACCAAACTTTACAGTGGACAATCACACCAGATAAGAAAGCCTCACAGAAGATTGGTTTCCAATTACATAACCAACTCAAGCTTCCCAAAGCACATAAATGGTGCATATATGAATGGTTCTATTCAACTATTGATAAACAACTGTTTGAAGGCTATGATGACTTCTGTGTCTTTCTGAAGGAATCCTTTCCTAATTTAAAAACAAGAAAGTTACAAGGGTAGAATGGGGAATAATCAGGTGACTTATGGGAAAACATGGAGACTTTCTTGTTCATATTTTGAGGAAGAGAGACCAGCGTTAAAACAGAAACGACAGAAAATACGACTCTTACAAAAAAGGCAAGTTGCAGATGTTTCCCAGTTCGAAGATCTCCCAGATGCAATTCCTTTGCCCCTGTTTATTGGAACCAAAGTTATAGTTCGATTACGTGGTGTTCATGATGGTCTCTTCATAGTTGCTGTGGATACTTTTTTTTTTTATTTCCAGCATAACAGTATTCATTATTTTTGCACCACACCCCGTGCTCCATGCAGTCCGTGCCCTCTATAATACCCACCACCTGGTACCCCAACCTCCCACCCCCTGTCCCTTCAAAACCCTCAGATTGTTTTTCAGAGTCCATAGTCTCTCATGGTTCACCTCCCCTTCCAATTTCCCCCAACTCCCTTCTCCACTCTAAGTCCCCATGTCCTCCATGCTATTTGTTATGCTCCACAAATAAGTGAAACCATATGATAATTGACTCTCTCTGCTTGACTTATTTCACTCAGCATAATCTCTTCCAGTCCCGTCCATGTTGCTACAAAAGTTGGGTATTCATCCTTTCTGATGGAGGCATAATACTCTATCCCCAGGGGTACAGGTCTGTGAATCACCAGGTTTACACACTTCACAGCACTCACCAAAGCACATACCCTACCCAATGTCCATAATCCCACCCCCTTCTCCCAAACCCCCTCCCCCCAGCAACCCTCAGTTTGTTTTGTGAGATTAAAAGTCACTTATGGTTTGTCTCCCTCCCAATCCCATCTTGTTTCATTTATTCTTCTCCTACCCACTTAAGCCCCCATGTTGCATCACCACTTCCTCATATCAAGGAGATCATATGATAGTTGTCTTTCTCTGCTTGACTTATTTCACTAAGCATGATACGCTCTAGTTCCATCCATGTTGTCGCAAATGGCAAGATTTCATTTCTTTTGATGGCTGCATAGTATTCCATTGTGTATATATACCACATCTTCTTGATCCATTCATCTGTTGATGGACATCTAGGTTCTTTCCATAGTTTGGCTATTGTGGACATTGCTGCTATAAACATTTGGGTGCATGTGCCCCTTTGGATCACTACGTTTGTATCCTTAGGGTAAATACCCAATAGTGCAATTGCTGGGTCATAGGGCAGTTCTATTTTCAACATTTTGAGGAACCTCCATGCTGTTTTCCAGAGTGGCTGCACCAGCTTGCATTCCCACCAACAGTGTAGGAGGGTTCCCCTTTCTCCGCATCCTCGCCAGCAATCTGTCATTTCCTGACTTGTTGATTTTAGCCATTCTGACTGGTGTGAGGTGATATCTCATTGTGGTTTTGATTTGTATTTCCCTGATGCCGAGAGATATGGAGCACTTTTTCATGTGTCTGTTGGCCATCTGGATGTCTTCTTTGCAGAAATGTCTGTTCATGTCCTCTGCCCATTTCTTGATTGGATTATTTGTTCTTTGGGTGTTGAGTTTGCTAAGTTCTTTATAGATTCTGGACACTAGTCCTTTATCTGATATGTCGTTTGCAAATATCTTCTCCCATTCTGTCAGTTGTCTTTTGATTTTGTTAACTGTTTCCTTTGCTGTGCAAAAGCTTTTGATCTTGATGAAATCCCAATAGTTCATTTTTGCCCTTGCTTCCCTTGCCTTTTGCATTGTTCCTAGGAAGATGTTGCTGCGGTTGAGGTCAAAGAGGTTGCTGCCTGTGTTCTCCTCAAGGATTTTGATGGATTCCTTTCGCACATTGAGGTCCTTCATCCATTTGGAGTCTATTTTTGTGTGTGGTGTAAGGAAATGGTCCAATTTCATTTTTCTACATGTGGCTGTCCAATTTTCCCAGCACCATTTATTGAAGAGGCTGTCTTTTTGCCATTGGACATTCTTTCCTGCTTTGTCGAAGATTAGTTGACCATAGAGTTGAGGGTCTATTTCTGGGCTCTCTATTCTGTTCCATTGATCTATGTGTCTGTTTTTGTGCCAGTACCATGCTGTCCTTGATGACGACAGCTTTGTAATAGAGCTTGAAGTCCGGAATTGTGATGCCACCAACGTTGGCTTTCTTTTTCAATATCCCTTTGGCTATTCGAGGTCTTTTCTGGTTCCATATAAATTTTAGCATTATTTGTTCCATTTCTTTGAAAAAGATGGATGGTACTTTGATAGGAATTGCATTAAATGTGTAGATTGCTTTAGGTAGCATAGACATTTTCACAATATTTATTCTTCCAATCCAGGAGCATGGAACATTTTTCCATTTCTTTGTGTCTTCCTCAATTTTCTTTCATGAGTACTTTATAGTTTTCTGAGTATAGATTCTGTGTCTCTTTGGTTAGGTTTATTCCTAGGTATCTTATGGTTTTGGGTGCAATTGTAAATGGGATTGACTCCTTAATTTCTCTTTCTTCTGTCTTGCTGTTGGTGTAGAGAAATGCAACTGATTTCTGTGCATTGATTTTATATCCTGACACTTTACTGAATTCCTGTATAAGTTCTAGCAGTTTTGGAGTGGAGTCTTTTGGGTTTTCCACATATAGTATCATATCATCTGCGAAGACTGATAATTTGACTTCTTCTTTGCCGATTTGGATGCCTTTAATTTCCTTTTGTTGTCTGATTGCTGAGGCTAGGACCTCTAGTACTATGTTGAATAGCAGTGGTGATAATGGACATCCCTGCCGTGTTCCTGACCTTAGCGGAAAAGCTTTCAGTTTTTCTCCATTGAGAATGATATTTGCGGTGGGTTTTTCATAGATGGCTTTGATGATATTGAGGTATGTGCCCTCTATCCCTACACTTTGAAGAGTTTTGATCAGGAAGGGATGCTGTACTTTGTCAAATGCTTTTTCAGCATCTATGGAGAGTATCATATGGTTCTTGTTCTTTCTTTTATTGATGTGTTGTATCACATTGACTGATTTGCGGATGTTGAACCAACCTTGCAGCCCTGGAATAAATCCCGCTTGGTCGTGGTGAATAATCTTTTTAATGTACTGTTGAATCCTATTGGCTAGTATTTTGTTGAGTATTTTCGCATCTGTGTTCATCAAGGATATCGGTCTATAGCTCTCTTTTTTGGTGGGATCCTTGTCTGGTTTTGGGATCAAGGTGATGCTGGCCTCATAAAATGAGTTTGGAAGTTTCCTTCCATTTCTATTTTTTGGAACAGTTTTAGGAGAACAGGAATTAGTTCTTCTTTAAATATTTGGTAGAATTCCCCCAGGAAGCCGTCTGGCCCTGGGCTTTTGTTTGTTTGGAGATTTTTAATGACTGTTTCAATCTCCTTACTGGTTATGGGTCTGTTCAGGTTTTCTATTTCTTCCTGGTTCAGTTGTGGTAGTTTATATGTTTCTAGGAATGCATCCATTTCTTCCAGATTGTCAAATTTATTGGCGTAGAGTTGCTCATAGTATGTTCTTATAATAGTTTGTATTTCTTTGGTGTTAGTTGTGATCTCTCCTCTTTCATTCATGATTTTATTTATTTGGGTCCTTTCTCTTTTCTTTTTGATAAGTCGGGCCAGGGGTTTATCAATTTTATTAATTCTTTCAAAGAACCAGCTCCTAGTTTCGTTGATTTGTTCTATTGTTTTTTTTGGTTTCTATTTCATTGATTTCTGCTCTGATCTTTATGATTTCTCTTCTCCTGCTGGGCTTAGGGTTTCTTTCTTGTTCTTTCTCCAGCTCCTTTAGGTGTAGGGTTAGGTTGTGTACCTGAGACCTTTCTTGTTTCTTGAGAAAGGCTTGTACCGCTATATATTTTCCTCTCAGGACTGCCTTTGTTGTGTCCCACAGATTTTGAACTGTTGTATTTTCATTATCATTTGTTTCCATGATTTTTTTCAATTCTTCTTTAATTTCCCGGTTGACCCATTCATTCTTTAGAAGGATGCTGTTTAGTCTCCATGTATTTGGGTTCTTTCCAAACTTCCTTTTGTGGTTGAGTTCTAGCTTTAGAGCATTGTGGTCTGAAAATATGCAGGGAATGATCCCAATCTTTTGATACCGGTTGAGTCCTGATTTAGGACCGAGGATGTGATCTATTCTGGAGAATGTTCCATGTGCACTAGAGAAGAATGTGTATTCTGTTGCTTTGGGATGAAATATTCTGAATATATCTGTGATGTCCATCTGGTCCAGTGTGTCGTTTAAGGCCTTTATTTCCTTGCTGATCTTTTGCTTGGATGATCTGTCCATTTCAGTGAGGGGAGTGTTAAAGTCCCCTACTATTATTGTATTATTGTTGATGTGTTTCTTTGATTTTGTTATTAATTGGTTTATATAGTTGGCTGCTCCCACGTTGGGGGCATAGATATTGAAAATTGTTAAATCTTGTTGGACAGACCCTTTGAGTATGATATAGTGTCCTTCCTCATCTCTTATTATAGTCTTTGGCTTAAAATCTAATTGATCTGATATAAGGATTGCCACTCCTGCTTTCTTCTGATGTCCATTAGCATGGTAAATTCTTTTCCACCCCCTCACTTTAAATCTGGAGGTGTCTTCGGGCTTAAAATGAGTTTCTTGGAGACAACATATAGATGGGTTTTGTTTTTTGATCCATTCTGATACCCTGTGTCTTTTGACAGGGGCATTTAGCCCATTAACATTCAGGGTAACTATTGAGAGGTATGAATTTAGTGCCATTGTATTGCCTGTAAGTTGACTGTTACTGTATATGGTCTCTGTTCCTTTCTGATCTACCACTTGTAGGCTCTCTCTTTGCTTAGAGGACCCCTTTCAATATTTCCTGTAGAGGTGGTTTGGTATTTGCAAATTCTTTCAGTTTTTGTTTGTCCTGGAAGCTTTTAATCTCTCCTTCTATTTTCAATGATAGCCTAGCTGGATATAGTATTCTTGGCTGCATGTTTTTCTCGTTTAGTGCTCTGAAAATATCATGCCAGCTCTTTCTGGCCTGCCAGGTCTCTGTGGATAAGTCAGCTGCCAATCTAATATTTTTACCATTGTATGTTACAGACTTCTTTTCCCGGGCTGCTTTCAGGATTTTCTCTTTGTCACTGAGACTTGTAAATTTTACTATTAGGTGACAGGGTGTGGGCCTATTCCTATTGATTTTGAGGGGCGTTCTCTGAACCTCCTGAATTTTGATGCTCGTTCCCTTTGCCATATTGGGGAAATTCTCCCCAATAATTCTCTCCAGTATACCTTCTGCTCCCCTCTCTCTTTCTTCTTCATCTGGAATCCCAATTATTCTAATGTTGTTTCGTCTTATGGTGTCACTTATCTCTCAAATTCTCCCCTCGTGGTCCAGTAGCTGTTTGTCCCTCTTTTGCTCAGCTTCTTTATTCTCTGTCATTTGGTCTTCTATATCACTAATTCTTTCTTCTGCCTCATTTATCCTAGCAGTGAGAGCCTCCATTTTTGATTGCACTTCATTAATAGCTTTTTTTATTTCAACTTGGTTAGATTTTAGTTCTTTTATTTCTCCAGAAAGGGCTTTTATATCTCTCGAGAGGGTTTCTCTAATATCTTCCATGCCTTTTTCGAGCCCGGCTAGAACCTTGAGAATTGTCATTCTGAACTCTAGATCTGACATATAACCAATGTCTGTATTGATTAGGTCCCTAGTCTTCGGTACTGCCTCTTGTTCTTTTTTTTGTGTTGAATTTTTCCGTCTTGTCATTTTGTCCAGATAAGAGTATATGAAGGGGCAAGTAAAATACTAAAAGGGTGGCAACAACCCCAGGAAAAAATGCTTTAACCAAATTAGAAGAGATCCAAAATCGTGAGGGGGGAGAAAGGGGATAAAAAGAGGTTCAAAAAGGAAGAAAGAAAAAAAAAAAAAAAAGAAAAAAAAAAAAGAAAAAAGAAAAAAGAAAAGAAAAGAATTAAAAGAAAAAAAAGGAAAACACCTAAGAAAAATGTAAAGAAGAAAATATATATATATTAGATAAACTAGTAAAAAATCGTTAAAAAAGAAAAAGGTAACAGTTAAAAAAAAAAAATTTTACCCGAAGGTGAGAAAAAAAAAAAAATGAAAAAGAAAAAAATTAAATTAACTGCAAGACTAAAAAAAAATCACAGGGAAAAAGCCATGAGTTCCGTGCTTGGCTTTCTCCTCCTCTGGAATTCTGCTGCTCTCCTTGGTATTGAAACCACACTCCTTGGTAGGTGAACTTGGTCTTGGCTGGATTTCTTGTTGATCTTCTGGGGGAGGGGCCTGTTGTAGTGATTCTCAAGTGTCTTTGCCCCAGGCGGAATTACACCGCCCTTACCCGGGGCCGGGGTGAGTAATCCGCTCGGGTTTGCTTTCAGGAGCTTTTGTTCCCTGAGCGCTTTCCGTAGAGTTCCGGAGGACGGGAATACAAATGGCGGCCTCCTGGTCTCCGGCCCGGAGGAGCCGAGAGCCCAGGGCCGCACTCCTCAGTGTGCCCTCAGAGAACAGCGCCTAGTTACTCCCGTCTGCCTGACCTCCGGCCGCGCTCCGAGCTCTCCGAGCCTGCGACCAGTTCAAGGTAACACCGAGCTGTGAGCTTACTGTCGGCTCTGTCTCTGTAGCCGGCTTTCCCGTTCCAATACCCGCAAGGTCTGCGACACTCAGACACCCCTGATCCTTCTGTGACCCTGCGGGACCTGAGGCCACGCTGAACCCGTGTGGGCTTCGCCCCGGTTTAGCCTCTGGAGCGATGTCCCTCAGCGGAACAGACTTTTAAAAGTCCTGATTTTGTGCTCCGTTGCTCCGCCGCTTGCCGGGAGCCGGCCCCTCCCCCCGGGGTCTATCTTCCCGTCGCTTTGGATTCACTTCTCCGCCGGTCCTACCTTTCAGAAAGTGGTTGTTTTTCTGTTTCCAGAATTGCTGTTCTTCTTCTCTTCGATCTGCCGATGGATTTTCAGGTGTTTGCAATCTTTAGATAAGCTATCTAGCTGATCTCCGGCTAGCTGAAGCAGTCTCAGCCTGCTACTTCTCCGCCATCTTGACTCCTCCTGCTGTGGATACTTTTAATCCTCCTTATAGAGTAACTTTTGATAGGGTAGGGCTTGGCAACCATACCATACCTGACTATGAAGTTCTTAGTAATGAGCTGCATGAGACGATGCCAGTTGCTGTCTTTAACAAAATCAGGGGCCTTCTTGATTCTTTATGACTCCACCATGGTTACATTACATTCCTCCCCTCCAGTCACCAATTAGGGATAATGATCCTGTACTAGCACAGTCACCTTGGAGAAGTAAGATTCCTGGCTCTGACACTGAAACGCTAGGTCATTTTCCAGTACAATTCCTCATCCAAGTGAACACTTCGTCAAAAGTTCTCATGATTAAAAAGGGACATATCAAAAAATTAAGAGCAATGAACACAGAAGCAAAAAAATTGAAATCCTGTTGCATGCCCATTGGCATTGAATTTTGGCGGAGTTATGCAACCATCATTCTGGAGCTTGAGCAACTCAACAAGGACCTCGACAAAGTTTGCATGAAGTGCAGCACTGCTATCAGCCTGCTCCATCCAGACCAGGGCCGGCAGCCTAAGGACGAACCCACAGATAGGAGACTTAGCCACTAGATGGCTCTGTGTTGAGAATAGAATTCTGACATATTTAATCTTCAGCTCACTCCTATTTTATTAAAAATTGTCTGGCAGAAGGAGGAGAGTTGAATTCCTTTGAGTTCAAATCACCTACAGTTTCATTAAATGATTTCAAGAGTACAATAGGTGCGTCTACTATCAGTTGCTTTCCCAATAATGTAGAAATCCATGTTTCACACATTCAGAGTGGCCTGAACCAGGTGCGAAGTCTGCAGGCCTTCTCTGCCAAGGACACCAACAGAGACTGAGAAGCAGCCTTCCCGTTCCAGCCACACAGGACGCTAGCATCCCTTCACTTCGGCTTCCATCACCAAATGACCCACGTGCTGGAAAACAAGGGAAATGTACACCTCCAGTGAAGACTTTGGAACATACTGTCATGCTTCGTAAACCACCACTGCTGACGAGCATTCTATTTATTTTTCTTTCTATGATTCAGCTGCAGTAGCATCTCTTATGTTACATGTTTATTGGCAAGTATTTTTCAGCCAAAACTGTCTAAAACTAAGATGCTTTCATGAAAGAGTGTGCTGACCCCTTTATCAACATGCATGAATTCAGATGACAGGCGCAGACAGCCGTTTCTGGGATCTACAAGCCCAGACAGGAGCCTCCTGTGGGGAGCTATGTCCTAAGGGTTTTAGTGCCAGCAGGTCAGCTCCTCTACCTGCAGGCTCTGGAAAAGAGCACCCTCCAGAGGCAGGAAGTTACTTGTGGAGGAATCAATCAGAACAGCCAAGGGAGATGCAGCTTTGACAAGTATGTGAGATGGATATCTGCTGGTGACGTTGCTCTAGAGATCATATTATAATCATAAATATTTTAATTTTTCATAATTTATAAAACAAACCTTTGTTTATTTGTCTGTTGAAAGAAAAGAAAGGAGCAGGAGAAAAATTAATTACTTGCAAAGCACTGCATTTCTGCAAGTGGATTTAGCCTGAGTTTTCCCATCAATTCAGGGCAAAAGGTACGATTGTTATGAGACTTATTTAAAAAGACTGGTAACACATTATTTTCACATTTTGTTTATTTGCACAACTTTTGAACTGGATGACTGGTTAAAATCCAAACGTGCACATTTTATAAGTCAAAAGATTTTATAGGAAAAACACATGTAATAACCAGTGCTGTGAAATGCAGAAAACAAGGTTTATATTTGGTTGTGGGTTTTTTTTTGTTGTTTTCTTGGTTTTTTAAAGAAAAAAAACCCTGCCTGAAATGTTAATCTTGTAAAAATTGTGTATTTGGGATTTTCTTTGTTTTAATATAGTATATTATAAAGTCAAACTACATTAAAATTGTTTTCATCAGGGATCCTGCTTCCCCCCTCCCCCACTGCCTCTTTGCCTACTTGTGTTATCTGTATGTCAAAAAACAAACAAGTAAACAAACAAACAAAAAACTAAAATAAGATTATTTTCCATTTGAAATTTTTGTATAGTTTAAAAATGCTTCCATATTCTTTGTTGGTACTGTGTCACTATAGAACTTAAGTGCAGAGTTTACACTTAGCTAAATTGTTATGTGAACACATATATCCTTTATTCTTAGTATTCGTAATTTAAATAAATTGATCTTTGGAAAGTAAAAAAAAAATGTATATAGAGAAGCAAAGGAACGAGAGTAGCCATTAGAAAAAGAAAAAGGAGAAAGAGAAAAAAGGAGAAAAACAGTGTTAGAGGAGAAATCACACTACATAATTTTAAGACTAACTATATTCGAGTGAGTATAGTATTGGCAAAAGTGTAGACTCCCAAGTCAAGAGAATGGAAGAGTCCAAAAATGTGTACATATGTACATATGCACATGTATATGATCAGTTAAAGAAACCAAGGTAGTCAAATAGAGAAAAGAAGGTATTTTCAACAAATAGTGCTGGAGCTATTGGACATCCATAAGCCAAACATAAAACAAAACACAACAAAAACCTGACTCAACTCCTATCTTGCACCACATACAAAAATTAACATAAAGTACATAACAGACATAAAAGTAAATGCAAAAATCTAAGATTTTTTGAGGAACATTTTAAGAAAGATTTTTGCACCCTTGAGTTAAGCGAGGATTTTCTGGATAGGACACCACAGTTATGAATCATAAAGGAAAACATGATAAATTAATCTTCATCCAAGTTACCATTTCTTCCTTCAAAATGTTTTTGTAAATTAAAGGACAAACTATAAACTACTGGAAGAAAATGCAAAACACACCTTTTTGCAAAGGAACAGTGCTCAAAATTCATAGTTTTGTGGTTTTGTTTGTTTTTGAGAGATAGAGAGAGAGAGAGAGAGAGCAGGCAACTGAGGAGGTGCAGAGGAAAAGGGAGAGAGAATCCCAAGCAGCCTCCATGGCCAGCAGGCAGTCCAAAGCGCAGTTTGATCTCATGACCCTAAGATCATAACTAAGCCAAAATCAAGGGTCAGTTACTTAAAGGATTTAGCCACCCAGGTATCCTTTCGTTTTGTCTTTTTCTTTCTTCTTTTCTTTTCTTTTTTTCCCTTGAGGAGGGAAGAAACTCATAACAATAAGAAAATAAGGTCACAATTAAAAACAGGGTTTGGACAGCTGCTTCACAAAAGAAGATAAATGGGTGATCCATAAGAACATGCAAAAGTGCTCAACATTACTACTAATAGGGAAATGCCAGTTAGACCTGTGATTAGATAGCATCATATGTCTATAAGGTTGGATAAAAATGATGCCATGGCAATATCAGTTGCAGATGAGAGTGTGAAACACCTGCAGTTCTCACATATTTCTGGTGGGAATGAAAACCAATCACTGTGGAAAACAAATTGGTAGTATTTTATAATATTAAGCATACATTTACATCCAAACCAACAATCCTGCCCCTCGGAGAGAAAAAAAAAAAGTTCACTCACAGATCTTGATGGCAAAGATATAGTGGTTATAATCATAATTACCCCAAACACAAATGCCCTTCAACTGGTGAATGGATTATCTGTGATACTGCTATATGGTAGAATACTGCTCAGCAGAAAGATTAATAAAAACACAAGAAACTACAGATATATGCAGTAACATGGACAAATCTCAATTGTACTATGCAAAGTGAAAAAAGCCAGACTCTAAAAGTTGCATACTATATAATTTCATCTCTATGACATTCTAGAAAAAGTATAGATAAGTAGTTGCCTGTTTCTGACTTTGGACAGAGGAAAGTGACTGCTAAAGAAAATAGAAAAACTGTCATGTGATGCATATAAGCAATGTCTTGATGATTTGTTGGGAATATTCATGTTGTTGTATACCTAAGGGTATATTCCACTATAAATTCACCTCCATGTTCTTTATTGATTTATTTATTTTTAAAGATTCTATTTATTTATTTGCCAGAGAGAGAAAGCAGAATTAGGGGGAGCAGCAGGCAGAGGGAGAAGCAGGTTTCCCACCAAGCAAGGAGCCTGACGTGGGACTCAATCTCAGGACTCTGGGATTATGACCTGAGCCAAAGACCAAAACTTAACCAGCTGAGCCACTCAGGGGTCCACATGTTCTTAATTTAAAACAAGCATACAAAACAAATACCTTTACTGGAAAAGAGCATGGAAAAAACCATGAGTCAAGCAAAAGTGTGATATGTTCTTTGACAGCTTTACAAAATATTTTTCATTGTTGGAAGTGTGGAATGGTAAACTGGGGCTTTGCTTAAGTAATTCGGAAATATATTTACATATATTTACACAGAGGCTCTCTAGATTGATCTGGTGATCATGAAACTAAGGTTTCAATTCAAGTAGGAATTCAAGCTCAGTGACTCATTTGGTCTACTTTATTTTTATTTCTACTGTAATTTAATGTCTTGATTTTCTTGAAACATCTCTATTTATGCATTATTTAATAATTAAAAATAAAAGTTGTTTATAGGTTTTAGTGCTACACTGAGAGCTTAATATCTTCTTTTTCCCTGATATTGGGGTTTTACAGCTTTATGGGGACCCTATGGTAGTTGTCCTCTAGGATTTTTTTGGCTGGCTTTCTGGGGGAGTGGCCCACTGCAAGGTTTTTCAGGAAGTCTTGCTTGGGTTGAGTCCTCCTGTCTGCTATCAAGGGGTTGGGCTCTGAGGAAACCTGTTTTTCAGGCTTTTGTTCACTGGAGGGTTTTTGTTTTTGTTTTCTCCCTTTGGCAGCTTTTGTTGGTTCTTCAGAGGTTTAGAGGAAAGCAAACTGAACCCAGACCTCCATCTCAGAGAGAAGCCTCAGTGTGCTCCCCTCTGGGTGGGCCAGACCATATCCCCCTCTGCCACCTCCCACCAGCAGAGCTCGTCCCCAGCCACCATCTCAAGGGGTGCAGGAGCTCCCGCTTGTCTCTGTACCTCAGTGCTATTAAAACCATGAGCAGAAATATCTGTTCCAAAAAAAAAAAAAAAGAAAAGAAAAGAAAAAAGAAATATCTGTTCATCTCCTCTGCCCATTTTCTTGATTGGATTATTTGTTCTTTGGGTGTTGAGTTTGCGTTAATCTCTTTATAGATTTTGGATACTAGTTGTGATGACATTAGATGGAACTAGAGGGTATTATACTTAGTGAAATAAGTCAATCGGAGAAAGACAACTATCATATGATCTCCCTGATATGAGGAAGTGGAGATGCAATGTGGGGGATTTGGGGGGTAGGAAAAGAATAAGTGAAACAAGGTGGGATCAGGAGGGAGACAAACCTTAAAAGACTCTTAGTTTGCTAAGAGTCTCTGAGGGTTGCTGGGGGCCATGGGATCGGGAGAGGGTGGTGCGGTTATGGACATTGGGGAGGGTATGTGCTATAGTGAGTGCTGTAAAGTGTGTAAACCTGGCGATTCACAGACCTGTAGCCCTGGGGCTAATAATACATTATATGTTTATAAAAAACAAAACAAAACAAAAACAAAACTACGAGCAATATTGGTTCAGAGAGCCCTCTTCCAGTGCCTTCCTTTGCTGGGCTGCTGTCTGAGCAGGTCCAGACCACCGGAGAGATCCCAACCAGGGATACCACGCTGAGATTTTCACATCGACCTGGACTGGAAGTGTTCAGACTCTCACTGATCCTAGAGAGCACCAGCTAGCGCCTGCACGGATCCCTGGCAGAGGACGACGTTGTGTGCAACACAGACCCAGGTCGCACAGTGCAGGGCAGAGTGCAAAAGGCTGTGGTTCTAGAGAGCACTGGCTGGCATGCACCCAGACTCTCTCACGTGCAGGCAGCTGAGGGACCAAGGCCTAGAGGCTTTGCTGCAGTCTCTCTGGCAAAGCGCCAGCCGTCCTGGGTCCATGGGCTTAAGCCCATGCCCATAACTGCCCAATTCCACCAGTTTCCCCTTAAGATCTTTTGCTCCTTTTAACCTGACTCCAAGTTAATGCTGGGCCCCAATCACAGGGCACTCTCATATTGGGGTATTATTTTCCAATGGGCTGCTTCTGGTGGCTCCCTACCCCTTCTGCTTATCCTCTGATATCAATCCAAAATCAGTCAGATCATTCACACTCTTCTGCTTTAACTCACTGGCATCTCATGCCCCTGTAGAGATCCAGAAGTGTATAATCCTACATCTCGGGCTGATTTCATGGGTGTTCAGAGTGTTCTGGTAGATAATCAGCTCACTTTAGAGGAACTGTTGAAATAATGTCTCCTACTTCCCCACCATCTTGTCCCCCTCACCTTATTTAATTATTAGTAGCATTATGTTTTCCTCTCCAAAGTGTCTCAATTTCAGCAATAATCACACTGTAACCCTGAAAGATATAGGTAGAAGAACAGCATTCTCCCTATGGAATTTCTAGGAAAAGGTGAGGTTCCTGCTGCTTTTGCTTGGGAGAGAATGCTGTGTATGAAGTTAAATCTTATAGTTACAAAAAAGTAAATGTGTGAGGTTATATACTCAGTGTCTTTAACACACTATCATATGGGAATTAAAAGCTTGCTGAACATGCTACAAATCTTGGTTGGCACTTTTTTCCCCATCAAGTCAGTTACTTTCTTTAAATAGAAAATGACGCCATTGATGAGAATTAAGTCTAAAACCATATTTAGCACTGGGCTCTCTGTATTCCTATTCCATGGAGCATCAACAGAGAGCCAAAAAGAAAGGAACAAATAAAAACAACAACAAGAAAAAAGGATAATGAGGTCAATCATGAGCTCTTCTCCCAGTGTTTAACGAAATCAAGTTACAGATTCTTCCCTGTTCTTAGGTCATTGCTCAAAGAGCAGAAAGAAAGAACAAATTAGGGCAGTATTTAAACTATTCACTAAAAATTCCACTGAGAGGGAGGCATGGCCCCTTTTATATCCTACTGTGAGCCCTAAAGAAGTAAAGAGAACTTGGAACCATTACTGAAGTCCAATGAAGCAGCTCTGAGAGTCGCAGGGAAGATGACAGGGCTAGTATTTTCTCCCACCATTGGGCACAAAGACAAAGTCCAATGAGTGGATTAGATATTGCCTTTTTTGAAAGGCAGATGAAAGATAAAGCAAGTTAAACCATTGGTGAAATTAGAAATCAAACTATAATATTTAAGACTATTTTAAACACATTTCTTTGAAAATATAGATATTGACCCCATTTTCCTTCTTTGGGTCTTATTAAACCACACAAAATCATTAACTTATTTCTTCTGCTAGAACATAGTGAAACTTTTTGCTTACAAAATTAATTCTCCAAATCCCTGTGTGAAACATCTGAATTTTTCTATCTGTAGTTCTAAAATAGACATAATTCAAACTGCAATTTGAAGAACTCGACAACCATTAGAAGAGCAGTTAATACTCAGGAAAAGCTGGCATAGTTCCAAAGCAGTATTCAGGTTGTAAGCTCCATTTGGGATATTTTGCTCAATGTTCAGTTAGTCTTAGTCGTGAAGTGGGAGAGGAAACATAATTTACCCCAAGAAATAGGTGAGTTCCTTTTTAACAAAACAGATATATAGTAAAGTGTTCCAGAAAATGTATTGAGGGAGCAGATCTTGGCAGAAAAATAGAATAGAGGAAGGTGGATAAAATCTGTTCCAATCCCATCAGAAGCAGACTTAAAAGTTCATTACTTGGATTCTAATACCTGTTTGGGATCTGGTCTGGTGGGGCAGAAAAAAAGAGTATATTTTATTCTATAAAAAATGCATGGAATAAACTCAGTAAGTTTGTGCCATATCAGTTGAGGGATACGACAGTATTTGACAGGAGGATCAACATTTCTTCAATAAATAAGCCTTGGCACCATATAAGTTCTCCCAAAAGCAAACATTTCATGTTAACTTAAATTTCTCCTAAAGTGTCACTGTAGGATTCAGTTAAAACATTCTTTAATAATAAAGACAGAGATATTAGGTGGTGCAATAGAATATAAAACCAGCCTAGCAAGAACTTTGTACCAAAATTATCAGCACGAATCAAGAACACGAGCACCAACGTGGATCTCAGAGATGACTCCATTTTTTAGGAGGAGTGAGTATGAGGTAAAACAGGGCCATCATCCCAGGAATTATCTCAGGACACCAAGTTAAAGATAGTCAAATTTCAAAAATTGTCAAACTGCTAACTTCTGCTCCAGCTGAACACATAAGGATCTCAACAGAAATGACAAGTAACTCTCAGTTCCATACACCTATCTGGAAAACCTGACAGTGAGAAGCAGAGCTGGAAATCATGTAAAAGGATATTATCTGTTTCACCTACACAGTTTCTACTAGACTAATTCACTAATCTTGGTCTTAGAACTCTATTTTCTCTATTCAAGAAGAGGTTATCCTAAACGTTACAACAATGGACCTTGGAAAATGCCAGGCCTCCATCCTGGTACTACACATATGTCCAGGTCTCTCTCTTACTATACAGAGTTTGTGAAGATATGAGAGGGAAGAACTTCATGAATTAATTTAATAAGCAAACCCTATAGTTACATAATATCAAGAAAAGGAGGGCCTAGGGCTATAATATTTGTTAAGTGTCCAAAGAAATAAATTGGACCTGATTTGAGAGTAAGAATTAGTGTCTAATGATTCTTTATATGGAAAACCCAAAAGACTCCACCACCAAACTACTAGAACTCATACAACAATTCAGCAACTGGCAGGATACAAAGTCAATGTACAGAAATCAGTGGCTTTCTTATACACTAACAATGAAAATATAGAAAGGGAAATCAGAGAATTGATTCCATTTACTAGAGCACCGAGAACCATAAGATACCTGGGAATAAACCTAACCAAAGAGGTAAAGGATCTGTACTTGAGGAACTACAGAACACTCATGAAAGAAATTGAAGAAGACACAAAAAGATGGAAGACCATTCCATGCTCTGGGATCAGAAGAATAAACATTGTTAAAATGTCAATACTGCCTAGAGCTATCTATACTTTTAATGCCATTCTGATCAAAATTCCACCGGTATTCTTCAAAGATCTGGAGCAAATGATCCAAAAATTTGTATGGAATCAGAAGATACCCTGAATCGCTAAGGAAATGTTGAAAAACAAAAATAAAACTGGGGGCATCACGGTACCTGATTTCAAGCTTTACTACAAAGCTGTGATCACCAAGACAGCATGGTACTAGCATAAAAACAGACACATAGACCAGTGGAACAGAATAGAGAGTCCAGATACGGACCCTCAACTCTATGAACAAATAATCTTTGACAAAACAGGAAAAAATATACAGTGGAAAAAAGACAGTCTCTTCAATAAATGGTGCTGGGAAAACTGGGCAGCTATACGTAGAAGAATGAAACTCCACCATTCTTTTACACTGTACACAAAGATAAACTCAAAATGGATAAAAGACCTCAACGTGAGACAGGAATCCATCAGAATCCTAGAGGAGAACATAGGCAGTAATCTCTTCGATATCAGCCACAGCAACTTCTTTCAAGATATGTCTTCAAAGGCAAAGGAAACAAAAGCGAAAATGAACTTTTGGTACTTCATCAAAATCAAAAGCTTCTGCACAGCAAAGGAAACAGTCAAGAAAACAAAGAGGCAACCCACGGAATGAGAGAAGATATTTGCAAATGACAGTACAGACAAGAGGTTGATATCCAGGATCTATAATGAACTCCTCAAACTCAACACACACAAAACAGAGAAGCATATCAAAAAATGGGCAGAAGATATGGATAGACACTTCTCCAATGAAGACATACAAATGGCTATCAGACACATGAAAAAATGTTCATCATCACTAGCCATCAGGGAGATTCAAATTAAAACTACAGTGAGATATCACCTTACACCAGTTAGAATGGCCAAAATTAGCAAGACAGGAAACAACATGTGTTGGAGGGGATGTGGAGAAAGGGGAACCCTCTTCCACTGTTGGTGGGAATGCAAGTTGGTGCAGCCTCTTTGGAGAACAGTGTGGAGATTCCTCAAGAAATTAAAAATAGAACTTCCCTATGACCCTGCCATTGCACTACTGGGTATTTACCCCAAAGATACAGATGTCGTGAAAAGAAGGGCCATCTGTACCCCAATGTTTATAGCAGCAATGGCCACGGTCGCCAAACTGTCGAAAGAACCAAGATGCCCTTCAACTGACGAATGGATAAGGAAGATGTGGTCCATATACACTATGTAGTATTATGCCTCCATCAGAAAGGATGAATACCCAACTTTTGTAGCAACATGGACGGGACTAGAAGAGATTATGCTAAGTGAAATAAGTCAAGCAGAGAGAGTCCATTATCATCTGGTTTCACTTATTTGTGGAGCATAACAAATAGCATGGAGGACATGGGGAGATAGAAAGAAGAAGGGAGTTGGGAGAAATTAGAAGGGGAGGTGAACCATGAGAAACTATGGATTCTGAAAAACAATCTGAGGGTTTTGAAGGGGCAGGGGTTGGGAGGTCGGTGTACCAGGTGGTGGGCATTATAGAGGGCACGGATTGCATGTAGCACTGGATGTGGTGCAAAAATAATGAATACTGTTATCCTGAAAATAAAAAATAAATTAAGAAAAATATTAATAAATTAAAAAAAGAATTAATTCTAGGTAACATATAAAGTGTTCCAACAGTGATCATTGGAATAACTCATACATTCCTTCAGTTGTTATGCCATTAATGAAACAAGTATTTGAATAAAAGCAAATGATTTGCAAAGTTATTGCAGTAGTTTAGGAGATAGATGAGTAGAGTACATTTGGGAAAAAATGATGAATCCCAGTGATAGGGAAGTAAAATAGGTAAGACATAATAATGTTGTTTGGGGAAACAGTGTTAAGAAGGGCTTGCATATTTCTGACTTGAAGACCTGTTTGGAGTACTTCTGGAGGGGAGATTATGAAAAGCAAGAAGACTTAGGGAGATAAGTAATCATGAGTTCAGTTTGTATAAAATTTGAAATGCTTCTTGAAAATCCAAGTGTAAAGTCAAGTAGGCAAACAATTGTGCCGATTGATAACTCAGAAAAAAGTCTTGGCTCTGTATATAAAAATGAGAACATTCCTGTTTTGTCGAAGATTAATTGACCATAGAGTTGAGGGTCCATATCTGGACTCTCTACTCTGTTTCACTGGTCTATGTGTCTGTTTTTATGCCAGTACCATGCTGTCTTGGTGATCACAGCTTTGTAGTAAAGCTTGAAATCAGGTAACGTGATGCCCCTGTTTTATTTTTGTTTTTCAACATTCCCTTAGTGATTCAGGGTCTCTTCTGATTCCATACAAATTTTTGGATCATTTGCTCCAGATCTTTGAAGAATACTGGTGGAATTTTGATCGGAATGGCATTAAAAGTATAGATTGCTCTAGGCAGTATTGACATTTTAACAATGTTTATTCTTCTGATCCAAGAGCATGGAATGGTCTTCCATCTTTTTATGTCTTCTTAAATTTCTTTCATGAGTGTTCTGTAGCTCCTCGAGTACAGATCCTTTACCTCTTTGGTTAGGTTTATTCCCAGGTATCTTATGGTTCTTGGTGCTCTAGTAAATGGAATCAATTCTCTGATTTCCCTTTCTATATTTTCATTGTTAGTGTATAAGAAAGCCACTGATTTCTGTACATTGACTCTGTATCCTGCCACGTTGCTGAACTGCTGTATGAGTTCTAGTAGTTTGGTGGTGGAGTCTTTTGGGTTTTCCATATAAAGAATCATGTCATCTGTGAAGAGAGAGAGTTTGACTTCTTCATTGCCAATTTGGATACCTTTTATTTCTCTTTGTTGTCTGATTGCTGTTGCTAGGACTTCTAATACTATGTTGAACAAGAGTGGTGAAAGTGGGCATCCTTGTCTTGTTCCTGATCTCAACGGGAAGGCTGCAAGCTTTTTCCCATTGAGGATAATATTTGCTGTGGGTCTTTCATAGATAGATTTGATGAAAAAAAAATGAGAACATTCAGTTTAAAGCTATTGATTGACGTTCTTGAAATGAATAGGTGTGGGGAGGTCAGGCTAAGAGAAGAAAGTAGGGAAATACTTAGGAACTATGATATTTAAAGATCTTATAGATAAAAACAGCCAAGAGAAAAGGCTGAGTGGTAAAGAAATGGTCAGAAGAAAACCAGTAGGAGTGTATTATTGAAAACAGGGTCATACTACTGAAAAACTAAGTAATATATTAAATTAAGATTCCAAAGGTTTTCATAGACAATATAGTTTTATGGAAGTGGTTCTGCCACTTTCAATTCAATAAATTGGATTGAGGTGGGCTAAGAGTGAAGAAATGTAAAGAAAATGGAAGTAGTAGCTAGCTTTTGAGAAAAAATTTTTTTCTTCACTTTAAACACTGAAAAAGGGGATGGCTGAGGATTCAGAGAGGTATTTATGTTTAGTGGTGGGAAGCTGAAGGATTTCCAGAATGCTGGCTTTTACATTCTACAGGAAGTAAGAGACTTCTGAAACTGCTTAGTATGGTGAAGTAGGAAAGATTGGGAGTCTGCATAGACTGCTCTAGGAAACTGAAATTGCTATTGTGGAAAATAGAACAATTAGCCAAATAGGAAAATGTCACCTAAATTTGCAACAGTGTTTATTGTGGTGAACAAAAATTGTAGAGATTCTCATTCCAATCTGGTTGTGTAGTCTCCTTCAGCAATGGTCCCTTGCCCAGGTGGACATGCAGAGAACAGTTGGGCTCATTGTGATAGAGGCAGAGTTTCAGGTTGGAAGACAGTGACTGAAATAAGGGAATAGGGAGTCTGTGCCAAATACAGAAGGAACTAAAGGAAGGAGGTGGTGATGGGTAATGAGAAAAATGAGAAATCCATGAGTTGAGAAGCTCAATGAGGCCAAAGAAAGAAAAGAAATAGTTAAACAAGCAGTCTGGAAGATAGTATGTGGGGTGGAAGGATGGGATGTTTCAAACGGAAGTAGAGGAGTTAGGGGGTATTAGGGTGCCTTTGAGGAGGCCTGATTAGATGGATGAGTGATACTGGAGAAGATGTTATTCACACTGAGATGCAGCAGGAATGGAGGAGTCTGTGGACCATGACTTCCCTAAATGTGGATTTCATAAAATTAGCCAATTATCCAGAAACAAGAAGGGAGGGCAATATAGATGAGGAAATAAAAAGGGATTTCTCAAGCTCAAAGATGAGAATTAGTCTGAAGTGGAATCTGTGTTTTGTAAATGACTTACTTAAGGGGACTACAGAGGAAGCAGTGTCTTCAATAGAGCAAGTTGGAGGAAACAGGAAATTTGAATAACTACTTAAAATTGAGGCTGACATCAAAGAGCATTGTGCTGCATACGAAGTAGAAGAATGTTCAACCTAAAGCATTTGGGTCTAATTTGCTCTATTTACCCTTTGTTTATTTATACATTCAGAATATAGGATAACAGAGCCAATATTGATATAACTCACAGAGGCAATGTAATCATGCAAATTCATGGAGTATCCTAATGAATGAGGGAAGAGGATTTCAGTTTCAGACCAAAACATAATCAAAAACAAAAACAACAAAAAAACAAAACGAACAAAGAAAAAATGCACCAAAACAACAACAACAACAACAACTAAAGGAAGGAAACTGCAAAAAAAAGGAACTTGGAATTAAAAGAAGGGGAAGAAGAAGGAGAAAAGGGAAGAGAAGAATGAAGTCCAGTGACTACCATTTTCTCTGACATTACCTTTAAAATGATGAAAAGTAAATTTCAGCAATTACACACACACGTTGAATTGACTTCTTTCCCAGCATCACCTTTCTATCTTTTACAGTCTCCTGTTTCTATTTCCAAGGGTGTACATTCTCGCTTTATTTGTCTACCACACTAAATCTGTTTATTATACAGACAGGATCTAAGTGTTCTATTAACTATGTTTCTTTGAATGCACATTCTATTTGTTGAGTTTGTTAGTCTTTCATTAGCTTGGATTTTGTTAACTATATGGTGATTAAATTTATTTAACACATATTTGCAGCACTGCCTACAGTTTTCAAACTACAGTTTCCTGAATCAGCCATGGGCCTCTCCAGGTGCACTCAACTACCTAAGTTAGCTCTATATCTTTCTTTCTTTCTTTTTTTAAAAAGATTTTATTTATTTATTTGACAGAGAGAGATCACAAGTAGGCAGAGAGGCAGGCAGAGAGAGAGGAAGGGAAGCAGACCCCCTGCTGAGCAGAGAGCCCGATGTGGGACTCGATCCCAGGACCCTGAGATCATGAGCTGAGCCGAAGGCAGAGGCTTAACCCACTGAGCCACCCAGGTGCCCCAGTTAGCTCTATTTCTAAAAGTAGTCATTAATTTCCCTCCTACTGCCCCCCCTGCCTTTTTTTTGGTATTGAATTCATTTTAGTTTCTTGTTTGTTGATAGTTCCCTTTCTTACTTTCCAACATGATGATGTATACTTATTTATTTATTTTTTAAAGATTTTATTTATTTATTTGTCAGAGAGAGTGAGCACAGGCAGAGTGGCAGGCAGAGGCAGAAGGAGAAGCAGGCTCCCTGCTGAGCAAGGGGCCCAATGTGGGACTCGATCCCAGGATGCTGGGATCATGACTCGAGCCAAAGGCAGCTGCTTAACCAACTGAGCCACCCAGGCATCCCTGTATACTTATTTATTTTAGTAATGGTTTTATTGTTTCTGAGTTTGACAGATATGCAGGAGACAAAGTATGACTATCATATATTATTTTGGAATTAGAAATCTTAAGAAAAGTATACATGCACTTAGAAGTGATTCATTAAATATGATGAGAACTAGAGCTTTGTCAATGTCACCTATATTCAAAATAAGAGATTAGTTAAGGAAAGCATTGCCCAATTAAAGTTATCTAATTAAAAATTAAAATTATTATTGTCCACTAATATGGTGAATCAGTTGTCAATCATATTATTTCCAATTTTCTGTAAATGCAGAATCATGGTATATGCTTGCTCATTTCAAATTTCTGCTACTTATTTGTAAAATTCTAAGAGCTTATTAGATTTTTGTTAGGATTTTTTTTCTCATTGAATTATACATTTGATTTCTCTCCAACCAACTTAATTTGATAGAATATTTGGAATTACACTCTATTAGGAAAATAAAAGCAGCCTAAACTATACCACGAACACAACTTAATTAGTTCATGAATATTAAAACAATGGAAAATATATCTGAAATTACTAAGTACTATGTTAACCAAGAACCAAGTGAACTTGTGAATTTCCGCACAAACAATATACATCCAGCCCATGAGATGATAATCTATGTTAAAATACTAAAATGAAGCTATTTCAGCTATACTGATTCAAAGCTTCAGTATTTCACATTTTCTTCTCATAATCATGCATCTATTACATTAAAAATATCTTAGAAGGAATCACAAGCATCATCTTATCGTTCTTGAAAGATGGAGCCTACTTGGGAACTGAAGCCCCACATAGCTATCTTGAAATGTTGAAATATTTCAGTAGTGAATCTAAAACTTAAGACCATGTAATACTAAAATGTTGAGGTCATCTGGATTATTTTATATTTTATATTTGAAATGTTTATGTTAACAAATCAGAAAATCTGAAAAAGTGGCGTTACTGTGTACTAACAGTTGAAAACAGGGACTTAGAAACATCAGAGAGGTTGCCAAAGGTTAGAAAGTGGTTAATGGTAGAATCAGGGTTCAAAGCCAAGTGTGTTTTGCTTCTAAAATCTGTTATTCTTCAATAATACGGAGTATACCATAGCCAGGGATTTAGACTATTTCTTACTCAGTCCCTATATTTCAATACACATGAACACACACACACAACTCACTGTAAATATGTGTTTAGAATGATTGCCATGTGAGACATGAATATGTGTACATGTACATGTGTACATAAGCATACAAATGTTTATACTCACAAAGTTTTATTTAGTAATTTAACAAATACTTCTTGAATAACTAATGTGTCTAGGCAAGTTGAGCAACTTACAAATGTGAATGTAGCTCCATCTTTTCTGTTAGCCCAACGTATCAAAATTGGGAACCAGTAAACCATAGTGCTAATTTTGTGTGTAACAGAAATCTTTGTTTATAAAAAGGAACTAAGCACAATATAATCCTAAGGGTTTGAAGTTTTGTTATATTTGTGTAACTTATTATAATATTTATTTTATCTTTCTTCCAAGTATTTTTGTTTAGAATTTAAAGTAGCACAACCTTTTTCCAGAAACTTGTTTTATTGCTAATCCTCAATTAAAACTTATAAAAGGGAATAAAAGTGAAATTAATGCCAGAGATCCTTCAGTAGTCCTTTCATGTATGATACCCAATTTCCCCCAATTATTATTGTTTGCCTTCTTGTACAGGAAATCCTGCAACATTTGTAAAGTACCTTTTAGAATCACAGTCAAAAAATGAAAGTGAGCCTCAGTGGTTTTGGGCCCATATAGTGCCCTCAGTAGCAGCTCATGTCTTTGATTTGCCCAACTGGAATGTCATATCCAGATAGAGCATGGATGAATCACTTTTATGGGCTAAGTGTCTTCCTCTGCAGACCACCTTGAATTCTTAATGACTGATTCAGCTTGGTGGCTAGAACTAGAGTTCTTTCTAGGGTAAGGTTATATTCAAGTAACTTTCTTATGATTTCCTATATGGTTAACCATAGAATTATTTTGACCCACGGCATTTCATTTCTCTTCTCCATAAATTTGAATATATTCTTAATTTCAATGTAAACTTCTGGAACATATGTTTTGCACTTGTGATGCAGTACATGAAGACATGGACTTTGGAGTCAGACACACCTGGATTTATTCCTGGATCTATTACTTAAGCTTTATAACCTTGAACATGTTAATATCTCTAAAGCATAACTTCTTTTTTTTCAAAAATAAGGGATAAAATGACCTATCTTATTGGAATTAGTGTAAGGATAAAAAAGATCATAAAACTTCCTGGTAGGGTTCTTGGCTTGTAGGAAGCCTTTAGTAGATGATAGGTATAGTAATTTGTTGGACACTGTTACATTAAGCAATCAACAGTAAACAGGGTAAATAATTCAAGTTCAAAAATACCATCACAGTTCTAAGTTAAAATTACATAAAAATTTGTTTTTATTTTCTTGCTTTTTCAAGTTTAGAATTCTATTTTATTTTCTCATATATATATATATATATATATATATATATATATATATATATATATAGTGAAGAGGTAGTAATTGGAAAACTGCTATATGTGTGGCAATATGATAAATATTTGGGGTTTTATGATTCAAAACATTAATGGCTTTAAGTCTATCTGAAAAGGAAAGATCAGGACATATTGAAGCTCTGAATAATTTAAATGATACGTGCACACATGTTGCATTGTATAATAGAGAAAATGAAGATAGGAATTAAAAAGAAGAAATGGGGGCACCTGGGTGGCTAAGTGGGTTGAGCCTCTGCCTTCGGCTGGGGTCATGGTCCCAGGGTCCTGGGATCGAGCCCCACATTGGGCTCTCTGCTCAGCAGGGAGACTGCTTCCTCCTCTCTCTCTGCCTGCCTCTCTGCCTACTTGTGATCTCTGTCTGTCAAATAAATAAATAAAATTAAATTTTTTTAAAAAAGAAGAAAATGAATAAAGATGAAAATTTAATATGATCAGAAGAGGCTTGATAAAGGTCTTAGGGACCTGAGTATGATCTTGAAAGGCAGTTATAATCTCTATAACAGCTGGGAAATGGTAAACTGGTATAGTTTATGATGGAATGAATATATTATGTCTCATTCACAGAAAATTGGACTTAAATACATATATATGTATACACACACACACACACACACAATCTCTCTCTTTCTCTCTCTCTAATATGGATACCATGGAGACCAGAAAATTTATGTTGCTTGCTCAGGTATTTAATTACTGGTTAGTGGTAAGGCTTAAACTGGTATCTAGGTCTGTGCTCTTGTTCCAGTACTTTTTTACTGCCATATGTTGAGCTAGCAAACCTTCAAAACCTTCTTGAACTATTCATATAAAATATGTATACAATCCTATCTTTTTTCATAAGTCCATTTTCATTTATAGATATTAGGACTATAAGACTTTTCTTATATTCAGCCATCTCAATGACTAAATCCTGCACCATCAATTTCAGTAGTGTCCTAGAGCAGGATTCTATAGGTTACTGAAAGTCTCAAATCTGTGTTAAGTGATGTCACCTTAGCAGCTTGAAAAAAGCCAGGGTGGGAGTATTTACACCATGGGAGAAATGAATGTTACCAATTATGGCTTCTTCTTCTTTTTTAATTCTGAAGATTCAACTGATAAATATTTTCTAGGACACCACTCTTTGCAATAGTGAATTATATCCATTTCCACTATTAAAATGGCTAAAAGTATAAAATTATTTTTTAATGTCATATGAATGGACTTCAGAGTGATATATGGAAAAGTTAAAGAAATAAAAATCTTCAAAAGAAAAGGATGAAAATGGAGGAATTATTATTTTCTATCAGAGGATTCTCTCATAAGTAAAGAAGAACGATTTTGATATATAAGACATATATGAGCAGTTGCAGTAAAGTGTGTATTGTATTTATGTATGTCAATTTACACAAAATAAATGAAAGTAAATACCATGAATAGATTAAATTCTATCCCAGGAACACAAGGACATCATTGTTCCAAAAAAACCTAATCTACTCTGTTATTTAACAATTGGTGAAATATGAAAAAATGTTTACTTCAATAGATGAAGATAAAGCATTTGATTAAAAGTGTTAGTAATTAGATACTATGGGATAGATAAGGGGATAATGGCATATGCAAGCTACATCTAGAAAAATTCAATACTTTCTTTCACGTAAGTAAATGATAGCTACAAAATGTATTACATATGACCAACAAAAATGCTTGATTTTATAAATATAAACATACACCTGAAATATGCTGCAAATATTAACCAGATACCACATTGTGGGTGATTTTTTTAGTCCTTAGAATTTAAAATTCTGTTTAAAATTTCTCTACAGTGAATAATTTTGACTATGTTGATTATGAAAATTATGAAAAGGAAATATAGAGATCAGACCTCATTCACAACAAAAAAACTTAAAATATCCAAGAGTTTATTTTTTCAAAAATTTATATATTTTAGAAAGAAAGAGAGAGTGGGGTTTTGGGCAGAGGGAGAGAATATTCAAGCAGACTCCCTGCTGAGCACAGAGCCCAGTTCTGGGCTGGATCCCAGGAATCATGGCCTGAGCTGAAACTCAACAACAGAGCCACCCAGGTGCCCCTCCAAGAGTAGCTTTAAATGAGAAGAAATTAAAATTTGATCAATCCTAAACATGTAAGAATAAAAGGGAAGAGTAGGAGAAGGAAGACAAAGAAGAAAGACACAGGAAGAGAAGTGAAGGAATGACATTAATTTTACTGAAGTGTGGCATGAGACAAAACTACAAAGAAAAAAAAATAACTTTATTAGCAGTATCTTTGTGGTATGACCAAATGCGTTCTGTTTTTATTCTCCATACTTGAAAAAATGTCTTCCTATTTTTTAAAGCATGCGTGGATTATTTCAATTTTATCTTTAATATTTAAAGAAAAGATGTTATATAGCTTACTTTCTCAAATGTTTTAGGACTTCTGGCAGGAATTCTCCTCAACCACACTGCATCCCCCCAATTTTTTAAATATGACTGATCCCCACCATAATTTAGGTCTTGGAGGTGATCCTTGACTGTTTTCTCTAACATGAACCAAGAATAATAGACATTCCTGCATCATCCTTGTTTCTTTTATTGTCCTTACCACAATGATAAGTACATATTAACTTAGTTATGTACATGTTAAATGTTTCTTGTTCTCTCACTTATTATTAACTCCAAAAGGGCACTCAGGTCTTCTGTTTTCTTCACCAATATATAATCAATTGCCTAGCACATGACTCATTAGGTAGGAACTCAATAAATAAATTTGAATGAATAATGTAAATGAGGAAGTTGTAACAGAGTTTGGAAGTATAACTGAAATTCTAGAAGTATAAAATAAAAACTGATTTGCCAGACAAATGCTTGAAAATTGTCATCAACAAAATTGGCCATTAGTGTCCACTTTTTTTTTCTTTTTAATACTCTTTCATTACTATTTTTCACTGAGATTCGCTATTCCCCAAACTGAAATATAGACATATCATTTGATAAAAGAATAAGTAATTTTTTTGCATAGTGTAAGCACCAGAACCAGCACAACCACCTGATGCCTCCAGAGCACATGATGTCAGGAGACATTCATGCCTAGGTTTGTGCAAGCCTCAACCCTGAAACTTCATGACTCTGCAAGTGAGTGACTCCATAAATTCTGTACCCCAGGGGCCTCATGTGTCTCAATCTGGTATCTCTGTTAATTGATATATTATTTATTCTTTCTATAAACTTATCCATGAAAGAGAAAAGAGTGCATCTCCAGGCTGTTTTAGCTTCCCAACCACAGGTTCCAGAATGTCCTTCCCTTCATAAAAAGAGTATTATCTGTGTTCTGACTTTGTTCTTCTCCTTCAATATTATGTTGGCTATTCTTGTCCTTCAGCTCTTTCAAGTAAATTTCGAATCAGTTTGCTGATATCCATAAATTAACTTGATGAGATTTTTGACTGGGATTCTGTTGAATCTATAGACTAATTTGTAATGAACTGATATCTTCACCATATGCAATCTTTATCCATGAATATAGGGTCTCTCTCAATTTCTTTTGTTCAATGATACCTTCTATCAGCATTTTAGGTTGTTCCTATATAGATAAAAGGGGTATTTTTCAAATTGGTTCTTTTTCCTTTTCTCCTGCTAGAGGCACAGGGAAATTTTTCTCCACTGTTAACTATGAGGACCTGGTAGAGCTCCTGGAAGTAGAACTCACAAATGTTGTATGGAGGCTCCCCTTGCAGTTTGTTTTTGTTTTATCTTCTAAGTAGGAAACTGGATCCTTCTAATAATCCCTGTGTATAAATAAGAAAACCAAATTAACCATTTTATCTATAATCCATCTAATTATCATCTATCATCTGTCAATCACCTATCCATCCATTGATAATCCACTTACCCATCTATCCATCTATCATCTACCTACCGCCCTCCCTCTCTCCCTAAGAAACCTTTACCTAGCTAATTCAGAAAAGAACATAAAGGAGGGACAAGATGGCGGGGAACTAGGAGGAGGCGCCCTTTCAACCTGTACCCTAAAGTGAGCGGATTACCTTCCAAAGAACTCTGATCACCACAAAATCAGCCTGAGATCAGAATTATACATGTCTGGATCTCTACTGGAGCAGAAGACGCGAGTGGGCGGGTAAAGCGGAGTGGGAAAGTCGGACTGATATCAGAAGATAAACAAAAGGGGGAGGGAGCCACCAGAGGAGACCCATTGGAAAGTAATATCCCAATGCCAGAGTGCCCTGTGTCTGGGGACCAGCATTAACTCAGGAGTCTGGTAGAAAGCACTCAAAAAGAGCAAAGGATCACTGGGGGGAAATTGCGGGAATCGGAGTGTTAGGGTTGGGGCTTAAGTCCCCACCCAGGGCAGCCAAGCCCTGGTGCAGAGCCAGAGAGAGTGTGGCAGAGAAACCTGGTCTTGGTCCCTGAACCACCAGCAAGCCTGAGAGCTCGTGGGGCCTGGCTCCCGTGAGGAGCTGGGAGCCTCACCAGCCAACAGAAGCACAGCCTTTTGCACTCCCCACGCGAGTGCCCTGCCATGCCATCAGAGTCCAAGTCGTGCCCTGCGCCCTCCCCTGAGAGAGGTGCACACAGGCGCCAGCTGGGTGCTCTCAGACCCAGAAAGACCAGGCACTCCCAGCCCAGGCCAGCAGGAAAATCTCAGTGTGCGATCTCTGCTTGGAACTTCTCTGGCAGACAGCCACAACTGCCATGGTTTTGAGTACAAGCAAAAGTCCTGAGTCCCCAGGGACCGCGACTGGGAACCTGCTCTGCCAGCAGCCAAGGGGGGATTTATTTGGGCTCTGCAGCCAGACTGAGGCTTCTCTCTGAGAGGGAGGTCAGGGTGCAGTTTGCTTTCCTCTAAACCTACAAAAACCATCAAAAGCGGTCAAGGCGAGAGAGAAAAACAAAAGTGAACAAATAAAAAAACCTCCAGAGAACAAAAGCCTGAAAAAACCAGTTTCCTCAGAGCCCACCCCCTTGAGGGGGGAGGGAGGACTTAACTCAGAGAACATCATTGACTGAAAACCCACGTGGCAGGCCCCTCCCCCAGAAAACCAACCAAGAAAGGAAAAAAAAAAAAGATGACAAGAGAACAACCACCACTACTTCATAGGACAATTTTTATTATTAATTCGTTACCACTATTTTGGCTCATTTTTTTATAGAGATAATTTTTTATTATTATACAGATCATTTTTTAACCTATTTACTGTCACAGTGAGATGTCCAGTACATCAAATTCCATAATAACCTTCTAACCTGAACTTTTTGGTACATACACCTGTGTTTTCCTTTTGCATTTCTATTTTTTAAATTTCTTTTTTTTTTTAATTTTAGTTTAGTTTAGTCTAGTTTATTCCTTTTTAAAAATATTTATTTTTTAATATTCATATAGAGTTAAACTTCAAGGCAATCCCCTTTCCCCAATCAATGCCACCCCTATAGGTAAACCAATTCCTAATCCCCCTTTATCTTAGGAAAGTTGAGTCCTTTAACAAAGGTATCAGGATACATCCAGGAAGAATCAAAACAACCTTCCTCACCCACATTGAGAATTTACAACCACTCTCCCATCTTTTTCTTCCACCAGTGTTTCTGTGTTTTTGTGTTTGTCCTGATAGTATATAAATCTTACACTCGGGCTTCTTTTTGACAAGGATCTTCCTTTATTTGCATATATATATATGCAAATATATATATATATATATATATATATATATATATATATATAACTTTTTCTCTCTAGTCATATACTTTTATCAGTCTTTTTTTTTTGTCTGTTTTTGTTTGTATATTTCATAAATCTTACCTAGGGGCCCATTTGGGTGGAACGTTCTCTTTTATCTCAATTTTCGTTCCTGTCTCTCTCTCTCTTTTTTTCTTTTCCTTTTCTTTTTCCAGTCAATTGGGTGGGGAACCCTGATTGCTTAGAAGCTTTCCAGGCTGCACCTTGACTGCGCCACGGCCGATACATCCAGCTACACCCATTCAGCCATCTCTCACAAAAGTGACTAGGAGGAGGAATGCCCAACAGAAGAAAAATACAGAGGATGGGCCTTCTGCAACAGAGCTAATGGCTATCAACATAGACAATATGACAGAAAGAGAATTCAGGCTAACAATTATCCAAGCAATAGCTAGGTTAGAGAAAGCCATGGGTGACCAAATGGAATTGATTAGGGCCGAACTGAAAACGACCAGAGACCATGTTTTCAATACTAGGGAAGAGCTGAAAGCTACCAGGGATGAGCTTCACAATGCTCTCAATGAGTTCCAATCTAATCTAAATTCTCTCAAAGCTAGAGTAACTGAGACAGAAGATAGAATTAGTGATCTGGAGGACAAACAGATAGAGAGAAAGGATCTGGAGGAAGCCAGGAACAAACAGCTTAGAAGCCACGAAAATAGAATCAGGGAGATAAATTATGCCATGAAACATTCCAACGTCAGAATTCTTGGAATCCCTGAAGGGGAGGAGAAAGAAAGTAGTCTAGAAGATATAGTGGAAGAAGTTCTTCATGAAAATTTTCCGAATCTCGTGAATGGAACCAGTGTTCATGTATTAGAGGCCTAACGGTTTCCCCCCAAGATTACAGATTCTTGAAAGTACTCGAGACACCTAATAGTAAGAATGATGAATTATAATTGTAAGCAGAACCTCTTGAAAGCAGCTAGGACAAAGAAGATCCTTACGTACAGAGGAAAGCCCATCAAAATAACGTCAGACCTGTCCACAGAGACCTGGCAAGCAAGAAAGGGCTGGCACGATATATTCAGAGCATTAAATGAGAAGAACATGCAGCCAAGAATACTTTATCCAGCAAGACTGACATTCAAAATGGATGGAGAGATAAAGAGTTTCCAGGCCTGGCAAGGCTTAAAAAACTATGCAACCACCAAGCCGATAGCAGGAAATATTAAGGGGGGGTTCTATAAAAGAGGAAAAAGCCCAAGAATAGCATAGAACAGAAATATAGAGACAATATACAGAAAGAAAGTCTTCAAAGGTAGCACTATGTCAATAAAATCGTATCTCTCAATAAAATCACCCTCAATGTGAATGGCCTAAATGCACCCATAAAATGGCACAGGGTTGCAGACTGGATAAAATGACAGGACCCATCCATATGTTGTCTTACAAGAGACCCATTTTGAACCTAAAGATACACCCAGACTGAAATTGAAGGGACGGAGAAGCATCTTTCATGCCAATGGGCCTCAAAAGAAGGCTGGGGTAGTGATTCTCATATCAGACAAATTAGATTTTTAACGAAAGACTGTAGTAAGAGATACGAAGGACACTACATCATTCTTAAAGGGAATATCCACCAAGATGATCTAACAATTGTAAAATCTATGCCCCCAATATGGGAGCAGCCAATTACATAAGAAAACTGCTAATCAAGATAAAGAGTCATATTGATATGAATACACTGATCATTGGAGATCTTAACATGCCTCTCTCAGAAATAGACAGATCATCGAAGCAGAAAATCAATAAAGAAACAAGAGCATTGAATGATACTTTGGACCAGATGGACCTCATAGATATATACAGAACATTCCACCCTAAAACAACAGAATACTCATTCTTCTCAAGTGCACATGGAACCTTCTCCAGAATAGACCACATACTGGGTCACAAATCAGGACTCAACCAATACCAAAAGACTGAGATTATTCCCTGCATGTTCTCAGATCACAATGCTTTGAAACTGGAGCTCAATCACAAGGAAAAGTTCAGAAGGAACTCAAACACCTGGAAGCTAAAGATCACCTTGCTTAAGAATGCTTGGATCCACCAGGAGATCAAAGAAGAACTGAAACAATTCATGGAAACCAATGAGAATGAAGACACTTTGGTCCAAAACCTATGGGATACAGCAAAGACGGTCCTAAGGGGGAAATACATAGCCACCCAAGCCTACCTCAAAAAAACTGAAAAATCCAGAACACACCAGCTGTCTCTACACCTTAAAAAACTGGAGAATCAGGGCGCCTGGGTGGCTCAGTGGGTTAAGCCGCTGCCTTCGGCTCGGGTCATGATCACAGGGTCCTGGGATCGAGCCCCGCATCGGGCTCTCTGCTCAGCGGGGAGCCTGCTTCCTCCTCTCTCTCTCTCTGCCTACTTGTAATCTCTCTCTGTCAAATAAATAAATAAAATCTTAAAAAAAAACTGGAGAATCAACAACAAAACAAACCAACTCCACACATAAGAAGGGAAATCATCAAGATTAGAGCTGAGATCAATGAAGTAGAAACCAGAGATACAGTAGAATGTATCAATGAAACTAGAAGCTGGTTTCTTGAAAGAATCAATAAGATCGACAAACCATTGGCCACACTAATCCAAAAGAAAAGAGAGAAAGCCCAAATTCATAAAATTATGAATGTAAAGGGAGAGATCACAACTACCACCAAGGAAGTAGAAACAATCATCAGAAGTTATTATCAACAGTTATATGCCAATAAGCTAAGCAACCTAGATGAAATGGATGCATTCCTGGAAAACTATAAGCTCCCAAATTGAACCAGGAAGAAATCGACACCTGAATAGACCGATATCCTGTAAGGAGATTGAAGCAGTGATCAAAAAACTCGCAAAAAACAAGAGCCCAGGACCTGATGGATTCCCTGGGGAATTCTACCAAACTTTCAGAGAAGAAATAACACTCTTCTCCTGAACTTGTTTCAAAAAATTGAAGCAGAAAGAAAACTTCCAGACTCTTTCTATGAAACCAGCATTACCCTGATCCCCAAACCAGGCAAAGATCCTACCAAAAAGGAGAATTTCAGACCAATATCATTGACCAATATGGATGCTAAGATTCTCACCAAGATCCTAACAAACAGGATCCAACAGCACATTAAAAAGATTATCCACCATGACCAGGTGGGATTCATTACTGAGGTAAAAGGATGGTTCAACATTCTCAAATCAATCAATGTAATAGAACAAATTAATAAGAGAAGAGAGAAGAACCACATGGTCCTCTCAAAATATGCAGAAAAAGCATTTGACAAAATCCAGCATCAGTTCTTGATTAAAACACTTCAAAGTATAGGGATAGAGGGAACATTCCTGAGCTTCATCAAATCTATCTATGAAAGACCCACAGCAAATATCATCCTCAATGGGAAAAAGCTTGCAGCCTTCCTGTTGAGATCAGGAACATGACAAGGATGCCCACTCTCACCACTCTTGTTCAACACAGTATTAGAAGTCCTAGCAACAGCAATCATACAACAAAAAGAAATAAAAAGTATCCAAATTGGTAATGAAGAAGTCAAACTCTCTTTTTGCAGATGACATGATTTTTTATATGGAAAATACAAAAGTCATCACCACCCAACTGCTAGAACTCATACAACAATTCAGCAACGTGGCAGGATACAAAGTCAATGTACAGAAATCAGTGGCTTTCTTATACACTAACAATGAAAATACAGAAAGGGAAATTAGAAAATCGATTTCATTCACTATAGCACCAAGAATCATAATATACCTGGGAATAAACCTAACCAAAGAGGTAAAGGACCTGTACTTGAGGAACTACAGGACACTCATGAAAGAAATTGAAGACATAAAAAGATGGAAGACAGTTCCATGCTCATGGATCGGAAGAATAAACATTGTTAAAATGTCTCTACTGCCTAGAGCAATCTATACTTTTAATGCTATTCCGATCAAAATTCCACCGGTATTCTTCAAAGAGCTGGAGCAAATAATCCTAAAATTTTTATGGAATCAGAAGAGACCCCGAATTGCTAAGGAAATGTTGAAAAACAAAAATAAAACAGGGGCATCACGTTACCTGATTTCAAGCTTTACTACAAAGCTGTGATCACCAAGACAGCATGGTACTAGCATAAAAACAGACACATAGACCAGTGGAACAGAGTAGAGAGCCCAGATATGGACCCTCAACTCTATGGGCAAAAAATCTTGGACAAAACAGGAAAAAATATACAGTGGAAAAAAGACAGTCTCTTCAATAAATGGTGCTGGAAAAACTGGACAGCTCTATGTAGAAGAATGAAACTCGAGCATTCTCTTACACCGTACACAAAGATAAACTCAAAATGGATAAAAGACCTCAACGTGAGGCAGGAATCCATCAGAATCCTAGAGGAGAACATAGGTAGTAATCTCTTTGATATCAGTCAGCCACGCAACTTCTTTCAAGATATGTCTTCAAAGGCAAAGGAAACAAAAGCGAAAATGAACTTTTGGTACTTCATCAAAATCAAAAGCTTCTGCACAGCAAAGGAAACAGTCAAGGAAACAAAGAGGTAACTCACGGAATGGGAGAAGATATTTGCAAATGACAGTACAGACAAAAGGTTGATATCCAGGATCTATAATGAACTCCTCAAACTCAACGGACACAAAACAGAGAAGTATATCAAAAAATGGGCAGAAGATATGAACAGACACTTTTCCAATGAAGACATACAAATGGCTATCAGACACATGAAAAATTGTTCATCATCACTAGCCATCAGGGAGATTCAAGTTAAAACTACATTGAGATATCAACTTACACCAGTTAGAATGGCCAAAATTAGCAGGACAGGAAACAACATGTGTTGGAGGGGATGTGGAGAAAGGGGAACCCTCTTCCACTGTTGGTGGGAATGCAGGTTGGTGCAGCCTCTTTGGAGAACAGTGTGGAGATTCCTCAAGAAATTAAAAATAGAACTTCCCTATGACCATGCCATTGCACTACTGGGTATTTACCTCAAAGATACAGATGTCATGAAAAGAAGGGCCATCTGTACCCCAATGTTTATAGCAGCAATGGCCACGGTTCCGAACTGTGGAAAGAACCAAGATGCCCTTCAACAGGCGAATGGATAAGGAAGATGTGGTCCATATACACTAAGTATTATGCCTCCATCAGAAAGAATGAATACCCAACTTTTGTAGCCACATGGACGGGACTGGAAGAGATTACGCTGAGTGAAGTAAGTCAAGCAGAGAGAGTCAATTATCATATGGTTTCACTTATTTGTGGAGCATAACAAATAGCATGGAGGACATGGGGAGATAGAGAGAAGGGAGTTGGGGGAAATTGGAAGGGGAGGTGAATCATGAGAGACTATGGACTCTGAAAAAACAATCTGAGGGTTTTGAAGGGGCGGGGGTGGGAAGTCGGGGTACCAGGTGGTGGGTATTATAGAGGGCATGGATTGCATGTAGCACTGGGTGTGTTGCAAAAATAATGAATACTGTTATGCTGAAAATAAGTTAAAAGTAAATTAAAAAAAAAAAAAAAAGATGTACCTAACGCTTGTTTTAAGCAAGTAGGGTAAGACATATGGACACAAAAAGGACTCTCATGAAGAATAAAGTTAATATTTGCAGGTGCCTAGAAATAAAAGGCATAGATCACCACACGGAGCTACATGGGGAAGTTCCAGGCTCATTCAGGAGAAAGGGGTACAAGGGAAACTATAGGCAAAATCTTTACATTCGGTTTCCATTGGAAGGAATGTGCAAGGCAAGGTAAGAAGGCTTAGGATCGGCTAGTTTGAAGAATTTCAGCAGACTCTGGGGTATAAAAGCATTCCTGGTACTGTTTCCTGGTACATTTTTTCCTTTGCCCCCTCTGCCTCCTAACTGACTCTGTACTTCCCCACGTGGCATGCTGTGTTCTGTCCTCCTGAGATCTGTGAGGATAACAAACTATCTTTGCAATGGTCTTGCCACACCTAATAAAAATAGAAGCTACATTTGAAGACACTAGGGAGGAGCTGTTCATTCATTAGAACTATAATGGACTCAAAAAAAAGGAAAAAACACTTAAGCATTGGCACGAGGGTCATCACTGTGAAAGCTCCTGCAAATACTGGTATGGCATATTTTTAACTCATGTTGACTGTACTTCCTCAAAGGTCAGTCCTTCAGATAATGCCCAGTGGTCAAGACAAGGATTGTTAGTAATGATCATCCACTTGGACCCTGTGCATTCTCTTGAGGGAAGCCTGGTTCTGCTTGGGCCTCAGGAGTTTATTGCACACCAAGGGGTACTTCAATAAACCTCGGGGGAAATGCTATCACCACTGAAAAACATGTTCACAGGGTTGTAAATGAACAACAGCCATACTTCAGAATCTCTGTTACTGAGTCAGTAATAACTTCATCTTAATAACTTAATCTTTGAGCAGACTTTAGATTTCCCTCATGGCATTTATCAAACATGAGAAAAGAAAAGGCACTATCATGGTCTTTGTGTGCTATGAGGCAACAGAGGCTTGAGGACTATGTAGGCACATGGCCAACATATGAGAAATGGGGCACTGAAGTTTTGGTGCCTTGATTCCAAAGCCCACACACTTTCTCTCACATCTCCACTGACTGGAAGGGACTGTAAATCTCTACTCAGAGTTTGGCATCAACTGTGACTTTAGTCCTTGCTCTAGAGCCTCCTGTAGGGGACACATGCCTGATGAAAGACATCAGGCCCAGTCCTTGCTTAGCATTCAAGTACTTTTAGCATCTGATGGGTATTTCCCATACTGATGATTGACTGTTTCTCCTTCCCTTGCTCCCAGACTCTTTTGAGTACAGGCAGTTTTAGAGTTAATCCTGCTACAATCTTCAAAATCTGGAGTTCCGGGGCAGGGCTCTTTCCTGTGGCAGTCAGGCCTTGGGGCAGCCACATCCCATACCCACCTCTGAGGACTCTGAAAAAGGAGGAAACTCCAGGCAGTGTTGAGGAAAATTCACTCCAAATTCCCCCAGCTGGGAACTAATATTTCACTTCAGATAATGTTTAAAATGGAAATGCTGTTCCCTTGTGGATAATCTGTTTTCTTCACCTAGGCCAGCAATGGTTTCTGAGTGATTAGCAGAAGACACTATCCTATTAAAAAAAGGAAGTAAAAGATGTTCTTCAGGGACTGAGCATTAAGGTGGGCACCTGGCTTCCTTCCAAAGAGGAGGAAAGAATAGGCTGTGTGTTGCAAGGTGGAGGAAGAAAAGCATAGCGATGGGAGAGGAAAAGCACCACTTAGGTTCCAGTCAAAGTGACCATTTAAAATAGCCTCTTGCTGTCTTATGTAGACCTTTTGAAGGAAACAAACTTAGGTTGTCATTTTGAGTAAATATAAATATAAAATGAGACAAATTACGGTTTGAATTTTCCTTTTTGAACATGTATATTTATGAAATATGTTGCATTTGAATGGATTTGTTTGCCCTGTCAGTGTCAATATTTTCCTCCATAAAACAAAGTCTGAGACTGCTGGATTGAAAAATGTCACTTATTCACTCCAGAAACTCCTAGAGGTCCATAAACTCCAGATTATTGTTCCCATGCCATCAATGGGGAAGCTCTAAGGATCAAGAGAGTTACCTGGTGGACTCCATGGGTTAATGCAGCACTCAGATCTGAGGGCTGGACCTTATGAAGAAAAAGATTTCTGAAGGCAGAAGGAAGACACCAAGCACATCAGACCATGGGATAGATGAAGAGTCAAAGGATTCAAGATCAGAAGACTCGGTAATGTGTGATAAGTTCCAGATACTGCTGAGCTGGGAAGGAAATATATGCATGAGTAGCAGAGGGCTTATAGACAGCAGATTTTGGTGATCATGTGCATGTAACTTAACCAGTTCTCACTGGCTGGTGAGAGTCTAGGCTGTTTGAGGGACAAGAGTGGAAGGATTTTGCACAGAACACCTGATGACACATTGGATACAGCGGGCCTGCAATAGCTGGGGGATGCTTCCTAATCAGCAAGTATATAGATTGGGGGTCTGTGCTTGTGAGACCCTTCTGAGAATTCTGCTAAGTAGCTAATACGTTTCTATGACCCAGACATATTTGTAGTGGGCAGCTTAGGATATAGCTTTGGGCTCAGTGCTGACCCAGCAAGTCCAGGGTCAGCCAGACCACAGGCTATGTCAACCTCCCTGGGATGGTGGGCTGGGCCTTGAGACATTGGGGAAAGACAGAACTGTGGGTA
Organism: Mustela erminea; assembly: GCF_009829155.1. Classification (NCBI taxonomy): domain Eukaryota; kingdom Metazoa; phylum Chordata; class Mammalia; order Carnivora; family Mustelidae; genus Mustela; species Mustela erminea. The sequence continues at coordinate 114,624,402 of NC_045621.1, read as the reverse complement.
CAAGGAAAATAGACTGAGAGCTAACTTCTCAGGATTTGAATAGAGCTCTGGATGGCAGCTGGCTTGGGACTTTAGACCTTAGCTTGGTGGCCAGGACCCTTCACAGTCTACTTCAAGGGAGCAGAGACTCTTCAGTGCTGGAATGAAACAGTGGAGCACAACAAACTATTCATTTTAGATGAGAGAAGGTTTGGCTTTATTCTAATATGTAAGAGGGGAGTTTCTGGATGATATGGTTGTTTTATATTGACTTTTTAAAAGTACTCTCTACCCCCAATGTGGGGCTCATCCTCTTGACCCTAAGGTCAAGTCACTCATTCTTCTGACTGAGTCAGTCAGGTGCCCCATGTTGAATTCTTTGAGGAAACTTAATACTGTTTCCATAGTGGCTGCACCCATTTACAGTCCCACCAACAACACAGTTCCCTTTCCTCCACATTTTGGCTAGCGCTTGTTATTTCTGGTCTTTTGGATACTAGCCATTCTGACAGGTATCAGGTGACATCACTTTGGGCTTTGATTTGCATTTAACTGGTGATAAGTGTTGGTGAAATCGCTTCATGTATTTTTTGACCCTCTGTGTGTTTTCTTTGGAAAAATATCTATTCTGAACTCTGCTGATTTCGTAACTGCTATCTGTTCTTGTGCTATTGAGTTATATGAGTTCTTCAGTATTTTGGATATGAAACTTTTACCAGTTAGGTAGTTTGCAAATATTTTCTCCTCTTTAGTATGTTGTCTTTTCAACGTGTTGATGATGAGATTCCTTTGCTCTGCCGAAGGCTTTTAGTTTGATGTAGTCCCAGCTGTTTATTTTTCATTGTAGCCTTTGCTTCTGATGTCAAATCCAAAAATCAGTGTCAAGAAGGATCTCAAGAAACATCTTTCTGAAAGAAATTGTGTTAAGGGGGATAAATGAATAGATCCATTCCGACACCTCTGTGCTCCACAAGTTTTTTTTGTTTGTTTGTTTGTTTGGTTTTTTATGATGGGCATTTTCTTTTATTCTCAGAGGAGATTTGTTGTTTTTTGGTTTGGTTTTGTTTTTTCTCCTTTACTTTTTAAAATTTATTTATTTATTTATTTATTTATTTATTTATTTTCAGCATAACAGTATTCATTGTTTTTGCACCGCACCCAGTGCTCCATGCAATCCATGCCCTCTCTAATACCCACCACCTGGTTCCCCCAACAGCCCACCCCTTGCCACTTCAAACCCCTCAGATTGTTTTTCAGAGTCCATAGTCTCTCATGGTTCACCTCCCTTTCCAATTTCCCCCAACTCCTTCTCCTCTCTAACTCCCCTGTCCTCCATGCTATTTGTTATGCTCCACAAATAAGTGAAACCATATGATGATTGACTCTCTCTGCTTGACTTATTTTTTTCAGCATAATCTCTTCCAGTCCCGTCCATGTGGCTACAAAGTTGGGTATTCATCCTTTCTGATGGAGGCATAATACTCCATAGTGTATATGGACCACATCTTCCTTATCCATTCATCCGTTGAAGGGCATCTTGGTTCTTTCCACAGTTTGGCGACCGTGGCCATTGCTGTTATAATCATTGGGGTACAGATGGCCTTTCTTTTCACGACATCTGTATCTTTGGGGTAAATACCCAGTAGTGCAATGGCAGGGTCATAGGGAAGTTCTATTTTTAATTTCTTGAGGAATCTCCACACTGTTCTCCAAAGAGGCTGCACCAACCTGCATTCCCACCAACAGTGGAAGAGGGTTCCCCTTTCTCCACATCCCCTCCAACACATGTTGTTTCCTGTCTTGCTAATTTTGGCCATTCTAACTGATGTAAGGTGGTATCTCAATGTGGTTTTAATTTAAATCTCCCTGATAGCTAGTGATGATGAACATTTTTTCATGTGCAGATAGCCATTTGTATGTCTTCATTGGAAAAGTGTCTGTTCATATCTTCTGCCCATTTTTTGATATGCTTCTCTGTTTTGTGTCCGTTGAGTTTGAGGAGTTCATTATAGATCCTGGATATCAACCTTTTGTCTGTACTGTCATTTGCAAATATCTTCTACCATTCCGTGGGCTGCCTCTTTGTTTTCTTTGCTGTTCAGAAGCTTTTGATTTTGATGAAGTACCAAAAGTTCATTTTCGCTTTTGTTTCCTTTGCCTTTGGAGACATATCTTGAAAGAAGTTGCTGTGGCTGATATCGAAGAGAGTACTGCTTATGTTCTCCTCTAGGATTCTGATGGATTCCTGCCTCACATTGAGGTCTTTTATCCATTTTGAGTTTCTCTGTGTGTGTGGTGTAAGAGAATGGTCAAGTTTCATTCTTCCACATATAGCTGTCCAGTTTTCCCAGCACGATTTATTGAAGAGACTGTCTTTTTTCCACTGTATATTTTTTCCTGTTTTGTCGAAGATTTTTGCCCATAGAGTTGAGGGTCCATATCTGGGCTCTCTACTCTGTTCCACTGGTCTATGTGTCTGTTTTTATGCCAGTACCATGCTGTCTTGGTAGTAAAGCTTGTAGTAAAGCTTGAAATCAGGTAACGTGATACTGCCACTTTTATTTTTGTTTTTCAACATTTCCTTAGTGATTCGGGGTCTCTTCTGTTTCCATACAAATTTTTGGATTATTTGCTCCAGCTCTTTGAAAAATACCGGTGGAATTTTTATCAGTATGGCATTAAAAGTAAAATTTATTCTAGGCAGTATAGACATTTAACAATGTTTATTCTTCCGATCCCAGAGCATGGAATGGTCTTCCATCTTTTTGTGTCTTCTTCAATTTCTTTCATGAGTGTTCTGTAGTTCCTCGAATACAGATCCTTTACCTCTTTGGTTAGGTTTTTTTCCCAGGTATCTTATGGTTCTTGGTGCTATAGTAAATGGAATCGATTCTCTAATTTCCCTTTCTGTATTTTCATTGTTAGGGTATAAGAAAGCCATTGATTTCTGTACATTGACTTTGTATCCTACCACATTACTGAATTGCTGTATGAGTTCTAGTAGTTTGGGGGTGAGTCTTTTGGGTTTTCCATATAAAGAATCATGTCATCTGCAAAGAGAGAGAGTTTGACTTCTTCATTGCCAATTTGGATACCTTTTATTTCTCTTTGTTGTCTGGTTGCAGTTGCTAGGACTTCTGATACTGTGTTGAACAAGAGTGGTGATAGTGGGCATTCTTGTCGTGTTCCTGATCTCAACAGGAAGGCTGCAAGCTTTTTCCCATTGAGGATGATATTTGCTGTGGGTCTTTCATAGATAGATTTGATGAGGTTCAGGAATGTTCCCTCTTTCCCTGTACTTGAAGCATTTTAATCAGAAACGGATGCTGGATTTTGTCAAATGCTTTTTCTGCATCAATTGAGAGGACCATGTCATTCTTCGCTCTTTTCTTATTAATTTGTTCTATCACATTGATTGATTTGAGAATGTTGAACCATTCTTTTACTTCAATAATGAATCCTAGCTGGTCATGGTGGATAATCGTTTTAATGTGCTGTTGGATCCTGTTTGCTAGGATCTTGTTGAGAATCTTAGCATCCATATTGGTCAGTGATATTGGTCTGAAATTCTCCTTTTTGGTAGGGTTTTTGCCTGGTTTGGGGATCAGGGTAATGCTGGTTTCATAGAAAGAGTTTGGAAGTTTTCCTTCTGCTTCAATTTTTTGAAACAGCTTCAGGAGAAGAGTGTTATTTCTTCTTTGAAAGATTGGTAGAATTCCCCAGGGCATCCATCAGCTTTTTGTTTTTTTGCGAGGTTTTTGATCACTGCTTCAAACTCCTTACAGGATATCGGTCTATTCAGGTGTCGATTTCTTCCTGGTTCAGTTTTGGGAGCTTATAGTTTTCCAGGAATGCATCCATTTCATCTAGGTTGCTTAGCTTATTGGCATATAACTGTTGATAATAACTTCTGATGATTGTTTCTACTTCCTTGGTGGTAGTTGTGATCTCTCCCTTTTCATTCATAATTTTATGAATTTGGGCTTTCTCTCTTTTCTTTTGGATTAGTGTGGCCAATGGTTTGTCGATCTTATTGATTCTTTCAAGAAACCAGCTTCTAGTTTCATTGATACATTCTACTGTATCTCTGGTTTCTACTTCATTGATCTCAGCTCTAATCTTGATGATTTCCCTTCTTATGTGTGGAGTTGGTTTGTTTTGTTGTTGATTCTCCAGTTTTTTGAGGTGTAGAAACAGCTGGTGTGTTCTGGATTTTTCCGTTTTTTTGAGGTAGGCTTGGATGGCTATGTATTTCCCCCTTAGGACCGTCTTTGCTGTATCCCATAGGTTTTGGACCAAAGTGTCTTCATTCTCATTGGTTTCCATGAATTGTTTCAGTTCTTCTTTGATCTCCTGGTGGATCCAAGCATTCTTAAGCAAGGTGATCTTTAGTTTCCAGGTGTTTGAGTTCCTTCTGAAGTTTTCCTTGTGATTGAGCTCCAATTTCAAAGCACTGTGATCTGAGAACATGCAGGGAATAATCTCAGTCTTTTGGTATGGGTTGAGTCCTGATTTGTGACTCAGTATGTGGTCTATTCTGGAGAAGGTTCCATGTGCACTTGAGAAGAATGAGTATTCTGTTGTTTTAGGGTGGAATATTCTGTATATATCTGAGGTCCATATGGTCCAAAGTGTCATTCAATGCTCTTGTTTCTTTATTGATTTTCTGCTTCGATGATCTGTCTATATCTGATAGAGGCGTGTTAAGATCTATTATTAATGTATTCATATCAATATGACTCTTTATCTTGGTTAGCAGTTTTCTTATGTAATTGGCTGCACCCATATTGTCTATGTTGCCATTAGCTATGTAGCCATTAACTCTGTTGCAGAAGGTCCATCCTCTGTATTTTTCTTCTGTTGGGCCTTCCTCCTCCTTGTCATTTTGGTGAGAGATGACTGAACAGATGTAGCTGGATATATCAACCGTGGTGCAGTCAAGGTGCACCCTGGAACACTTCTGAGAAATCAACATTCCCCACCCAAACGAGAGAAAAAAGAAAATAAAAAGAAAAAAAAAGAGAGAGAGAGAGACAGGAAAGAAATGGAAGATAAAAGAGAAGGTTCTGCCCAAATGGGCCCCAAGGTAAGATTTATGAAGTATACAAACAAAAACAGACAAAAGACTGATAAAAGTATATGACAAGAGAAAAAAAAATATATATATATGCAGATAAAGGAAGAACCTCATCAAAAAGAACCCCAAATATAAGATTTATATACTATCAGGACAAACACAAAAACACAGAAATACTGGTGAAGAAAAAGATGGGAGAGTGGTTATAAATTCTCAGTGTGGGCAACGAAGGCTGTTTTGATTCTTCCTGGATATATCTTGTTATCTTTTTTAAAGGACTCAACTTTCCTAAGATAAAGGGGGATTAAAAATTGGTTTACCTATAGGGGTAGTATTGATTGGGGAAAGGGGATTACTTTGAAGTTTAACTCTATATGAATATTAGAAAATAAAAATAAAAAGGCATAAACAAGACTGAACTAAACTAAAATTTAAGAAAAAGAAATTAAAAAAATAGAAATGCAAAAGAAAAACACAGGTGTATGTATCAAAAAGTTCAGGTTAGGAGGTTATTATGGAATTTGATGTACTGGACAGCTCACTGTAATGGTAAATAGGTTAAAAATTATCTATATATAAAAAATGAGCCAGAATAATGGGAACACATTAAAAATAAAAGTGTCCTATGAAGTAGTGGTGGTTGTTATCTTCTAGTCTTTTTTTTTTTCTTTCCTGGTTGGTTTTCTGTGGGAGGGGCCTGCCACGTGGGTTTTCAGTCAATGATGTTCCCTGAGTTAAGTCCTCCCGCCCCCCTCAAGGGGGTGGTCTCTGAGAAAACCGGTTTTTTCAGGCTTTTGTTCTCCGAATGTTTTTATGTTTGTTCACTTTTTTTTTTCTTTCACCTTGACCACTTTTGATGGTTTTTGTAGGTTTAGAGGAAAGTAAACTGCACCCTACCCTCCCTCTCAGATAGAAGCCTCAGTCTGCTCTTTTGTGGGTGTAGTAGAGCCCATTTAAATTCTCCCTTGGCCACTAGCAGTGCAGGTTCCGAGTCGTGGTCCCTGGGGACTCAGGATAATCTGCTTGTACACAAAACCACAGCAGCAGAGGCTGTCTAGGCAGCTCCAGACCACCAGAGAGGTTCTAAGCAGGGATCGCACACTGAGATTTTCCCGCTGGCCCGGGCTGGGAGTGCCTGGTTTTCTGGGTCTAAGAGAGTCCGACTTGCGTGCACCCCTCTCAGGGAAGCCTGTGGGTTGCGCGTGCGCGTGTCTTAGCCTCTGAGAGCGGGGCTCAGGTCCAAAAGCACCAGGCTGGGCCTTCACGCACCTCTCTCAGGGGTGTTTGGGGTGCACGTCTCAGGCTCTGAAACAATGGCAAGGGTCTAAGAGCACTGGGTGGGCCTTTGTACACCTCTCTCAGGGGAGGGTGGGGGCGCACGTGTCTTGGGCTCTGTAGCAGGGCTCTGCGTTCTGCCATCTGGCGTGGCTCCCAGCCCCTCACAGGAGCCAGACCTCATGCAATCTCGGGCGAGCTGGCGGCCTGATTTCTCCACCACACTCTCTCTGGCTCAGTGCCAGGGGAGGCTGTCCTGGGTCCGGGGACTTAAGCCCCTGTCTTTAGCTGCCCCGATTCCCACAGTCGTCCCCCCCATCCTTTGCTCTTTCGGAGTGCTTTCAACCAGTCTCCAAGTTAATGCTGGTCCCCAGATGCAGGGCACTCTCGTATTAGGGGTATTACTTTCCAATCGGTCACCTCTGGTGGCTCCCTCCCCCTTTTGTTTATCTTCCGATATCAGTCCTACTTTCCCACTCCACTTTACCTGGCCACTGGCATCTTCTGTCCCTGTAGAGATCCAGACGTGTATAATTCTGATCTCAGGCTGATTTCATGGTGAACAGAGTTCTTTGGAAGATAATCAGCTCACTTTAGGGTACAGGTTGAAAAGGCCCTTCCTCCTACTTCCCTGCCATCTTGTCTCCCCCTCAGGACATTTTCTGTGCTCCATAGTTTTAACAGGTTCTTGGCTGGCTCTGTCAGCACAGCATCTGACTCTTGATCTCAGAATATTGAGTTCAAATTTCGGTCATGGAGTTTATTTTGAAAAAAGGTAGGGGTGTTAATAACATTCTGCTCAATTTTCATCTAGGTATTTTATGGCTCTAGCTGTTTTGTTGAAATCTTTGCCACATTTTGACTTCATTGTTGTGGATGAGGTTGGATAGACATCCAGTTGTATTCCTTCACTTGAGGTTGCCCAGAGTTTCCAACATCACTTATTGTGGAGACTGTTGCTTCTGTATTTTATATTCTTGGAGCTTTTGTTGTAAATTAATTGACTACATATGTGTCAGTTTCTTCCAGGTCTTTCTACTCTGTTCCCTTGATCTGTGTGCCTGTCTATATGTCAATACCATGATGTTTTGATTTCTACAGCTTTGTATTACAATTTGAATTCAGAAAGTATGACGCCTCCAGCTTTGTTCTTTCTCCAGATGACTTTGGCTATTCAGGGCCTTCTGTGGTATTATTCACTTTGTAGGATTATGGTTTTATTTCTAAAAATACCATTAAATGTTATGGGGTTTGCACTGGGTATTTAGATTGCTTTATGCAGTGTGGGGCTTTGGATTGCATATATTCTTGGGATTTAGTAACATGAGATGTCTTCAGACTTAATTCTGTCTTCTTCAATTTTTTTCATTAACGATTTATAGTTTTCAGCATACAGGTCTTTCACTTCTTGGTGAAAATAATTCCTATGTATTTTATTCTTTTTGAGTGATTACCAATTAAATATTGTTTTCTTAATTTCTCTCCATGATAGCTTGTTATTCATGTATAGAGATGAAACTCATTTTTTTATATTGAATCTTTGTCCTTAAGCTTAACTTAATCCATCTGTTAGTTCTACAAGGATTTTTGTAGAGTCATTAAGGGTTAGACATATCATATCATCCTCACCTAGTAAGTAAAAAATTAGCTGGGACTATGGATTGATGTCATCTAACTGGGAAAAAAAGACACAGATATATCATCTAACTGGGAAAAAAGGATACAGAAGATTGCAGATATAGATAGTTTTCAAATTTTCTAAAATGTTTTGTGATTAATGTAAGCAAAGGAATCCATAAATATGACTTATTTTCATTTACTGTTTTCTTTCACCCGGATATACAGAGCTGTGGTGTAGATCAGTTATTCCCCACACTTTCCCACCCTACAACCTGTGCCTCTCAAGAAGCATCCACCATTCTCCCTACTTTCTGTCCTGGAACCCAGGGCCTGACTCAGCTTCTCAGAAAATACTTCTCGAAATAGTGCTCTTGGGAAGCCTATTTTTTTTTTCACATATTTCCTAGAAGACATCCTCCAAAACATTGAATTTTGCAGAATTGTTTTTGTCTCTCTACAAATCCTTGAAGATGTCCAAGGTTGAATGTGGCTTGTTTTGCAGACAAATCAGGGAACTTCTGCAGTTTCTCCTGTGGCCACCAGAGGGTGGTGTGTGCTCTTAACACACCACCTCTACTGAAGATACAATTAACTCCTTTAAGATTTGTTTATAATCTTGGGGAATTGCTTCAAGGATTATTTATTCTAAAAATTCTTGGGGATCTATTGACAGGTCCCTACAAGTGACAGCCTAAGGTACTAAGGTGATGAACCCGCATCCCTTCTTACACATGCAGATATATAAAATTATAAATAACTGAATGAAGGTGGACCCTCCCCTCAGATGAGACAGAAAGTGAACTCCAAATGGGTCACAGACCTAAATGTAAGAGCTAAAACTATAAACCTCAGAGAAGAAAGCTTAAGAAAAAATATACCTGACCTTAGATTTAGCATCTATTTCTTAAGGATGACGTCAGAATCAACAAGTGGAAAAACAGATACATGGGTAAGTTGGTCACCAGCATGACTACATTTCCTCTGGGCTCCCCATGTGCTCCCAGGCATGAGGCAGGAACTATATGAGTCATTTCTTTCTGCATCCCACTTAGCAGTACCCGTTACATTTTCCAATTTAGGGATGGGGTCTGTAGTTTCAGAGCCCTACCTGGCATCACTCAGCTACAAAGTGGCTGAGCAGGGGCTAGCTAAAACGGCTGTCTCTCTGTCATTGGACTCTGCACTCCATCCACATGGCTCGTCCCTGGAATTCAAAGATGTGTAAAGCTCCACATCCAACTCCCAGGTCTGGAGATCTCACTAAACTCAGGGGGCAGTTGGTGCCACTCCTGACTGGGGCTTGGCCTGGGTCTGTCATCTGACAAGGCAGGTCATGGCACAGAGGACTCTCCTAGTAGCAGCCAGCCTTTGTGTGGGCAGGAGGAGGTTTCTCCCTGGGTACATGCACAAAGGTTCATGCAACCTCAGAGTTGAGAAACCCCTTTTGAAGCATCTGGATGCAACTTTCTTGTGAGATCAGGGCCACAAGGGTGGCATGCCCTGGGTTCAAATCCTGCCTTTGACTCAATGAGGAGAAGTTTCTTAAAGTCTTGGTTTCCTTATTAGTCAAACAGAGACAGCATTTCTACCTTCCTCATGGAATTGTTATGGAGATTGACGGACATGATTCATGCTCTCAAAAGATACTCCGTAATTCTTAGCTCTACCTGCTTAAATTAGGCCACTGTGAGCACATTGGTGCCCTGGGCTCTGGACCTCTGCCTTACTCTGTCCCTTCAGCCTCCCCTGACTCACTTGTCCTTCGAGAAAGCCTTCATCCCCTCCAGTATGGGATCCCACAGCACTGGTGCTCACCCATCAGACCTACCCAGCCCCGAGACTGGATGTCATCCAGAGCTTGTGTCCTGGATATGGACAGTCCTCAGTGTGGAGACTGCCAGTTGGAGCCCCCTGAATTGTCACTTGTTTTTGGAACAAATTATGGGGTGCCTTGTGATGGGATTCTTTCTCCACAAGGCAGACAAAAAAAGCTGCCCTCAGTTCCATCACACATGTCCCCCCTTTTCCCCCACTGTGTAATCATTGGTACATAGCACCTCCTTGGCTGCCAGGGCCCCAGAGCCTTTTTGTGGTTGGAGATGAAAGTGATTGCTGGTGATGAAGTTCATTTTTGATGGAACTGTTGGTAGGATGAAGCCTGGCCACTCCCTACAAACCCACACAAAGCCTGTGCTGACCAATAGGGCAGTGCCCATCACATGGCAGCCCTTCCCCTAGTGGTCAGAGCTCTCCTCTCTCACTGAGTCCCATTAGCTGGTATTTCTCTCTTCCTGCAGAGAGAGCCCAAATGCCCTCTCTCTCCTTGAGGATCTATCTTCTGGGGAGCTCCGTCTTGTGGCAGAGAAGACAGAAATTACTGATGATGGCCTCTCTTACAGTGTCAGATAAAGTGGACTCCCGCTATCTGACTTTGTGGGAGGAAAGCGGTCTCAGGAGGAAGCACAGTCCCCTCTCTCGGACAAGCTTAACTTGAGGGATACCAAGGTTGGGGCTGGCAGGGCCAGGGAGTCACAGCTAGTGGATCCTGAGGGGTGTGGATGAGCTAGGTCCAGTGTCAAAGCCCCTGGTTGAGACTCTGTCCATCCTGGAGCTTCCATGAGCATCCAGTGTGATTTGTAAAGGCCTCTCTTGCTCACACAAATTCAAGTGGTTCTTGCTGTTGCCACTAAAACTACATCTGGATGATCACCTGTCTGTAACCCACTGACTTGCACTATCCTTAGAGGTTCTTCCCTGAGAGGATGGAGTTCAGCCAGGGAGGACAGGAAGCAGCCTGGCAGGATTGGCCTGGCCTACACTCCTCTACTGGCCTGGAGCAGGGCCTGGTTGTTCTAGTTAGAATCTGAGTTATGAATCACAATGGGCTGGAGTGGCTGGAGCATTTCACTGGACCGGGTCTGGGTGAGGTGTGTTCCAGGACATGCGGCAGGGAAGCTTGTGGGGGAGGACATATGAGGGGATTGTGGGCAGGCTCTTTGTAGCTCTATGGTCTCTCTCAGTACCAGTGACCTCACTGCTGGCTTGTCCTCCTCATGATTTCAGGTTTCATCTATGCAAAATGGGATCCCTCCTTTCCAGAGCAAGGCTGCCCCTTAGAGAGCACAGAGGAGCCTGCAGGCTGTCCTCCAAAAATGTGGTTAAAGTGTGTTCCAGTAATGGTTCTTATATGAACTAGTCCTAAAGAAACAGAGATTTATGGCACAGACATGCTTATTACTTTAATTATGAGAGTCAAATAATTGGAAATGGCTCTGTTGTTCAACAGATGGTACCTTGAGTGTTGTCACTGAGAATGCCCAAGGGACCAGCAGCGACAGTGCCTGTCCACTGTGAGGATATCAGGTACAATAAGAGCCCAGCCCTGGAACCTTCCCTGCCCCATCCTGTCACACACACACGCACACACACACACACACACACACACACACACACTACACTCAGATGGAATGGTGGGGAAAAATGGACATCGTGTGTTATGGGTGATTATTTCTTGGTAAAAGAAAGGTGTCTTCTTCATATTTAAATCATTATTTACTAAATAAACATAGTCTGGCTAAAATATAATGTACTATTTACTTTATTACCCAACTTGTTAGTAATAAATGGGAATAATTAAGGTATGATTTTAATATTTTATAATATTCCCATTAGAATAGTTTAAATGTGGCCTATCCAGGAAAATGAAAGAAATTAAAGATGTCTCATGGATCCAGACATTTCTCTTGTGGTTTCCACCTTTCAAGGCATCCTTAGAAAAGGGAACCCTATCCCACATATTGAAAATAGTTCATCTGGGGGCTTCTTGTGGTCTTTGTTCTTTCAGTAACATTCTTTGTAATAAAATGTTATTTGTATAAAAAGTGAAGGAAAATTATGAATCAATCTTATGTTCTGCAGCCAGATACAGAAGGCCATATTGTAAGATTCCAGGCACATGAACATCTCAGATGAGGTAAAGTACCAGAGACAGAGAGAGCAGTGGTTTGGGGGACTGAGGTGAGGTAATGAGCAGTGAGTGATTACTAGTACCGCTATCTTTGGGATGGAAATGTTCCAAAAGTTAATGGTTGGGGAACACTCCTAATATACCTAGTGGCACCTTGATATGTCATTGAAAAGGATCATATAAAATTTTATGTAAAGTCAAATTCTATTTTAAAGAACAAAATATTTTAGGCCATTATACAGGTGTATAAAAATCACAGAATTTACAAACAGGAGAATGACAGGGGAGGCGAAGACATCCTTTGAGACTGAAGCCAGCTCGAGCTGTTGCTTGGGGGCTGAGGATGGTTGTTCCACTAAGGCAGGTGGTAGTTCAGGCCCTCCAGGAACCCCAGTTGCAGGGGCAGGACCCTGCTTGACCTCCAGGTCAGACAAAGGAGCATGTGGCTCTTCCAGGTCAGGAGAGTGAATTAGAGCCCTGACTACCAACTGCACTGTACTCAACAGGGCAGGTGGTGTCATTGCTCTTCTTGACTGGTGAGCTCCAGCAGCAGAGATGGGTTGGGCCAGCTTAGGCTCTGAAGATACAGCAGGTGCCACAGTGGGAGCTGGGGCGAGTTCCTGAGATGGGTCAGGATCTTGTTCTGGGCTGGTGTTGTAGCTCCACGAAGAGAAAGTATCATCAGCATGATTGACTTCCCATGTGCCTTCTAAAAAAAGAAACTTTTCCCACCACTCAATGTCATCTGAATCCAAGAACCAATCTGTGGAAGGTCTCCCCGACTCAAACCAATGGGGACAGGAATCTGAGAATACTCACTTCTCTCAGCCCAACTGCACTCTATGGAGGCTTGCTCAGTGTGGCCCACCCTGTCCCCTCCTCACAGGCATACCTATCACCCCCTGTCCTCCTCATCCCCAGCCTCTTGCTCCGTGGACCTAAGGTGTTGCAGCTGTGAGAGCAGAAGATGGGCCTGGCTTTTCAGGACTGAGCCTGGCATACGGAGCCCCATGTAAGAAAGCAGCATATTCAGGCTGGGAAATTCTGGGTGCTTGACACAATCCTCGGGATATTGTTCTATCCATGTGCTCAAGATGGAATAGAGGGCCCTGGTGACAGAAAGTAGGCAGAGGAGTCAGAGGACAGAGCACCCTCTCACATCAATATCCCAGGGAACCCCTGTGGGAACCTGGTCCCTGGAATTCCAGTTCCTGTCAGAGACCAGTCCTACTCCTTGTCCTCCTGTGATCTGGCAGTCCTGCCTGAGACAGGCCTGGTCACAGATGAAAAGCTGGCAAAAATCTCTATGAGCAGGAGTCCTTGATCAATGTTGTGAGCATTTCTGTCCTTCTGAGTGGAGCTGAACTCACTCCTCAGTCTCTCTCATTGCCCATGTGCCACATGAATTCATCTGCTTGTGGCCAAGGTGGGGTAGTGTCTGGCCTGTTCATTGTTCTCACTGCATACACCATTGCTGTGAGAAGATCCAACCGAGGAGGGAACAAAGGAACTGTATCTCTAGCTAGACCTTCCCAGGACCCTCCCAATACCTCGAACTTTACCTCCCATGTTCATGCTGCCTCATTTTCCAGGTGCCACGAGTGGGTCTCCTTCCACTGACCCTTATCTCCTACAGGGTGTGGGATGTCTGGTCCCTGAGCTCTCACTGGGTCTCCTGAGCACCCAGTATCCAAGTTTCAACAGCTTGCTGAATGTGATGGTTCCCACATCATCTGTTCTGGGTCCCAGGATTGGGGTAGAGACAGGGCTGGTTGGGAGGTTTGGGAATGACTCTCTTAGGGGCTAAAGCTGTCCTTTAGCCCCCTCAGCTCTCCCACAGTTCTCACACCCCACCCACAGCTCCTCAGGACTATTTCCCATTCTCTAGAAGAAGTTTGCAGATATTTACCCTAAAACAGAAACCTTAGATGTATAGTTGAAGGTCCAAAAGTCCCTCCAACTCACAGTACCCTCACTGCCCTAGTGAAGAGGGAAGATCCTCCTGTATCAGCCAAAGCTCACTCACATGTTCCACTTCTCCTGGGCTCTGCAAACCTCATTAGAGTTGGAAAGAATGCACCCATATCTAGAGGAGGCCAGGGGGCATCACATGAAATGTCCTGTGGACGCTACCTCTCATTGTGTCCAGTGTCACTGTCTGACCCTGACTAGTCTGGAGCCCTGGGGTGCTATCTGTTCTGTGCAGGGATCACATTCAGCTCTGAGAAAGAGTCTGCACTGAGTTGGGCTTCCTGAATGTTTGATGAATGAATGAAAGGGTCCCTACCAGCCCATCACAGAGATCTGAGTGGGCCTAGCCCGCTGTTCACCCCCGGGGATCCCTGCTCTGGTTTCACCCAGACACAGACCCCAGATGGAGCCTCAGATATCCCTTTAAATGGTAAAAGAGCCCAGTCAAGACCATAGTTATACTGAGGTATGAGGCGGAAGCTTCTTCATAAGGAGCAGGACAATTATAAATGAGTATGACCACAGCCCCTCTAGCATACCTTTCCACAGGCCCAGGCACCCAAGTGTAGTTTCCCTACAAGAACCCATTGAGTCCCTGTAATAACTCTGCCCCAGAGGAGAAAACTGAGTCTTGGGGAAATGTGGGGACATTCCCGAAACTCACAACCAGGTGGTGGCCAAATCCCACTGGGCAGTTAGGGGCAGGGTGCTCACCTAGCAAACAGGAGGTTTTGTTTTTGTTTTCTTTTTGGTGGTCCAGAATTCTTTGGCAAACAAGAGGTCTAACACATCTTGGGTGGTGGCAAAGACTCTATATGCTCCCAGGAACATGTGGACGTAGCTTAGATCTCTTCCTAGGAGGATGGGCAAGAGGTGTTCGATTTGTGTCTCTAGTGAGTTGACCTGGTTGGTCCACAGCATGCAGGTCTCATTCCTCTTCCTAAGGTGGATCAGAGGAAACATGAATCAGTGCTGTAGCCACCAGGAAGGTTGGGGGTTGAAGGGCAGATTGAACCCCCAACATCTCAGTGACTTATGGCAAGAGGTGGGACAAGTGGGCCCATAAGCATAAAAAGAATAAGGTGACTCAGTGGTTCATTGAGTTAATCAAAAGGGTCTTGGTATTTGTTCAGGTCATGACGTCAATGTCCTGAGACAGCTCCTGTCTGCTGTGTCTGCTTGAGGATTCTGTCTCTCGCTCTGATTCTTCCAACTCTCCCCCTGCCTCTTTCTCAAATCAATCAACCAATCAGTTAATAAATCATTAAAAAAAGAAAAAAAAATAAGTGAAACCATATGATAATTGACTCTCTCTGCTTGACTTATTTCACTCAGCATAATCTCTTCCAGTCCCGACCCTGTTGATACAAAAGTTGGGTATTCATCCTTTCTGATTGAGGCATAATACTCCATAGTGTATGTGGACCACATCTTCCTTATCCATTTGTCCGTTGAAGGGCATCTTGGTTCTTTCCACAGTTTGGCAACCGTGGCCATTGCTGCTATAAACATTGGGGTACAGATGGCCCTTCTTTTCACGACATCTGTATCTTTGGGGTAAATACCCAGTAGTGCAAAGGCAGGGTCATAGGGAAGCTCTATTTTTAATTTCTTGAGGAATCTCCACACTGTTCTTCAAAGTGGCTGCACCAACTTACATTCTCACCAACAGTGTGGGAGGTTGGGGGAACCAGGTGGTGGGTATTGGAGAGGGCATGGATTGCATGGAGCACTGGGTGTGGTGCAAAAACAATGAATACTGTTATGCTGAATGGACTGATATTCATGACGGAATGATCACTGTAGCATATTATAATGGCAAATGATTCCTTGAGAATTTATATTCAATATAATTACTTAACGTAAAAAAAAGAAGAAGAAGAAAAAAAAGAAAAAGGAAAAAAATATTCTTGGCATCCATACAAAGAATTGAAGCAAGTGATGTCTGAACTTGATAGTATGTCAGGTCATATTGTGAGCTGAGTATTGATAGCACCTCCCTGGATGAAAGGCATGGATCCTATGATTTCTGAAAGCATATACCTTTCTTGAGATGACAACACAGAGATGCTTTAGATAAAGGGCTCAGGATATTAGGACACGTAGGATGTAGGATGTAACACTGAGTTGGCAACAGAAGGGAGTCACATCCAAGTCCTGCATCAATAAAGGAATCAGTGGCTGTGATAAATGGTTGGCCTTCTGGAATGTTGTGCAGCACAATGAGGTTCCTGCTCCTGACTCTGGAGGGGCCCAGGGATGTGTTCTTTCACAACCAAAGGGCAGATCAAGAGACATAGTACCATGGGCTCCATGTCTCATTGGGTAAAAGTCTCTCAACGCACCATGATCATGTGCAAGACTTGCAGAAGTCGGGGAAGGATGGATAGGCCAACGGGGACACTTGAAAGCACTAGTTAAGAAAATGCATAGTACAGTGCAAAAGGATTCTAGATGAATGGGATGAGACATCTTAAAATCTCTTTTCTCATATTCCTACAAATATGTGGACAATGACTCTGCCTCTAGCCAAGACAGAGGCAGGGCCATGAGGGCAAGTTTGGGGAAGAGATGGAATGTGAGTTCATGTGGACATCGGACTCTAGGAGGGAGCCCAGACTGGCTTCTAGGTAGTGAGGCCTTTTGTTCTGCATCAGCGCCCTGGGAGTTTGTTCTCCCCAGCACCTGTACTCACCCTGAGCCAGCGCTGGACTCTGTTGGCAGTGTGGGGCACCTTCAAGGAGGTAGAGAAGAAGATCTCTTCACTCAGCCCCTGCTCCATCTTCCGTGTGGAGCTCTGTAAAGACAGAGACTGGCAACCAGGCAGGAGGTCTCAGAGCCCTATCTGGCTGCCATTGCTGGTCCTCAGACCCAGGGAACTCTATTACAGACACACAACTCCCCAGTATGCACACACCTCCACCACGGAGAGAAATGTGACACAGCTTCAGGGCCTTGGATGTGCTCTGGCACAGGTAAGAAGCACCTCGGGAATCCTCTTTCCACCCTGCCTACCAAGACATTGATGTGAAAATGAAGGGATCACCAGGATATCCACTGTCCTCAACCTCCTCCATCCCAGGGATGGGAACACCCACATACCCCTCTTTCCCTGGAACTCAAGAGGAGGGGGTGGGGCTGACCTGGGATGGTTCAGAGAAGTGACTTGGCATCACCTACGCTGCTCTTATGTAGGCAAGGTTTGAGCCAATGTTTGCAGCATGTGAAAAAGCCATTCTGCTAGGGTTTTTGGAAGCCACAGTCCCGGGAAGTAAGCAAGCAAAAAGAGAACATCTTTCAGTATCGGATGTCTCCAGCCAAGTAACTCTGATACTGAACTACACTAGAATGTGGGCGCCTGGTTGCAAGGGTTCCAAGTTCTGTTGAGATCTATGGTCCAGGAAGTGACTTCACTGCCTGGGATCACCTCCCCATGTCCACTCCTGGATTGACACCTACACAAACAGTGCTCTGGGTTGCTGTCTGCTCATCGCCTTTCTGCATGCAAGACCACATCTGTACACAGTGACACCAACACACCATTCTCCACAGGCCCCCAAGGAAGGTCTGGGTGCAGAAAGAGCCCCACCTGGCTTCAGACACAAATCTCCACTCTTACTGTTTTTGACCCTGTATAAGCTATCATCCCTGGTGGGGGGGGGTGGGGTCTGCATCTTGTCTGTACAATACAGATGATTCTAGCATGTACTTCCTCTAGATATCCACAGGCATATGTGGGATAATACCTATGATATTGGACGAGTGGTGTCACATGTAGACAAAAACCTCCAACCACATTTTCTTCTCACCTTCTCTGAGACTGCTACTAGTCAGATCCCACCCCACAGTCCCTACTGGGGTGTGTGTGTGTGTGTGTATGTGCATATGCACACTCATTCCTGTGTGCCCACATGTGTTCATTAGTGCTAAAATTCTGGAGTCCCAAAAGATGACAGCCCCATTGACAGAGGGATGGACAGTAACTTCCCAAGATCTTGGGCTTTCTAATTTCCAATGCAAACCCTAAAGAAGGGATTGGATCCTTGGCCCTCGATGGTCAGAAACTGCCCTTATCCCTAGAGACTGCCTGTCCTGTGATGCAAGCCATTACCTCCTTTCCAATGGGTGTGATGTGGATAGGGGCCCACTCAGTGGGTTGCCATGACCTGGCCTCTCCCTCAGATAAGAATTTAGGGAATGTCTCTAAGATATTAATGCTCACTTTCACCCCCATACCATTTCCCTGTGTGTAGCCATTCTATCAAGACAACCTTTTCTAGAGCCCCCAGTGAAGGGCTAGGTGCATCCAGGACCCCACCTTTGAGGACACTCAGAGAGTTGGGTTCATGCCTGGTAAGCCTTCTTACCAGACTGTGAATCTAGGCAAGGCACGGACCCTGCAGGGGTCTTCACCTTCTGCCCTCAGTGGCTCCCTTAGATTCCTAAGGAGTCCTTGTGTACACATCCTTGTGCCCTCCTCCCCTGAAAAGTGGTCTGGACTTAGTGATTCACTTACATTCCACAGAACATGGCAACATGACCCAATGCCCCTTCTGAGATTTAGTCATGAAAACTAAGTGCCCAGCACCATGCTGACTCTGCCCACCTTTTCTCTCAGATCCCCACAGTGGGGTATAAGCCCCTATGTTGAACCATGACACAGACGCACACACATGGCCTGGTTGTTGACCTGCAGTCAACAACAGAGAGAAGAACTCAGGCCTTCTAGATGGACTGAAACCTGCCAACACCCCTCAGGGAGCTCAGGTTCTCAGTGAAGCAGGTCCTGCCTTGGTGTTGTCAACAGCCCCAACCTACTGAGAGACTCTGGAAGGAACCCTCAGCTGTGCATTGCTGGATTCCTGATCCTCTGAGACTGAGAGACAGTGTTGATTAAACCATTGAGTGTGGGGTAATGTGGTCACACAGCACTGGGAGCAGGGTACTGATACTGTCCACCTGTCCTGGGCCCTGGCCCTCCTACCCACCCTCTCTGCTCTCCTCCTCAGCTTCCTCTGGCCACCCTGGCCTCCTTTCTAACCTCCATTCTGGGAACATCAAATTCTGCCTCCAATCCTCTGCATCATGGTGCCTTCTGCCAGGCTACATATACTCAGATTTGTGCAGGGCTGTCTCCTTCTTTTCCTGCCATAGGAATTCTCAATGTCATCTCAGCACAGCCTTATCAGACCCCTCATTTGGTGGAGCTCATGGCTTAGCTGTAGTCCCTTGCTCTTTTCCTGTGGAGTAATTGCACATTTCCTTCATGTTTTTGTTACATGTTTGTCCATCTTCCCCTCTAGACCCTGACCTCCTAGAGGGAGAAACTGGTTGGCTGATAAGAACTGGTACCTTCTGAGTGCTCAGGGCACAGTGGCTGAATGAACAGGAGACTGGATCCATCCCACCACTGACAAGCTCTATTATTTGAGCCTAATTGATCATGTGTCATGTGTAAGTCCTTTTGTTTTGTTTTGTTTTGTTTTCCTAAGTAAATTCCATGCCTGATGTGGGGCTCAAACTCATGATCAAGTACCCTATTGACTGAGGAAACCAGTTGCCTCTTTGGTCATTTTTAAAGGTTCTAGGCTGATAACTATTGAAGTTAACTTGGCGATTTCAACATATTGTAGGTATTTTACGTTATCCTGAATTACCAAATAACTCCCCAAATTTTGGTAGCATGTCACCATAGATTCCCCCACATGACAGTGCCAAGTGGCTCTTCAGATTGGAGACTGAATTCCTTCATGTAGTCTTTCAGGAGCCCAGAGTCCCTCTACCATGGGCCTTCTCACTCCCTGGGTTGTCATGCACCTCTGACACCATCAGCACAAGAAGAAAGACGACAAAGAAATACATATGGGACATTGTTTCTAGCCAGGTCTAGAAGGCCAAAATGTGCACCTTTATGCTCAATTTTTTTTTTATTTTCTTAGGATTTTATTTATTGGTTAGAGGGAAAAGAGCAGGGGGGAGGGGCAGAAGGAGGAGAACCAGAGAGATGCTGAGGTGAGGAGGACAGGGGGTGGCTGATACAGACCTGGGAAGGGAACAGCTTAGGCCACACAGAGCCTCCATCAACTGTGGTTGGGCAGGAGTAATGAGTACCCTCAATTTCCTGTGCCCCTGACCTGTAATCAGGAGAGGCTTCCCAGGGATTTCCTCATGGACTCAGACAACATTGAGTGGTGGGAAATTTTTCCTTTATTTAGAAGGGAGATGAAAAGTCAATCATGGTGATGATACTTTCTCTTCTTGGACCTACAGCACCAGCCCCAAAACAAGATCCTGAACCACCTCAAGAGCTACCTCCAGCTCCCACTCTGGTGCCTGCTACAGCTTCAGAGCTCAAGTGGCAGGTGGGAATAAGTTGTGTGGGTGATGTAGCTGTGGATAACAGCAGAGGGAAGGCACCCAGCTAAATGAGCCTACCGCAAAGTTTTTTATCAACAGTGAAGAGCACAATCAAAGCTTTTAGGAGTTTACTACTATGGGGGACATTCCTGGCTTAAAAGTGTTCAAGTGGTGAAGTGGAGTGGAATCCCAGGTATGACAGCATGATCTCAGGGTCCCGGGGTTCATGAGAAAAACACGTTGGCCTAAATGCTTCAGAGTTCCCAGACATCAGTTAGGGAAAACTGGCTGAAAACCACGAGGCTAGGTGCTGGCTTTGTGTTCTATGTAGCCATACACTCCAAATCACAGCACAGTTGCGCACTCACTTTCCTGAGAGGGGTCCAGCAAAAAACAGAAGCATGGCAAGACCTACAACACCAGCAGGTAGAGTGTGGGTCTGTGCCACAGGAATCCAAAGAAATTGGAATTGGAACTCAGTCATGTGACTGAGGTAAAAATGCCTTGTCACTGGGAGGGTGAACACAGAGTTCTGACAGAAACTGAGGAGTTCAGACTTAGGCATTGTTTTTCTGTAAGGGTTCACTGAAGAGCTGGGGTGCAAATTTTCAACTCCTGGGTAGAGATCAGGTTGCAGTCATATTCATCTCACCCATTGGTGCTGCAAGCCTTCAGGGAGTAAAACAGCATAAACAGAGTAAAACAGCAAGAGCTGCATACACGGAGGCGTCTCTGCTGCTTAGGAGAGCTGCATTTGCACTAGCTGAAGTATACCTGCGAATCAGGGTAAGAGGTCCTTCCCTAGAAGACCATCACAAACAACTCACTCTTTTCAAGTTTACTGATAATAGAGGGCTGCAAAGCTTCAGATCTTAGGGAAAACACTAAGTAGCATTCTTTGTATTGTTATTTTTTAGTCTTTATTTTTTCATTTTTTAATTTTTTTATCTATTTAAATAATTTTTATTAGAGAGAGAGAGACAGCGTGTGTGTGTGTGTGTGTGTGTGTGTGTGTGTGTGTGTGTGTGTGCAGGGGTTGGGCAGAGGCAGATAATCTTGCAGCAGACTCCCTGCTGAGCACAGAGTCCAACTCTGGGCAGGATTCCAGGACCCCAAAGATCAGGACCTGAGCTGAAACTCAACAACTGAGCCACCCAGGCCCCCCTCCAAGAGTAGATTTAAATGAGAAGAAATTAAAGTTAGATCAATCCTAAACATGTAAAAATAAAAAGGAAGAGTAGGTGAAAGAAGAGAAAGAAGAAAGAGAAGAGCAGAGGAAGAGTAGTCAAAGAGTAATATGAATTTTACTAAAGTGTGTCATGAGACAAAACGAGAAAGAAAGAAATGACTTTATTAGTAGTATCTTTGTGGTGTGACCAAAATGTGTTGTGATTTTATTCTACATACTTGAAAAAATATCTTCCTATTTTTTAAAGCATGCCTGAATTATTTTAATTTCATCTTTAATATTTAAAGAAAAGATGTTATATAGTTTACTTTCTCAAATGTCTTGGGACTTGTAGCAGGAATTCTCCTCAACCAAACTGCATTGCCAAAGGTCTTGGAGGTGATCCTTGACTGTATTCTCTAACATGAACCAGTAATAGTGGACATTCCTGCATCGTGTTTGTTTCTTTTATTGTCCTCACCGCAATAAGTACTTATTAACTTAGTTATGTACATATTAAGTGCCTCTTTCTCTCTCATTTATCAACTCCAAAAGGGCAGTCACCTTTTCTGTTTTATTGGCCAATATATTATCAATTGCCTAGCACAATGAGACATGAGGTAGGAACTCAATAAAGACCTTTGAATGAATAAATATGTAATCCAAGAAATTGATGTATCCAGAGCACACAAGTTCAGGAGACATTCACGCCTAGGTTTGTGCAAGCCTCAACCATGAACCTTCATGACCCTGCATGTGAGTGGCTCCTTAAATTTTGTACGCTAGGGGCTTCACTTGTCTCATTCTGGTATCTCTGTTAATATATCTATTATTTATTCTTTCTATAAACGTATCCTTGAAAGAGAAAAGAGTGCATCTCCCGGCTATTTCAGCTTGCCAACAATAGGTTCATGAATGTCCTTCTTTTCATATACAGATTTCTTTCCATCTCTTGACTGCCTGCCAGACCCACATAACAAAATTTCCAGGTTGGTTACAACTATCTATTCCCTTTCCTCCAATCCCATACAGCTAATTGTGGCCAAGCTTACTGGCTGCACTAAATATTTTTGTTATCCAGCCTTAGCTGGTCTGTAATGAAACTTGTTATTCTTTTCTTCTTCATCACTTTGTGCAGGTCAGAGATTACAAATGAGGTGTTGGGTCTCAGTGCATGGACACCTTTCTTTGCCTTCAACATACTTAATGTTAACTACTTCCTGACATTTAAAATTGTCAAATTTACATGAAAATCCAGATGTACAAAATCTCAAACAAAATCTCAAAAATGAAAAAAGCCAAACCAAAACAAAGCACATTTTAAAAAAGATTTTATTTATTATAGAGAAATAGAGAGAGGATGTGCATGTGCATGAGTTGGAGGAGGGGCAGAGGCAGAGGGAGAGGAACAGAAACCTAAACAGACCCCATGCTGAGTAGGGAACCCCACATAAGTCTTGATCTGACAACTCTGAGATCATGACCTGAGCAAAAACTAAGAGTTGGATGCTTAATCAACTGAGCCATCCAGGTGCCCCGTAAAACACTTTTTTTTTTTTTTAAGAAAATATGACAAGAATCTTTTCACACATGGCTCCAGTCAGCTGGAGCTTTCTGATCATTTAGCTGAAATAAGTGCCTTTCTTAGAAGCTGCCAATGAGTTTACCACAGATAAAATGTTTCTTCTCAGTTTTCAATTAATTTCAGACATCCACATTTTCCAATGATACCTAGCCCCCATATATTAAAACTCTCATGAAATATTGACAGTGGATAGGGAGATCCACCCCTCTCTTTCTAGCAAATGCAAGTTACTCCTCAACTCCAGAAAACACAGATCCCAACCTTTCTACATTATGTTCATAGACACAAACTCCTCAGTCTAAGAAATGTCCCTTTCACATTCCAATCACCCTTAGCACTGGTGTTGTTCTTTTTATTTTAAAAATTTAAAAAATATTGTAGTAGATTAACATACTATGTCATATTAGTTTCAGGTGTACAACAGAGTGACCTGATAATTCTGTACATTACTTGATGCTTACCGTGATAAACGTAGTCACCATCTGTCACCACACAGCATTGTTACAGTATTATTGACCATGTTCCCTATGTTGTACTGTTCATTTCTGTAACTTATTTATTTTGTAAGTGAAAAAATTTTACCTCTCATCCCCTTTACCTCTCATCTATTTAACCCATTCACCTACACATTTCCCTTTAGCAACCACCAGTTTGTACTCTGTATTTAAGAGTTTGTTTGGTTTCAGATTCCACATATAACTGAAATCATATGGTACTATTATTTTTATAGTACTGTCACTCCTCTTAAATTTCAAATGTCTTGTCCTTTAAAATATGTTCCACAGGGGGATGGAGAAATTACCAAACTTGTATCCCATGTAATGAATATATATAATATATATACACACAAAGAATACAGGATAGATAGATTCTGTGAATAACAAAGTGTGAAAGTTGAGAGGTTTGGAGTTAAAAACTGAAATTCCAGAACTTAATCCCTGGTTCAAATTTCAACATTACTCATTCCTATCTTGCTGGCCAGGAGTCACATCCATAATGTCTTTGCCAGAGTCTTCTTCCAGCCAACAATTTTTGTTCTCTCCAGATCATACTTTTCTTGTGTTTTTCAGTGTGGATAGGCTGGCAGTTTTCTGAGTGTTCAAAGTCTCATTCCTTTTTGCTTAACAATCATTTAACAATTCCTTGTTAAAATCATCCCTATGCTCTTGCACTGTACTATGAACAGTAACAAAAATCCAGATTGCACCTTTGACATTTTTTTTTAGAAGTCTCAGGTAATCATTTAAATAAGTTCTGTTTTCCAGAAAACACTAAGCACAATTCAGCCAAGTACTTTACTTCTTTATAACAAAGGTCGCCTTTCCTCCAGTTTCTAATAGCATTCTTCATTCCCATCGTAGACCACATGAGCATCACCTTTAAAGGTTCTTACTTCTACTGACAGTCTCTTCAAGTCAATGTAGGCTTTTCTTACATGCACCTTGTAACTCTTCCAGCCTTTCCCCAACCCACTTCCACAAAGTCACTTCCATATTGGTAGGTATTTGTTACAGCAGCTCCCTACTGTTCAATGCCAAAATCTCCATTATGTTGCTAGGGCTCTGTTAACAAAATGCCAGCCACCAGACTGGGTGGCTTAAACAACAGAAATTTATTTTTTCAGAATTCTGGAAGATGGAAGTCCAAAATTAAGGTAAGGTTTGGTTTCTCCTGAAGCTTCTCTTCCTGGCTTGGAGACAGGACCTTCTTGCTGTGTCCTCACACGGTCTTTCCCTATGCATGTCCATCCATGGTGTCTCTTTCCATTTCTATAAGGACATCTGACTTATTGACTAGGATGGGATTAGGATTTAATTATGATTTAATTTAACCTATTTAATAATGATTTAATTTAACCAAATTGCTTCTTTAAATATTTTAAAAATATTTTATTTGTTTATATGACAGAGAGACATTACAAGTAGGCAGAGAGACAGGCAGAGAGAGAGGGGAAGCAGGCTCCCTGCTGAGCCAAGTACCCGATGTGGGGCTCAATCCCAGGACCCTGAGATCATGACCTGAGTTGAAGGCAAAAGCTTAACCTACCTAGCCACCCATGTACCCCTAAAAGCTCTATCTTAAGCACAGTCACATCTTAGGGTATACTGGGGGGTAGGATTTCAGCATATGAATTTGCAGAGTACATGGTTCAATCCTAACAGCTACTATTGTCTTCATTTAAATGAGATCCTCCCAGGAAAATTAAGCATCTGTTTATGAATAAATTTGCTCATGTCCTTCTATTCTTTAATGAAGGCTATCACTTAGAGGCACTTGAGACTCACAGACCACCAGTATCATCGATACTGCTATTGTCCCACATGGCACTGCTTCCTAGCCCACGGTGATGCCACCAGTTACTTCCACCCTAAATAAACCACTGTGATGATCTCAAATGAACAAAACAACACTATATTCGTCCAATCCCTACTAGGTACTGAATCCTGATAAATCCCTGGAGATTTGTCAACATTGGGAATTTTTTTTCCCCTTGATAACATTCAAACCAGTCCATGAGGCTAGGTTCAGAACACATATGTGTCCCTTCACCTTTCCTTTGTGACAGATTGGACTACTACTGGTAATTCTACACTACCCTACATCTACATCCATGCCATACCTCAAGAAAGTATACTTTCTTACTCCTTAATATTAGGCTTGACCACATTAACTGCCTTGGCCCATGTATATTGGCATATACAACAGAAGCAAAAGCCTTGCATGGTTTGGCTTATTTCTTGTGGTTCAGAAATCTTCCATGGATAAATTTTGTAATAGCTGATGTCCTACTAACTTGGTCCCTAGAACAAATCACATGAAGTAAATATGACCCAACCTAGAATGAGGCTTAGCTACTATACAGCCTGAAGTAGAGTGCCCAGTGGAACCAGCTTAGATCAAAAAGCCATTCAACCTCTTGTCCTGTGAGCATGGGAATAAATGTATATTGTTGAAACCACTGTATTTTGGGGTGATTTGTTATAGATTTTTTAAAAAAGATTCCATCCATTCATTTGACAGATAGAGATCACAAGTGGGCACAGACGGCAGGCAGAGAGAGAGGAAGGGAACAGGTTCCCTGCCAAGCAGAGAGCCTAATGCGGGGCTTGAAACCAGGACCCCGGGATCATGACTTGAGCTGAACGCAGAAGCTTTAACCTACTGAGCCACCCAGGCTCCCCTTGTTATAGGTTTTAATGTTGATAACTGACTGATACAGTATCCAAGGAAAGTGTACAACAACTATCCCTTTAGAGCTTCCTTCCATCATTCATTTAAAGTAAATGAAGCCGGTAGACAACTGGGGGCCACCTGTTCCTTACATATACTCAGATGTGTGGAAAATCTGCTTCATAGAACCTTACTTTAAAGATGGATTTCTCAGTTTTCATGGATTCATAGGTGTTATAAGGGCTGGAAGTCACATTAGACGCTACACCATAACTCTCTCCAATTGATGAAATATTTGAGACCCAGAGAGAAAAAATTATTTACATGAGGCCATACAGTAAGACAATGACAGCGCCAGGATTAGACCTTGGGTCTACTCCTCCTAATCCAGCACACTTCTGTTGTGATTCTTGCAGTATAGTTGATGATTAGGAAAATGATATGTGAAAGAGTTTTATTAAAAGCATTCATATTGGGGTATTACTTTCTAATCGGTCGCCTCTGGTAGCTCCCTCCCCCTTTTGTTTATCTGTGATCACCAAGACAGCATGGTACTGGCATAAAAACAGACACATAGACCAGTGGAACAGAGTAGAGAGCCCAGATATGGACCCTCAACTCTATGGTCAATTAATCTTCGACAAAACAGGAAAAAATATACAGTGGAAAAAAGACAATCTCTTCAATAAATGGTGCTGGAAAAACTGGACAGCTATAAGTAGAAGAATGAAACTCGAGCATTCTCTTACACCGTACACAAAGATAAACTCAAAATGGATAAAAGACCTCAACGTGAGGCAGGAATCCATCAGAATCCTAGAGGAGAACATAGGTTGTAATCCCTTTGATATCAGTCAGCCACGCAACTTCTTTCAAGATATGTCTTCAAAGGCAAAGGAAACAAAAGCGAAAATGAACTTTTGGTACTTCATCAAAATCAAAAGCTTCTGCACAGCAAAGGAAACAGTCAAGGAAACAAAGAGGTAACCCACGGAATGGGAGAAGATATTTGCAAATGACAGTACAGACAAAAGGTTGATATCCAGGATCTATAATGAACTCCTCAAACTCAACGGACACAAAACAGAGAAGCATATCAAAAAATGGGCAGAAGATATGAACAGACACTTTTCCAATGAAGACATACAAATGGCTATCAGACACATGAAAAATTGTTCATCATCACTAGCCATCAGGGAGATTCAAGTTAAAACTACATTGAGATATCAACTTACACCAGTTAGAATGGCCAAAATTAGCAGGACAGGAAACAACATGTGTTGGAGGGGATGTGGAGAAAGGGGAACCCTCTTCCACTGTTGGTGGGAATGCAGGTTGGTGCAGCCTCTTTGGAGAACAGTGTGGAGATTCCTCAAGAAATTAAAAATAGAACTTCCCTGTGACCCTGCCATTGCACTACTGGGTATTTACCCCAAAGATACAGATGTCGTGAAAAGGAGGGCCATCTGTAACCCAATGTTTAGAGCAGCAATGGCCACAGTCGCCAAACTGTGGAAAGAACCAAGATGCCCTTCAACGGACGAATGGATAAGGAAGATGTGGTCCAAATACACTATGGAGTATTATGCCTCCATCAGAAAGGATTGAATACTCAACTTTTGTAGCAACATGGACGGGACTGGAAGCGATTATGCTGAGTGAAATAAGTCAAGCAGAGAGAATCAATTATCATCTGGTTTCACTTATTTGTGGAGCATAACAAAAAGCATGGACAACAAGGGGTGTTAGAGAGGAGAAGGGAGTTGGGGTAAATTGGAAGGGGAGGTGAATCATGAGAGACTATGGACTCTGAAAAACAATCTGAGGGGCTTGAAGTGGCGGGGGGGCGGGATGTTGGGGTACCAGGTGGTGGGTATTATAGAGGGCACGGAGTGCATGGAGCACTGGGTGTGGTGAAAAAATAATGAATACTGTTTTTCTGAAAATAAATTTTAAAAAAACTAAAATTAAATAATAACAATAATAATAAAAGCATTCATAGTGGTGGGGCACCTGTTTGGCTCAGTTGGTTAAGCATCTGACTTCAACTCAGGTCATGATCCCAGGGTCCTGGGATCCAGCCCAATATCAAGCTCCTGGCACAGCAGAGAGCCTCCTGTTCCCTCTGCCACTCCTCCTGCTGTGCTCTCCTGCTCTCTCTCTGTCAAGTAAATAAATAAAATCTTTAAAAAAAAAAAAAGCATTCAAAGTGACAATGAACTTGCTCAGAAATTCCCCAATTTTATCATGCAATTATTTCCTTACTTTTGTTAGTTTCTTTCAAGCTTAGATAATTTTGACCCAGATTTTGATGTGAAACTTGACTGGTAAATGTGTATTTTAGTGAAATTAAAATCCATGAAGAATAATGAACTAGCCCAAATATTGAGTACAGTGCTGGAAAACCTCCAAAGAGTCATCAATTTAAAACTCTAAGTTATTCTGTTTGCTAAAGATTTTTCTATAAAGATGAACTAAAAAGAACCTTATTAATTTTATTTGAATCCTTTCTACTGTTGAGATTTTCAACTGCTAAGGAAAAATGTTAGAATCCTGGGATGAGGGATATTACTTAAATTATTTGAGGGGAAAATTTAGCAATACTTAAATGTAAAGTTTGCATCTGTGTGATGGACTCATTTCTTTTAATGTATTTTTCTGAGAATTCTGCAAATGTATGCTTAAACTTCTATAGACATAGTAATGTGACAGAGAAACAAAACTTTTAAGAGAGGTTATCTGTCTTTACAGGCAATATGAAAGTTTTAGGTTCACAAGTTGCTTTTCCTCTCTCTCAGAACAAAGCAATATTGCATCATTGTTGAGCTCAGATTCTGTAGTCATACTACCTGTATTTGACTCAATGCTTTGTCAGTTATCATTTGAACAATCAAGGAAAGTTGCTTATCTGTTTGTAAATCTGTTTGTTCATTTGTAACCTGAAGGTAATAATAGTAATACCTGTCACAGAGAGTTGTTTTAAGATCTAATTCATTATATATATATATATATATATATATATATATATACACATATATACACATATATATTTATAATTATATAAATATATATTTTATTTTATATTTACATATATTTTATATATTTTATATATATATATTTTGAGTGCCTACAATCTACATCATTTTTCTAGGTACTTGAGCAATATTAATGAGCAAAAGAGGCAAATATCTCTATCATAAAACATATTCTAAAAGGCATAGACAGGAAAAAAAAAAAAGAAATCTAATAAATGAGCAATGAAATATGGTGTACCTGCAAGCCATAAATACTGTGGGAAAGAATAAAAGTCAAGCAGGATAAAAAGAATCAAGGGTGCTGAAGGAAGGAGTAAGTTGCAATTTAAAAATAAATGTTCATCATCACTAGCCATCAGGGAGATTCAAATTAAAACCATATTGAGATACCACCTTACACCAGTCAGAATGGCCAAAAATAGCAAGACAGGAAACAACGTGTGTTGGAGAGGATGTGGAGAAAGGGGAACCCTCTTACACTGCTGGTGGGAATGCAAGTTGGTGCAGCCACTTTGGAGAACAGTGTGGAGATTCTTCAAGAAATTAAAAATAGAACTTCCCTATGACCCTACAATTGCACTACTGGGTATTTACCCAAAAGACACAGATGTAGTGAAAAGAAGGGCCATCTATACCCCAATATTCATAGCAGCAATGGCCATGATCACCAAATTGTGGAAAGAACCAAGATGCACTTCAACAGACGAATGGATAAGGAAGATGTGGTCCATAGACACTATGGAGTATTATGCCTCCATGAGAAAGGATGAATACTCAACTTTTGTAGCAACATGGACGGGACTGGAAGAGATTATGCTGAGTGAAATAAGTCAAGCAGAGAGAGTCAATTATCATATGGTTTCACTTATTTGTGGAGCATAACAAATAGCATGGAGGACAAGGGGAGATGGAGAGGAGAAGGGAGTTGAGGGAAATTGGAAGGGGAGGTGAACCATGAGAGACTATGGACTCTGAAAAACAATCTGAGGGTTTTGAAGGGGCGGGGGTGGGAGGT
Source organism: Mustela erminea (assembly GCF_009829155.1). Lineage (NCBI taxonomy): Eukaryota > Metazoa > Chordata > Mammalia > Carnivora > Mustelidae > Mustela > Mustela erminea. The sequence continues at coordinate 114,594,182 of NC_045621.1, read as the reverse complement.
TGGGGGAACCAGGTGCTGGGTATTAGAGAGGGCATGGATTGCATGGAGCACTGAGTGTGGTGCAAAAAACAATGAATTTTGGTACACTGAAAAGAAATTTAAAAATAATAAAAGCCTTTAAAAAAAAAACTCACTCCTGGAACTGATTGTAATGATGGGTGTGTAATACTTTGAATAGTATCTTGAAGTTTTTAAATATCTAATGTTAGATTATTGCCATAATGATTAGTAATATGCCAGCGAATTTTGCTCCAAGATATTTCTGATTCATTATAGACAAGGGGAGTAACACAGAAAGAAGAAACATTCCAGTCACATAAAATATGAAGTCTAAGCTTTATATTTTGAAGATCATCTCCTATATATATCATGGCTGTTTCTAAATCAGAGATACTTTCATCTAATTTTTGATCTATGATCATTTGTTGATTCCAAGCTTTGCTAGCATTCTCGTGTCACTTTTGTACAAATTGTGTGGTTTGTACAGTTTGAAGCAAGGCTATTCCTGCAGTGGTAGGCTGTAGCAGTAATGGCTATAATTCCTGAAATAAATAGCTGTTATAAGCAACCCAAGAAATCTTTTTGCTCTATGGACCCAGTCCTTCAAAGCTGTTAAAAGTATATGTATATCTGGAGAGCTTTCCCAAACACAGTGGTGTTTTACCGGTAACCAAATGCCTATTCTTCTTCTAGCTATGAGAATAATAGAATTGTCTGTATAAATATTCTCATCTACTCAGGTGTGCATTTTACATTTGAGACAGCTTTTTTCTCTCTTGCTATGATCAAAAGTCATTTTGCCAATAACAAAAACATAGGGATCTCTAACACAAGCTTATACCCATTCTTCATCCATTAGGAAAAAAGAAAATGCATAGTTATTAGACAGATGAATATAAGAGCTGTTCCAAACTCTTATGTGATTTAAAGCTGTGGTGACCTTCCATAAATTCTTTTGTCTTTTATGATAATTAGCAAAAGGAGATGGCATAAAAAGTCCTTGCCCAAGCCAGACCAGGGGTGCATCTCCTGAGGTTAAGGTTTGTGGTAAAATGAGATCATCAAAAACTTGCCATTTTAAATTTTGATGAGAGGAGCAGGGTCTCCCTGTGCAATTGGTGACTGCCATCCCCTTAGGGGACCAGTCCCATACAATTCCATAGGAATCATTAATAACAATACTGGGGTGAGAAGCTCGACAATCCTCCCATAAAGGTCGAATTCCCTCAACAGACCACATTTGTCTTAGTTTGCATTTGGGAATAGAGGGTGCTGCTGTGTTATAGCTAGAACCCCGATATTCATTGGCTAGGAATCCTTTAGCAGAGAGTAAATGTAACTGAGCTTTAGTCAGATAATTATCAGTAGGAAAGTCCACCAACCATCTTTGATCATCAGGGATAAGACAACTGGAATGATTGCTGATACATATTGGTCTATTTTGATATCCTAAGGTAAGATTAATATTTGTGCCCTCCTCTAAGGGCAATAGTGGCCATCTAGGATCCAAAATTCCAGGTACCCATTTGGAGATATTTAAATAAGTTGGTATTATATCTTCTCCCCACTCTACTGGATGGAGCAGAGGAGGATTGGGTATATAAACCCAGTAAGTAAAATTATGTATTTGTGCATAACATCCAGGAAGACTTATGGCTACCATGATGAGAGCCAGCATAGTGCATCAGATGTAGAAACAGTAGTAGTTTTGATATGCTGTAAAACATACACTGCATATAAAGAATTAGATAATAGATTAAATGCAGAAGAAACGTTTTGAAACAATGTAATAACCACCATTAATTCTGATTTTTGTGCTGAGAGACCGGTAGTAGATATGATCTTCGAAGTAGGACCATAATAACCACCTTTACCTTTGACAGAGCCATCAGAAAAGTAAGTAGAGGCATCTCTTACTGGATTTGTAGAAGTAATTTTAGGAAGGACAATAGCAGTATGTTTTAAAAAGGAAACAACAGGTAAAGAAGGATAATGAGAAGAAGTGTTTCCAGTAAAGCCACTAAGGGCAATTTGCCAATTTAAATTATTTTGGAATGCTGTTTCAATTTATGTCTTATGTCGTGGCCGGTGTGATGACACGAGCAGGGTCCAGAGGGTAAGAGAATGGAGAAAGAATAAGACTTGTAAAGAAATGTGGACAAGAGGGACACAGTGGATGATGTCCAAGCAGTGCCAATTTTATTCAAGGCTGTGAGGCATTATATAGCTAACAGAAACAATTATAAGGAAGTATCTATTTTCGGTTGATTGCTCATACACATATAACATTCACATGAAACCCCTCAAGCTTTCACGAAGCCCATTTCCCAAGCACTGGTAGCGGATCTTCTGACGCCAGTAACTTTTGTCTACTTAGCTAATCTTTAACTAGCAATTCACGAGCTTACAATGGTGCAATTTATAATCCATGCAAGTACAGGGTAATCTTGTAACAGTTAAATGTGCAACCCAGTTTTGCCTCTAATCTGTGCAGGCAGTCACGTCAGCGAGTCTTAGGGTCTATAGCTCAGGCTCTTTCAATCAAGCGCAACTCAACTGATATTCAGGTGGCACGAGTCAGGGCCTGGTTTGATCCCTCGCCTCTAGCTGGGTCCGTGGCTGCCTAAAGTCTTATTTAAAGGCAGAACTATAACCTGCAGATCATACCCCTGTATTTGCCGAGTTCTTTTTCTTCCTAATTGAATAATACTTCGAATATGATCTATATAGTTAGCGAGTGTTTTAACACTATTATTTGGGAGAAAAATCCATTCTATAATTAGTTTTTCCTGAATAATTAATCCAGTGGGTGTATGTGGGGTATGAAAAATGAGAAGATCTAATGGTATCTCAGGTTGGACTCTATCCGTTTGCATTGAATGAATCTGGCTTTCAACAAATTGTAATTCTTTTAAGGCCTCTTTTGATAGGGTCCTAGGGCTGTTTAAATTAGGATCTCCCTTTAAAGAGGCAAATAGATGCTGTAAAGCATAAGTGGGAATTCCAATTTTAGGTCTTATTCAATTAATGTCTCCCAAGAATTTTTACAAATCATTCAAGGTTGTCATTTTATCTCTACAGATTTAAACTTTTTGTGGTTTAACTGAGGTCCTGTCCATAATGAACCCCAAATATGAGAAAGGTGTGGTGACTTTTATTTCTTCTGGAGCTCTAATTGGTTTGTGTTTTTCAAATTGCAATTGAAGCATTCTGAATGCATCCTGCAATTGCATGTTGTCAGAGGCTGCACATAATATGTCATCCATATAATGGACAAGATAATTTTGTGGAAATTGATTTCTAACTGGCTATGTAACTTTTGCCACATAGTCCTGACGGATAGTGGGGCTAGTCAACGTTCCCTGTGGAAGAATTTTCCATTGATATCGTTTGGCTGGTTTTTTAAAATTTACGCTGGGAATAGTGAAAGCAAAACGGGGACAGTCTTCCTTAGCAAGTGGTATAGTATAAAAGCAATCCTGTAAATCTATGATAATTATTGGCCGTTTGTGTGGGACTAGATTAGGCAAAGGCAATCCAGGTTGGAGAGACCCCATGGGTTGAATAGCAGAAGTAACCGCATGTAGGTCTGTTAAAAGTCTCCATTTTCCTGATTTTTTCTTAATAACAAAATTGGTGAATTCCAAGGACTGTGAGATTCTTCAATATGTCCCCTTTTTATTTGTTCCTCTACTAGGGTTTGCAAAGTGAGTAATTTCTCTTGTGCTAAGGGCCACTGCTCCACCCAAATGGGTTTGTCATTCTTCCCATTTAACTTAATGGGTTCAGGAGCAGTGGCCCTCAGTGAAAAATCTGGGAATCCTCCTTAGGGGAAGGTATAACCAGAGAGGCTTCCCATTGACTTAGTAAATCTCGCTCCCAAAGTCTACAATATATGGCTGTAGATAACCCTTTTGACCCTCAGGTCCTTCACAGAAAAGAATATTGGAGCTTTGACTCACATTGCCAGCCTCTCCTAATCCTGTAATAGTAGCAGAAGAGGAATTAGATGGCCATTTTTTAGGCCAATGTAATGAGCTTATGATAGAGACATCAGCTCCAGTATCAATTAGACCCGAAAATTTCTTTCCTTATATTTTAAGATGACAAACTGGTCTGTCTTGATAAATTTTCTCAGTTTAATATGCTCCAGTTTTTCCAGTACTTCCAAACCCATTGGAGTTTCTTTGTTTATTTTTAGATTGACCCCAGAGGTAGGGTAAAAGTAAAAACTGAGCTATGCAGTCTCCTTTTTGAAAACAGTATGGAGCCACAGTAGTTAACATCACTAAAATTTCACATAATCTGAATCAATAATGCCAGTGTGAACTAGTACTCCCTTTGAAGTAAGGATAGATCTCCCTAAAAGTAACCCAGTGGTCCCCTTTGGTAAAGGACCATAAATATTAGTTGGAATTTTAATGGGAAGCTTGGTAGGCATTAAAAAATAATCTTTGGGAATGGGAATATCTAATCCAGCACTACTATTACATGTGGCATGTAATAAATTTAAAATTGTACATCTGTCCGAAAGCTGGGTGTTATGGGAGAATTGTCCCCCTTGTTTTTCGGGGCTGAGGGCTTGCCCCAAAATAAGTTTCCTTGAAGGGGGGGATGCATCCTTGCTAAATCTGGAATGACATTGACTTGCCCAATGGTTTCTCTTTTTACATTTAGGACAGAGACCAGGTGTTTTATTTTTTACATTTTGCAGAGGGAATTTTCCCTTTTCCCTATATTAAGCTTTAGTATGCCCTGCTTGCTTACAGTTGAAACACTGTCCTTTAAATTTTCTGGTGGTCAGAGCAGCCGTGGCTTGAGCTAAAAAATCAGCTTTATAGGTCTCTGTTCCTTCTCCTTGGCATAGCTTAATATAATCTGTCGATGTTCCCTTGCCTTTAAAGGGTGCTATCAATTTCTTAAAATCAGAATTAGCATTCTCATAAGCCAACAGCTGAAGAATGTATCAGCAGCCTCAAGATTATTTATCTGTCTTTCGATAGCCTCTTGTAATCTTGCAATAAAATAGTATAGGGTTGTTTTGGACCTTGTACCACCTTTTGAAAAGAAGAGCACTTCTCTCCTTGGGATTCTATTCTCTCCCAGGCTCTCAAACAGCAACGCTGGAGCTGTTCAATAGCTTGATCATTCATTAGTACCTGGTCTTGCACCCGGGCCCATGGCCCAACACTCATGAGTTGTTCATGGAAATAGGAAACATTAATAGCTCTGTTATGGGCAGCTGCTGTTTCTGCATGATCTTGCCACCATGTTTTAAATTGTAAGAACTCACTTGAAGATAGAACTGTTTTTGCTAACAGTGACCAATCAATCGGAATAAGTCGATTGCTTTCTGCAATGCCTTGAATCATTCCCATTGTAAATGGAGAATTAACTCCATAGTTTTGTACTGCTTGTTTTAGTTCCTTCAATAATTTGAAGGGAAATGGCTCATGCTTGGCCTCATAGACACCATTAGGGTTGTTAGAATCATGTCCTGGAAGGACATGTTCTGTAATAATAACCGGGAAATTAAAATGTAAGGCATCTAGGTCTCCCGCTCTCTGTGCTTCAAGGAGGCCTCTTTGAATGGCTGATAGCATGTACTTTTCATCTTTTTCACTGAATGGTGCCTTCTTATAGGATGGTGGAGCTGATGTCCGCAGTGCCATTGGCACCTTTTGTCTTTATTGGAGGAGGAGGAGGAGGAGATTCCTTCTTTATATATTCTTTTATGATGGCCTTAGTAATTTCTTTCTCCTCCTGGATGGCATGGTCAGGTTCCTCTTTTTTTAGTTTCTCCTGAATATTCATTATTGCTCTCTGAATCAGGGGTTAGTAAAGGCTCCAGAATGGCGCAAATGAGGGTCCAAGTAGGCCATATAGTAATTGGAATTGGTTTTCCTTTAGTGTACAAAAGTTTTAACTCATGACCTACTTTTTCCCATGTTTGTAAATCTAAAGTTCCTAATATAGGGAACCAGGAGCAATGTTCTTTGATTACCTTTAAAAGCTCCATGAGTTGGCCCTCACTGACTTTTACTCCTCCCACCTTTTGGAGTTGTCTCAGTAGGCAAACATAAGGGTGATAATCGTTTGTGCTCTCTAGATTACCCATACCCTGCAATAAGTACCCACAACTCACCAGCGGGAAAAAGGCACAGCCATGCAAAACTCACGTTGGGGCTTCTTCTCCTGTTGCATTTCTGGTTCCTTTCTGGGCTGCACTTGCCGCTTCCAGTTGGTGAACAGGGGAAGAATGAGGCACAAAAAAGTCAGCTGCAAGAGAAAGGGAGCAGGGGACAACCATAGAAAAGACTGATGCCCTGAGCAACTCCTCAGTCTCACTTTTATTAGCTAGAAACAATGACCAACAGAAGAGCTGATGAAGGTCAAACATTAGTCATATGTCTTGTGGACAAACAAGAAGGAGGGCTAAGTTTATAGTTAAGCAAGCACATTCAAAGGACTTATCTAACTAGCAACAGGCCCTTTTGGGAGGAGAAAGGGGAGATAATGGGAAAGGGAAGCAGGCGGCATTCTACCCTGAGCGGGCCGGGCATCCCCAGCTGCTCAGCTTCAAGGTCATATATCTTCCTCTCCCCCAAAGGCCTGTTGCCAGTATGTGTTTCTCTTAAGGCTATATCTAAATGTGCTTGGTAAAATCATCCAGGGGTTATATTTTAAGTAATACATTGTTCTGAGGGGTAGTCGCAAATCACTTAATGGATATGGCAATAACACAAACCAGTGTACCTCTGACTGTATTTGTCCCTCAGAATAATATGCTGCTTAAAGTATAACTTTAACTAATGAGGAGTTGTACTGGTCACACAAGCATGCTTAAAGATGACCTTGAGAAAAACATGTCCTAGCAGTAGGCCTCTGGTGGAGGGGATGACACACGTCTTGAAGCCCAACCGCTGGGAATGTCCGCGGGTTCAGGGTGGAAAGCTGCCCTGCTTCCCTTTCCCATTGTCTTCCCTACCTCAGAGAAAGCCTCTTGCTAACCTAATCCCTTTAAGGGTGCTTGCACAACTACAAACCCATGCTGCTGGACCAGACGCACCTTACTCTTCTTGTTTACCTCATTTGCCTCTAAAACTTGTGTTTTGTTTTGTTTTGTTTTGTTTTTTAAAGTCTTAAGTATATTGGTCCTTCCTCCTTCTTTTTTTTTTTGTAATTTAAAGATTTTATTTATTTATTTGACAGACAGACATCACAAGTAGGCAGAGAGGCAGGCAGAGAGAGAGGAGGAAGCAGGCTTTCCACGGAGCAGAGAGCCCGATGCGGAGCTCGATTCCAGGACCCTGGGATCCTGACCCAAGCTGAACACAGAAGCTTTAACCCACTGAGCTACCCAGGCACCCCTGCCTTTAAAACTTGTGACCAACACATGACTCACATTCCTTCTTGTTTATCTACTAGACATATAACTATTACATCGCCTTCTTTTCTTTTCCTTTGTTGCTATCTTGTATCTAATAAATATGGGATTGAGAGGTTGTTTGGGGCGACAGTCCTTCCAGCTGTTGTCCCCTGCTCCCTCTTTCTTATAGCTGACTTATTTGTGCCTCATTCTTCTCCCATGCAACATTAAGAAGCAGCATCTGACCTCATGATGAAAGCTGCGGTGCTCTGAAGAGAATCCCTACCCCTCTGCCCACCCATGCAACTAAAACATTCTACAGTGGTTTGCCATTAGGGTATTCATTCAGATAGTGTTTTCCCATTAGGAACTACAAAATTGAAACACTTTTTAAACCTGAAAAATATATTTTGGAGGGCACGATTTGCATGGAGCACTGAGTGTGGTGCATAAACAATGAATTCTGGAACACTGAAAAGAAATTTAAAAAATAACTAAAAATTTAAAAATATATGTATTAAAAGGTTGTGTTAGCCTCTACATATTTCTTTATTAGTAATTTCATCTTTTTTCCTTTGGATTGATTGGACAAGGAAGATACTTCAGTGTAGACAATTTATTGCTCAGTTGGAGTGAAATAAAGGTTTATTAGTGGGATGGAAGTGCAACATTTATATAGATGAAGTTTGAGTTGGAGATCTTGTTTCTGAGGCATTTTGTTTTGTCGTTTGAAATGTTGTTTTAAAAACACAATATATGGACATGGGGAGTTAGAGAGGAGAAGGGAGTTGGGGGATATTGGAAGGGGAGGTGAACCATGAGAGACTATGGACTCAGAAAAACAATCTGAGGTTTTTGAAGGGGCGGTGAGAGGTTGGGGTACCAGGTGGTGGGTATTATAGAGGACACGGACTGAATGGAGCACTGGGTGTGGTGCAAAAATAATGAATACTGTTATGCTGAAAATAAATAAAAAGTAAATTAAAAAAAATACCAAATAAAAAAACCCCACAATATATTTTGATAAAACCATTGGGACCACCAATATTATAGTAGGACCTGGATAAGGACCTGAACATGAAGTTCTTGGCAGGGAAGCAACAACATTATTCCTTTTTTTTTTTTTTTTCCCATGAATAGCAAAAATAACATTTATTATTTTTGTTTTTGTTTGTTTGTTTTTTATTCTTTTTTTATTTTTTTATAAACATTGGGGTACAGATGGCCCTTCTTCTAACTACATCTGTATCTTTGGGGTACATACCCAGTACTGCCAATGTTCTCTAGGATTCTGATGGATTCCTGCCTCACGTTGAGGTCTTTTATCCATTTTGAGTTTATCTTTGTGTACGGTGTAAGAGAATGGTCGAGTTTCATTCTTCTACATATACCTGTCCATATTTCCCAGGACCATTTATTGAAGAGACTGTCTTTTTTCCACTGTATATTTTTTCCTGTTTCGTTGAAGATTTATTGACCATAGAGTTGTGGATCCATATCTGGGCTCTCTACTCTGTTCCAAAGGTATGTGTCTGTTTTTATGCCAGTACCATGCTATCTTGGTGATCACAGCTTTGTAGTAAAACTTGAGATCAGGTAACATGATGCCCCCCGTTTTATTTTTATTTTCCAAAATTTCCTTAGCGATTCGGGGTGTATTCTGGTTCCATAAAAATTTTTGGATTACTTGCTCGAGCTCTTTGAAAAATACCGCTGGAATTTTGATCAGAATGGCATTAAAAGTATAGATTGTTCTAGGCAGTATAGACATCTTAACAATGTTTATTCTTCTGATCCAAGAGCATGGAATGGTCTTCCATCTTTTTGTGTCTTCTTCAATTTCTTTCATGAGTGTTCTGTAGTTCCTCGAGTACAGATCCTTTACCTTTTCGGTTAGGTTTATTTCCAAGTATCTTATGGTTCTTGGTGCTATAGTAAATGGAATCGATTCTCTAATTTCCCTTTCTGTATTTTCATTGTTAGGGTATAAGAAAGCCACTGATTTCTGTACATTGACTTTGTATCCTGCCACGTTACAGAATTGCTGTATGAGTTCTAGTAGTTTGGGGGTGAGTCTTTTGGGTTTTCCATATAAAGAATCATGTCATCTGCAAAGAGAGAGAGTTTGACTTCTTCATTGCCAATTTGGATACCTTTTATTTCTCTTTGTTGTCTGGTTGCGGTTGCTAGGACTTCTGATACTATGTTGAACAAGAGTGGTGAGAGTGGGCATCCTTGTCTTGTTCCTAATCTCAACGGGAAGGCTGCAAGCTTTTTCTCATTGAGGATGATATTTGTTGTGGGTCTTTCATAGATAGATTTGATGAAGTTCAGGAATGTTCCCTCTATCCTTATACTTTGAAGTGTTTTAATCAGGAACGGATGCTGGATTTTGTCAAATGCTTTTTCTGCATCAATTGAGAGGACCATGTGGTTCTTCGCTCTTCTCTTGTTAATTTGTTCTATCACATTGATTGATTTGAGAATGTTGAACCATCCTTGTAGCCCAGAGATGAATACCACCTGATCATGGTGGATAATCTTTTTAATGTGCTGTTGGATCCTGTTTGCTAGGATCTTGGTGAGAATTTTAGCATCCATATTCATCAGTGATACTGGTCTGAAATTCTTTTTGGTAGGGTCTTTGCCTGGTTTGGGGATCAGGGTAATGCTGGTTTCATAGAAAGAGTCTGGAAGTTTTCCTTCTGCTTCAATTTTTTGAAACAGCTTCAGGAGAAGAGTGTTATTTCTTCTTTGAAAGTTTGGTAGAATTCCCCAGGGCATCCATCAGCTTTTTGTTTTTTGCGAGGTTTTTTTTTTTTTTTTTTTTTTTTAATATTTAATTTATTTTTTTTTTTTATTTCCAGCATAACAGTATTCATTATTTTTGCACCACACCCCGTGCTCCATGCAATCCGTGCCCTCTATAATACCCACCACCTGGTACCCCAACCTCCCACCCCCCGTCCCTTCAAAACCCTCAGATTGTTTTTCAGAGTCCATAGTCTCTCATGGTTCACCTCCCCTTCCAATTTCCCCCAACTCCCTTCTCCACTCTAAGTCCCCATGTCCTCCATGCTATTTGTTATGCTCCACAAATAAGTGAAACCATATGATAATTGACTCTCTCTGCTTGACTTATTTCACTCAGCATAATCTCTTCCAGTCCCGTCCATGTTGCTACAAAAGTTTGCGAGGTTTTTGATCACTGCTTCAATCTCCTTACAAGATATCAGTCTATTCAGGTTGTCGATTTCTTCCTGGTTCAATTTTGGGAGGTTATAGTTTTCTAGGAATGCATCCATTTCATCTAGGTTGCTTAGCTTATTGGCATATAACTGTTGATAATAACTTCTGATGATTGTTTCTACTTCCTTGGTGGTAGTTGTGATCTCTCCCTTTACATTCATAATTTTATGAATTTGGGCTTTCTCTCTTTTCTTTTGGATTAGTGTGGCCAATGGTTTGTCGATCTTATTGATTCTTTCAAAAAACCAGCTTCTAGTCTCATTGATACGTTCTACCTTATCTCTGGTTTCTACCACATTGATCTCAGCTCTAATCTTGATTATTTCCCTTCTTATGTGTAGAGTTGGTTTGATTTGTTGTTGATTCTCCAGTTCTTTAAGGTGTAGAGACAGCTGATGTGTTCTGGATTTTTCAATTTTTTTGAAGGAGGCTTGGATGGCTATGTATTTCCCCCTTAGGACTGCCTTTCCTGTATCCCATAGGTTTTGGACCGAAGTGTCCTCATTCTCATTGGTTTCCATGAATTGTTTCAGTTCTTCTTTGGATCTCCTGGTTGATCCAAGCATTCTTAAGCAAGGTGGTCTTTAGCTTGAGTTTCTTCGGAACTTTTCCTTGTGATTGAGCTCCAGTTTCAAAGCACTGTGATCTGAGAATATGCAGGGAATAATCTCAGTCTTTTGGTATCGGTTGAGTCCTGATTTGTGACCCAGTATGTGGTCTATTCTGGAGAAGGTTCCATGTGCACTTGAGAAGAATGAGTATTCTGTTGTTTTAGGGTGGAATGTTCTGTATATATCTATGAGGTCCATCTAGTCCAATGTGTTATTCAATGCTCTTGTTTCTTTATTGATTTTCTGCTTTGATGATCTGTCTATTTCTGAGAGAGTTGTGCTACGATCTCCTACTATTAATGTATTCATATCAATATGACTGTTTATCTTCATTAGCAGTTTTCTTATGTAATTGGCTGCTCCAATATTGGGGGCATAGATATTTACAATTGTTAGATCATATTGGTGGATAGTCCCTTTAAGAATTATGTAGTGTCCTTCTGTATCTCTGACTACAGTCTTTAGTTTAAAATCTAATTTTTCTGATATGAGAATCGCTACTCTGGCCTTCTTTTGAGGCCCATTGGCATGAAAGATGCTTCTCCATCCCTTCACTTTTAGTCTGGGTGTATCTTTAGGTTCAAAATGGGTCTCTTGTAGACAACATATAGATGGGTCCTGTCGTTTTATCCAATCTGCAACCTTGTGTCATTTTATGGGCATATTTAGGCCATTCACATTGAGAGTAATTATTGATAGATACGTTTTTATTGACATCATGTTACCTTTGAAGTCTTTCTTTCTGTATATTGTCTCTATATTTCTGCTCAAAGCTATTCTTAGAATTTTTTCCTCTTTTATAGTACCCTTCTTAATATTTCCTGCAGTGTCGGCTTGGTGGTTGCATAGTCTTTTAAGCCTTGCCGGTCTTGGAAACTCTTTATCTCTCCATCCATTTTGAATGTCAGTCTTGCTGGATAAAGTATTCTTGGCTGCATGTTCTTCTCATTTAGTGCCCTGAATATACTTGCCAGCCCTTTCTGGCTTGCCAGGTCTCTGCGAACAGGTCTGACATTATTCTGATGGGCTTTCCTCTGTATGTAAGGAGGCTGTTTGTCCTAGCAGCTTTCAAGAAATTGTATCTACAATTATGATTCCTCAATTTGACTATCAGGTACCATGATTTTTTTTGGAATATATAATCTTGGGTGGAGACTATTTGGCCTCTAGTACATTTAAACGCAGTTAGAATGGCCAAAATTAGCAAGACAGGAAACAATATGTGTTGGAGAGGATGTGGAGAAAGTGGAACCCTCTTTCACTGTTGGTGGGAATGCAAGTTCGTGCAGCCACTTTGGAAAACAGTATGGAGATTTCAAGAAATTAATAATAGAGTTTCCCTATGACCCTGCAATTGCACTATTGGGTATTTACACCAAAGATAGAGATGTACTGAAATGAAGGGCCATCTGTACCCCAAAGTTTTTAGCAGCAATGGCCACGGTCACCAAACTGTGGAAAGAACCAAGATGCCCTTCAATGGGCAAATAGATAAGGAAGATGTGGTCCATATACACTATGGAGTATTATGCCTCCATCAGAAAGGATGAATACCCAACTTTTGTAGCAACATGGACGGGATTGGAAGAGATTAGGCTGAGTGACATAAGTCAACCAGAGAGAGTTAATTATCATATGGTTTCAGTTATTTGTGGAGCATAACAAATAGCAAGGAGGACAAAGGGAGATGGAGAGGAGAAGGGAGTTGAGGGAAATTGGAAAGGGAAGTGAACCATGAGAGACTATGGACTCTGAAAAACAATCTGAGGGTTTTGAACGGGCGGGGGTTGGGAGGTTAGGGGAATCAGGTGGTGGGTATTAGAGAGGACTGCATGGAGCAGTGAGTGTGGTGCTAAAACAATGAATACTGTTATGCTGAAAAGAAATAAAAAGAAAAAAAAAGAATGCTTGTATCAAACAGGAAATCAAAGAAAAACTTAAACGATTCATGGAAACCAATGAGGATGAAAACAGTTCTGTCCAAAACCTATGGGAAACAGCAAAGGCGGTCCTAAGGGGAAAATACTGAGCCATCCAAGCCTTCCTCAAGAAAATTGAAAAATCCATGGGACGCCTGGGTGGCTCAGTTGGTTGGACAACTGCCTTCGGCTCAGGTCATGATCTCGGAGTCCCGGGATCCAGTCCCGCATCGGGCTCCCAGCTCCACGGGGAGTCTGCTTCTCTCTCTGCCCTTCTCCTCACTCATGCTCTCTCTCCCTGTCTCTCTCAAATAAATAAATAAAATCTTAAAAAAAAAAAAAAAAGAAAATTGAAAAATCCAGAATACACCAGGTATCTTTACACCTTAAAGAAATGGAGAATCAAGAGCAAATTAAGCCAACTCCACACACAAGAAGGGAAGTAATCAAGATTAGAGCAGAGATCAATGAGATAGAAACTAGAGATAAAGTAGAAAGCATCAATGAAACTAGAAGCTGGTTTTTTGATGAACCTTTGGCCACACTAAGCCAAAAGAAGAGAGAAGACCCAAATTAATAGAATTATGAATGAAAGGGGAGAGATCACAACTAACACCAAGGAAATAGAAACAATCATCAGAAATTATTATCGACAGTTATATGCCAATAAGCTAAACAACCTAGATGAAATGGATGCATTCCTGGAAAGCTATAAACTTCCAAAACTGAATCAGGAAGAAACTGACCACCTGAATAGCCCAATATCTAATAAAAAGATTGAAGCAGTGATCAAAAACCTCCCAAAAAACAGGAGACCGGGACCTGATGGATTCCTTGGGGAATTCTACCAAGCTTTCAATAATAATAATAATAATAATAATAATAATAATAATAATACCTATCTTCTTGAAGCTGTTTCAAGAAATTGAAGTACAAAGAAAATTTCCAGACTCTTTTTATCAAGCCAGCATTACTCTGATCCCCAAACCAGACAAAGACCTCACCAAAAAGGAATATTTCAGACCAATAACCCTGATCAATAAGTATGCTAAGATTCTCAACAAGATCCTAGCTAATAGGACCCAACAGTACATTAAAAAGATTATCCATCATGACCAGGTGGGATTTATCCTTGTGATACAAGGGCAGTTCAACATTTGCAAATCAATAAATGTGACAGAACAGATCAATGAGAGAAGAGAGAAGAACCATATGGCCCTTTCAACTGATGCAGAAAGAGCATTTGACAAAATCCAGGATATGTTCCTGATTAAAACGCTTCAATTATAGGGATAGAGGAAACACTCCTCAACTTCATCAAATCTCTCTATGAAAAACCAACAGTGAATATCATCTTCAATGGGAAAGAGCTGACAGCCTTTCCTTTGAGATCAGGAACATGACAAGGATGCCCACTCTCACCAATCTTGTTCAACATAGTATCAGAAGTCCTAGCAACAGCATTCAGAAAACAAATAGAAATAAAAGGTATTCAAACTGCAAAAAAGAAGTCAAACTCTCTCCGTAGATGACATGATACTTTATATGGAAAACCCAAAAGACTCCACCCCCAAACTATTAGAACTCATTCAGCAATTCAGTAATGTGGCAGGATACAAAATCAATGTACAGAAATCAGTTGCTTTCTTATATACTAACACTGAAAATACAGAAAGTGAAATCAGAGAACCGATTCTATTTACTATAGCACCAAGAATCACAAGATTCCTGGGCATAAACCTAACCAAAGATGTAAATGAACTATACTCGAGGAACTACAGAACACTCACGAAAGAAATTCAAGAAGATACAAAAAGATGGAAGACCATTTCATGCTCTTGGATTAGAAGAATAAACATTGTTAAAAGGCCTATACTGCCTAGAGCAATCTCTGCTTTCAATGCCATTCTGATAAAAATTCCACTGGCTTGTTTCAAAGAGCTGGACCAAACAATCCTAAAATTTGTATGGAATCAGAAGAGACCCTGAATCACTAAGGAAATGTTGAAAAACAAAAACAAAACTGGGGGCATCACGTTGCCTGATTTCAAGCTTTACTACAAAGCTGTGATCACCAAGACAGCATGGTACTGCCATAAAAACAGAAACATAGACCAGTGGAACAGAATAGAGGGCCCACATATAGACCCTCAACTCTATGGTCAACTAATCTTCGACAAAGCAGGAAGAAATATACAGTGGAAAAAAGACGCTCTCTTCAATAAATGGTGCTGGGAAAATTGGACAACTGTGTAGAAGAATGGAACTCGACCATTCTTTTATACCATACACAATGATAAACTCAAAATGGATAAAAGACCTCAACGTGAGGCAGGAATCCATCAGAATCCTAGAGAACATAGGCAGTAACTTCTTTGACATCAGCCACAGCTACTTCTTTCCAGATATGTCTCCAAAGGCAAAGGAAACAAAAGCAAAAATGAACTTTTGGGACTTCATCAAGATCAAAATCTTCTGCACAGCGAAGAAAACAGTCAACAAAACAAAGAGTCAACCCACGGAATGAGAGCAGTTATTCACAAATGACAGTACAAACAAAAGGCTGATATCCAGGGTCTATAAAGAACACCTCAAACTCAACAGACACAAAACAGATAGGCGTGTAATGAAATGGGCAGAAGACCTGAACAGACACTTCTCCAATGAAGACATACAAATGGCTATCAGGCATATGAGAAAATGTTCATCACTAGCCATCAGGAAGATACAAATTAAAGCCACATTGAGATACCACCTTAAACCAGTCAGAATGGCCAAAATTAGCAAGACAGGAAACAAAGTGTGTTGGAGAAGATGTGGAGAAAGGGAACCCTCTTACACTGCTGGGGGGAATGCGAGTTGGTGCAGCCACTTTGGAGAACAGTGTGGGGATTCCTCAAGAAATTAAAAATAGAGCTTCCCTATGACCCATAATTGCACTACTGGGTATTTACCCAAAAGATACAGATGTAGTGAAAAGAAGGGCTATCTGTACCCCAATGTTTATAGCAGCAATGGCCATAGCCGCCAAACTGTGGAAAGAATCAAGATGCCCTTCAATGGATGAATGGATAAGGGAGATGTGGTCCATGTACACTATAGAGTATTATGCCTCCATCAGAAAGGATGAATACCCAGCTTTTGTAGCAACATGGACGGGACTGGAAGAGATTATGCTGCATGAATAAGTCAAGCAGAGTCAATTATCATATGGTTTCACTTATTTGTGGAGCATAAGAAATAACACAGAGGACATGGGGAGATGGACAGGAGAAGTGAATTGGGTGAAAATGGAGGGGAGATGAACCATGAGAGAGTGTGGACTCTGAGGAACTAACTGAGAGTTTTGTAGTGGTGGGGAGTTGGGAGGATGTATGAACCTGGTGGTGGGTATTATGGATGGCACGTATTGCATGGAGCACTGGGTGTGATGCATAAACAATGAATTCTGGAACACTGAAAAGAAATTTAAAAATAAATCACAATTAAAAAAATGAAGGTGGAGAGGATAGACTTCTTTTTCTTCCAATTTTTATTAAAAGAGTAAGAATAACTTGATTTTTTGAGAAAAATGTGAATAATATATAGACTTAAGTTTGTTTCTGCAAAGTTCACAGGGAGTGTGAATTCAAATGCTAGGATCTTGATGTTGTATCTTTGAATAGCTTAATGACATATAATCTCTCTGCAGTCTCTAATAAATTATGTTATGTGGCTGCACATAATACTATTGGTTAAGAAAGAGAAGAGAGAGTGACTCAGACTTTGGGGACTCAGTGGCCTCAGACTGAGTTTAATTCATACATGATTTTGATCTATTTTAGAAACTTTGGAGACAAACTTTATATTATCCACATTTGATCCCAAGAGAATGCACAAAACAGAAATGATCACTATGTGTGAGTGACATTTGAAAAATAGGAGACTGTCCAAACACACTGCTGATCATTTCACTTGAGAGACAAGAGCCAAACTCCCATTTTGTTGAACTTCATACATTTATGGGATAAAACGTGGGGCAACTCTTTTCTCCACTCCTAATTTCTATGAGAAGAGAATTTATTTGAACATTTCTCACCTCTTTCACCATCTTCTCCCCTTCATTAGTCCCCACAGGAAAGGAATAACAGCTATGCTACCTGTGTTCAAATCCTGCCAACACCTCTTAGTAACTATGTGACATTAGACAAGTTTATTTTGTCTGTGCCTCCCATTTCTCACTTCTACAATGTGGACATTAATGATTTCTGATTTTTGAAGTTACTCTGTGGATTGGACCAAATACTATATGTAAAGTGGTTATAACTATGTCTGTTCACATAAAAACACTATGTTTTAGTATTAGCTATTATTTGTCAAATTTGTCTTCAATTTTCCATTGGATTTGAATAATTTTTTTATTTAATTATTTAAATAATTTAATTAATACTTGTTCAAATTTTGAAGATTGTTCTGCTTGTTTGAAGGCACTGAAATAAAAGATTAATTTTTTCTCAGCATTTATATGTTATCAATTTTCCTTAAACTGTGACTTAGTATGTCCCCTTGTTCATTATCTGAACATGAGAATGAGCAGATTATAGATTATTTCAGAGCATTTGTGAGTTGGAAATTCTGGGAATATTGTGACCTTCATGTAACTATCCTTTCCTTTATTACTAAATCAAAATTATTTGAGATGAATATTTGGGAGAAGATTCTAGATTTGGGGGTATAGGAGCAGGTATGAAATAGATAAGAAGGAGATTGGTAAAGTCAATGGATTAGGGAATTCTAGTAGCACTTCAAGATAACATTAATGACCTACAGGAGACTAGCAGTCATGAACAGAAAGTAATAATGAGGCTCAGGTGAAGAATTGCATTTAACTGGGACAGGTGTTTTGACAGGCAAGTATGATGGACTTCAAACCACCACTGGCAAGACCAAGAGTGGCCTGCAGAGCCTGGTGAGACTCTGGTAAGATGTTCTGGTATTCCTGGTAAGTTCTCCTAGTAAGACTACCACAGCTTCCTTCCAGGCCCCTTAACACTAGCAAAAAGATATTACTAAAATATCAAAAGACCATTATACCATGACCAAACAGGGATAATGTCAAGAATGATATCATAAAATATATCAACGTGGTTCACTACATCAGTGCATTTAGGGATATAATTGACATAACTATGTAATATGCATATGTTAGTCTTTAAGAACTTCAATAAAATTATAAATTTGAATGGAACAAAATTACCTAATATAATAAAGTTGTCATCAAAATTAAATATTACCATAGATAAAGACACCAAAACTGTTTCATTTAAATCCAAGAATCATATGGGAATATGCACTATCATCATTATTTTTCAGTATTGCCTCAAGGTTTCTAGCAAATGCAATCCGGCAATGAAATAAATAATATTTATAATATATAAGTAATACTTGTATAAATAATAAGAATCATGGCTCATTTGATTTTTTAATAAATAGAAACAAAATACCCTTGTTAAAAAAGAAACTGATAGAAAAAATAAGACATTAAGTTCCTACACATTTGATAAAAATCAGCAAGGGCCATCTGTACCACCAATGTTTATAGCAGCAATGGCCACGGTCACCAAACTGTCGAAAGAACCAAGATGCCCTTCAACGGACAAATGGATAAGGAAGATGTGGTCCATATACACTATGGAGTATTATGCCTCCATCAGAAAGGATGAATACCCAACTTTTGTAGCCACATGGATGGGACTGGAAGAGATTATGCTGAGTGAAATAAGTCAAGCAGAGAGTCAATTATCATATGGTTTCAGTTATTTGTGGAGCATAACAAATAGCATAGAGGACAAGGGGAGTAAGAGAGGAGAAGAGAGTTGAGGGAAATTGGAAGGGGAGGTGAACCATGAGAGACTATGGACTCTGAAAAACAATATGAGGGTTTTGAAGGGACGGGGGTGGGAGGTTGGGGGAACCAGGTGGTGGGTATTAAAGAGGCACGGATTGCATGGAGCACTGAGTGTGGGGCAAAAACAATGAATACTGTTACACTGAAAATAAATTTAAAAAAAAATAAATGAATAAATAAATTTTTTTAAAAATCAGCAATTCAATAATGTTTATAATTCAGCAGTAAACACTGAGGGGCAGTAAGAAGAGAAAACATCTTCCATTCATATTGGCGACAAAAACTGTAAAATGTATGGGAATGCATTTAATAGTAAAGGCACCAGATCTACATGTATAGTATCTCATTGAAAAACATAAAACACAATGAACCTATTAAAACCATATCATAGTCTTGAAAGGAAGCCTTAATACCATTAATATGCCAATTGTTCCAAAAATAATGAGTACATGTTAATGCCATTCTCATAGAATCACAATAGAGCAGAACTTCTGGGAAAGGAAAGGAGTTTGAGAGGAACTGACAAATAAGAGACCTTATAACTTCAATTAGAAAATAAATGTTTAAGAATCACTAAGAAGGGGCGCCTGGATGGCTCAGTGGATTAAAGCCTCTGCCTTTGGCTCAGGTCGTGATCCCAGAGTCCTGGGATCGAGCCCTGCATCGGGTTCTCTGCTCAGCAGAGAGCCTGCTTCCCTTCCTCTCTCTCTGCCTGCCTCTCTGCCTACTTGTGATCTCTCTCTCTGTGTCAAATAGATAAATAAAATCTTTAAAAAAAAAAAAAGAATCACTAAGAAAATTTCGGAAAAGAACAGTGACCAAAAACTTTCTTATCAGATATCACAACATACTATAAAGACTCCAGAAGACATCACTGGCATTGAAATGGAAAGTAAAGAAGTGAAAACAAACTCGAGATTACAAAAATAGATCCTGGTATGTATGAGGAGAACATAGCACCTGGAAATCATCCCTAAAATGCTACAATCAGCATTACCATCATTATGATAATCAGGATCATCATTATATGATCCCAGTTATCATTATCATCATCACAACACAACCCCCCAGTACATAATTCCCAGCACTGAGTAAGTTCATATCAATAGTGTTTGAATGGAACTGATACAATAGTGGGACATCAATAATTAAGTGTATTTTATTTTTAAAAATCTGGAGAACTTGGTGGAGGTTTTGATTTGTTGTGATATATAGATAAGGGAGGTAACACGTGTGAACACTCTTTGCAGATGAGAAAGTACTTATGTAAGTGCTATTTCTGACCTTAACATTACTTTATATCTTGCAAGGTCATAGCAATATAAAATAGTGATTTACAGTACATATGACATACATGTTGGTAAAGTGCTAAATCATTGTTCTGTCTGTAGGAGAGAAACAAGATAATCTTACATTTGTATGTGTTCAGCCAAACTCTTATGGGTGAGGGGTCAGGGAGGGGGCATTATTAACATTCTCAAGAAGACCAAATCTCTTTTGGTAAAGATCTATGTTTATCTGGCTCCTGTGAGAAAAGCCTGAGCCAAGGTTTACATATATATATTTGACTTCAAGGAATGTACCAGCACACACAAGGTGAACCTATGACCTGAATGATTTGCCTTGGTTTCATTAATACTATCCCATTCCCTATGCATTTTCTCAGAGGTACTAAAAGAAAGTAGAATCTGCTTTACTTAGGATGAGACTTTTTGTAAACGCTGGGATATTGTTTAGGGTGGGATTGAGGTTTTTCTTTGGGTTTTAATGGCTCGATATGTTGAAAAAGCATTATAGCCTGATTTACTTAGGATGCTATTCCATTCCTTCAGAAGTCAGGGCACTAGATATGTTATGTTTTAATAGATAGGATTTCTTATAGTAGTACTGAGTGGGAAGTTAGGAAGACATTTACTAGTTGGTCTCTAAGCATTTGTAAAGTTGATAAATTCTATGTGCATTTAAAATAGCACACTTTTGGGTGTAACAAGAGCTTTACTTTCCTGTTTTGCTTCTTCTCAACTATGTGCAAAGTCGTAATGGATAAATCATTTTGAGAGCTACCTGTTAACCTATAGAGGCAACACCATACCTGCTATTAAGAATGATGTTTTGAGGTGCCTGGGTGGCTCAGTGGTTAAGCCTCTGCCTTCGGCTCAGGCCATGATCCCAGGGTCCTGGGATTGAGCCCCACATTGGGCTGTCTGCTCAGCAGGGAGCCTGCTTCCCTTCCTCTCTCTCTGCCTGCCTTTCTGCCTACTTGTGATCTCTGTCAAATAAATAAATAAAATCCTAAAAAAAAAAAAATGATGTCTCAATCTTCTTTCAGTGTAGGGGTACTTTGTGCTTGTATTTGAGAATAAAGATCATATAAGGGAAAAATAAATCCATCTTTTTATTACAAGCAATCACCCAGACATTAGCTATAGATTTAAAAAACCCACATTGCCCTTTTATTCTATAATTCTGCTTCAGATTAGATCTAATATCAATATCAACAAGAATTGAAATATAAGTGTTTACTAGGTGTCAAATACATAACTGCTTCCCCATGTGTTGTTTCATTTAATGTGTACAAACTTCCAGTTATAACCCAGTTTACCTATGATAAAACACAGAATCAGAGGATTTTACATAAAGATTTACAGAAATTAACCACAATTAAGTCTGTATGGTTGTCTCTTTCATAAAAATCAGTTTGTAGTCTGATGAGACATCTAAAAAAAGGTAGTGTTCTTTTGACATTCTGTTCTTGAACTTTACAGACAACCATGGGAGAGGGGTCCAGCATGAACACAAAGGAAGAGCCTGAACTCATCTCCTTGCAAGGATATACCAAATTTATAGCTACATATGGACTAATTCCCACTGAAAAAGAATTGAAACTATCTGAGTAGCTCCTTCCACAACTAGGGATAAAAGGACCACATTAAGATGAGTGTGAGAGATAGAGATAAAGTCTTGCCTAAAACCCCAACTCAGCACATGGACACACAATAAGGAGGGAGATCACAGTTATAAAATTTCTCTCCAAGAAGTGAGACATTTATGCCCCACATCAGGCACCCCAAACGTTGAGACTTGCATTGGAAAGACAAGTCTGGCTTTAGAAACTAATAGACTTACATCCACATGGTCTGACGGATAGTGGTAATCTGAGATATTCTTTTTTTTAATTTTTTTAAGATTTTACCCATTTATTTGAGAGAGAGAGAGAGATCATGGGAATGGGGGATAGGGGCAGAGGGAGAGAGAGAGACAGACTCCCCACTGAGCAGGTACTCCAACATTGCCAGATCCTGGGACTCCAGGATCATGACCTGAGCCAAAGGCAGATGGTCCCAAGGCAGACGCTTAATTGACTCACCCACCCAAGTGCCCCTGAGGGACTTGTGCATGGACTCACTTTCTGGGATTCAGCACAAAGGCAATAGTTTGGGAAGTGATCAGACTCTAAGTAAAGGAGATGTATTTGCTAATTTTGAAGTATCTGCAAGAGAGGTGGGACCAGTAGAACTTTGAAGATAAAGGTGTTGATGAGTGACATTTTTGCATTCTCCCTCCATCTTGGTAGTGCTGATGCCCAAGACATAGCCTTGCTAATGCTGCAGGCATGCCTAGTTCAGTATTCATCTCTGCAGTAGGTGTCCCCTGCTCTAGCACACTTCTCCTGTATCACTAAAGCCTCAAACAAGCCCCACCATCATCACTTTCCCAAGGTCTTGCTAAAACTAGTGGGCAAATGCAGTCCACACAGGTGATGCCTCTTGATTGCCTAGCTCTGGAGGTCAGAGGAGTATGTATTCTGGGCCCCACACAACTGCTACAATCAGAAAGTCGGTTCAGAACAGGCTATCACACCCAGTGCACTGCACAAAGGCTGATGGAAATGCACCCTTTTGTCTGCCTATTAAAAAAAATACTTTTGGTAAAGCTTCAATCTGAAGATATAAACTTCAGGTATGCTACACATCTGGAAGCTACAGAGGTGCTGTTGGGGAATGTGGACATCTTAGTGTCCTCCCTTGGCCTCACCAAAGCAAACATGTACCTCGCATAAAGGAACATACAAACTCAGCTGAAACACCAATTCTTGTAAATGAGTGCAAAAGACACCTCCAGATCTCTTGGTCTAAAGATCAGCAGAGCCTCTGATTGTGGTCCCACGGGACTGTATATGTGTTCACATATGTTAAAAGCAGTTGCCTAAGGATCTGGCTTCCAGTCAGCCTGAAGCTAAGTGTTGACTGAGATTCTTCTCTTTGCAACCCTACAAGTCTTGGAACACCCTCAACAGTTAATACATAGGAAGAATAAATGAAGCTGTTGAGACAATCACAAAGGTTCAAGAGACTATCAAGTGTTAGGCAAGGTTGAATGATATTTCATCTCCTATACAAGGCAACTCCTTCGTGTCTAGGAGAGGTACCTGTTTCACATAATACACAGAAACAAACACAGAGAGTCAAATAAAATAGAGATAGAGAAATGATTATGTCCCAAATGAGAGAACAAGACAAAGCCTCGGGGGGAAAATTAATGGATATAACTAATCTACTAATCTATAAGTAACAATTATAAAGATTCTCACTAAACTCAGGAGAAACTCACAGGCTGAACACTGTGAGAATGTCAACAGAGAGAAAGAAAATATAAGTAAGTACCAATCATATGTCTGATGAATACAACAGCTAAACTAAAAAGTACATTAGAGAAGTTCAACAAGAGACTGGATGAAGTCAACTGTTTCGCAAGCTCAACAACAGGGCAGCAGAATTCATCCAAACAGAAAAGCAAAAAGAAAATAGAACTTTAACAATGTTTATTCTTCCGATCCATGAGCATGGAATGGTCTTCCATCTTTTTTTGTCTTCTTCAAGTTCTTTCATGAGTGTTCTGTAGTTCCTTGAGCATAAATCCTTTACCTCTTTGGTTAGGTTTATGCCCAGGTACCTTATGGTTCTTGGTGCTATCGTAAATGGAATCAATTCTCCAATTTCCCTTTCTGTATTTGTATTGTTAGTGTATAAGAAAGCAACAGATTTCTGTAAATTGACTTTGTATCCTGACACATTATTGAATTGCTGTATGAGTTTTAGTAGTTAGGGGGTGGAGTCTTTTGGGATTTCCATATAAAGTATCATGACATCTGCGAAGAGAGAGAGTTTGACTTCTTCTTTGCTGATTTGAATACCTTTTCTTTCTCTTTGTTGCCTGATTGCTGTTGCTAGGACTTCTAACACTATGTTGAACAAGAGTGGTAAGAGTGGGCATCCTTGTACATCATATGATATGTACCACAAAGGATTGGTTACTTAAAAGAAGGAAAGAAAAAAGAAAGAAAGAAAGAGAGAGAAAAAGAAAGAAAGAAATAGAACTTTAAAAAGTAAAGATAGCTTAAGAGACTTACGGGAGAATATCAGGTGGAATAATATTCCCATTATAAGTGTTTCAGAAGGAAATGAGAGAGAGAAAGGGGCAGAAAATTTATTTGAGGAAATAATAACCGAACACTTCTCTGACCTGAAAACAGTCATTCAGGTCCAGGAAGCAGAGAGAGTTCCAGATAAGGTAAAGAGATCCACACCAAGACATTAGTTAAAATATCAAAAGTTAAAGAGAGTACCTTAAAAATGGCAAGAAAAAAACAACTTGTTATATACAAGGGAAGCCCTATGAGAAGATCATCTGATTTTTCTGCAGAAACTTTCTAGGCCAGGAAAGAATGGCATGACATAGCCAAAGTGCTGAGAGGAACAAAGCTCCAAGGAAGAATGCTTGGCCAAGCAGTCACTCAGAATTGAAGGAAAGATAAAGAGCTTTCCAGAGAAGAAAAAGCTAAAGGAATTCATCATTCACTAAATTGGCCTTGGAGGAAATGTTAAAGATAATTTTTTAAACAGAACTGAAATTCATTAACTAATATCAAGAAAGTATGTGAAAGTAAAACCTCACTGGTAAGAGCAAACATATAATAAAGGAGTGGATTAACCACTTATAAAGCTAGTATTTAGGTTAAAAGAAAAGAGTAGTAAAATTAACTGGAACTACAATACATAGTTAAGGGATACACAAAAAACAAAGACATAAAATATATCATCAATAAAAACCCCACACACCAAAATATAAAATATAAAAGACCTAAAGGAGAAATTGCTAAACAATAATAGTAGGGGACTTTAATACTACCCTACTTATATCACAGACAGAAAATTTAGTAAATAAACATTAGCCTTAAACAACATTTTAGACCAAATGGACTTAATAAATATTTACAGAACATACCATACAAAAGTAGCAGAATACACATTATTTTTTAAACTAAAAAAACAAACAAACAAAACAAAACAAAACAAAACAAAAAAACACGTGTTTTTAAGAGAAGTTCTAAGTTCACAGCAAAATTGAGCAGAAACTACAGAGAATTTCCACATACTCTTCATTTCCACAAATGCACAACCTCCCCCACTATCAATATCTAGAATGATAGGATACATTTGTTATGACCAATGGACTGAGGTTAAGATGCCATTAGTTTCCAAAGTTGGTAACTTACCTTGAGGTTCACTAATGATGTCATACATTATGTGGATCTTGATAATTGTATAATCAGATGTATCTACCATTATAGTATCACACGGGACATTTTTGCCTTCAAAAGCACCTCTGCTCTGCCTATTCATTCCTTCCTCCCATCTAAACCCTGGCAAACACAGTTACTTTAACTGCTTCACAATTCTTATTTTTACAGAATGTCATGGTGGAATCATACATAGAACTTTCATATTGTCTTCTTTACTTAATAATAAGTATTTAAATTTCTTCCACATCTGTTTATGGCTTGATATCTATTTCTCTGTAGCACTGAATCTCATTTGATGTACTGATGTTGTTGTTTTTTTTAGATCTATTCACCCACTTAAAGACACCTTATTTGATTCCAAGTTTTTTGTAATTATGAATAAAACTGCATTAACATCCATGTGCAGTTTGAATGTTGACATGCTTTCAACTTATTCATGTAAATACGAAGACTATAGTTGCTTGATAGTATGGTAAGAGTATGTTTAGTTTGGGAAGCATCCACCAAACTGTCTTCCAAAGTGGCGGTACCATTTCATTCCCACCATCAATGAATGAGAAATTCTGTTGTTCTATATCCTTTCCAGCATTTGGGATCACATGTTTTGGATTTTGTCCATTCTCACAGGTGCGTGGTGCCATCTCATTTCTAACTTAAAATTTCCTGCTCTCAGAGGAAGTTGAATATCTTCCCATCTGTTTCCTTGCCAACTATATAAATCTTTGATGAGGTAATTGTTCAGGTCTTTTCTCCAATTTTTAATTGGTTTGTTCATATTCTAGTGCTGCATTTTAAGGGTTCTTTAGTATATCTTGGATAATGGTAATTTATCAGATGTGTCTTTTGTAAACATTTTCTCCCAGTCTGTGGCTCTTGTCATTGTCTTTTGCAGAGAAGAATTTCTTAATTTTATAAGGTCCAGCTAGTCAATTTTTTCTTTCATGGATCGTGCCTTTAATGTTGTATCTAAAAATCATTATAAGACCCCAGGCCATGGATTTTCTCCTATACTATATTGTATGAGTTACACACTTTTGGATTTTACATTTAAGTCTGTGATCCATTTTGAAGCAAATTTCATGAATGGTGTATGGTCTGTGTCTTTTTTTCCCCCCATGTGAACGTCTAGTTGCAGCATTATTGGTTGAAAAGACCTTAATTGCTCTAGTATATTGAATTTGTTCCTTTGTCAAAGACTAGTTGGTGACATACTTCTGTGGATTTGACTATGGGCTCTCTAATCCATACCATTAATCTGTCTATTCTTTTACCAATAACCACAGTCTTGATTATTATAGTTTTATAGTAGGTCTGGAAGAAGAGTATTACCTGTGCTTTGACTTTGTTCTTCTTCTTCAATATTATGTTGGATATTCTTGATCTTCAGCCCTTTCAAGTATATTTAGAATCAGTTTGCTGATATCCATAAATTAACTGGATGAGATTTTGACTGGGATTGTCTTGAATCTATAGACCAATTTGTGATGAACTGTTATCTTGACCATATTGAGTCTTTATCCATGAATATGGAGTCTTTCTCAATTTCCTTTGTTCAATGATACTTTCCATCAGCGTTTTGGGCTGTTCTTATGTAGATAAAAGGGGTATTTTTCAAAATGTTCTTTTTTCTTTTCTCCTTGTAGAGGCATGAGGAAGTTTTTCTCCACTGTTAACTATGAGGACCTGGTAGAGCTCCTGGAGGTAAAAACACACAAATGTGTGGAGGTTCCCTCTGGCTGGGTCCCCTTACAGTTGATTTTTGTTTTTCCCCAATAGAGTTCTTATCAGAGTCATAAGCACACTAAACCTTCAAGCAATACACTAACTACCGTTTAGGTTTCCCAACCCCAGGACTGGTTTCTGTGGAAGTTTCTGTTCCGGAAGGTTGTAATTCTCTGGATCTGCCTGCCTGTCTCTCATGTTTTAGGAGCAGGGGTTTGTCCATGAACTCACTCTCTGAAAAATCTAAGGAGAGTTGCTTATTTTTCAGCTTTTTACTTGTTAGGATGGAGTAACAATTTCTAAGCTCCTTATTTGTTAGCCCAAACCAGTTATGATTTATTTGAGAGAGGGAGAGATAGAAAGGGGAGACAGAAAGAGAGGGAGAGGGAGAGTCCTAAATAGTCTCCCTACTGAGCATGGAGCCTGACATAGGGCTCTATCTCATGGGCCTGAGTTCACAACCAGAGCCAAAGCCAAGGCAGCTCTGCCTAGAGGCCCCAAATTATGCTTATTTTTAAATCAACATCTTCAAGTCTCACAAACTCTTATCCCTCTTTTCTTACTTGCCTTTCCAATGATCACCAATTAAATTTCTCACTGAACAAAAGTTACAAAGTACCTACTAAATTAGATAAGGCCTTTGCAAGCTGAAGGAATTAAGTAATAATTTGTAGCCAAGATATATAATGTACCTGCTTTCATGATTTTACAATCTAGTGGCATAAACCCCAATGAATTTCTTCCATTTCTATTACCTGACTGTTCAATCTGGTTAATAAACTATTTGGTCTCTGGATTATATCTTTTGTGTGTAGAATATGATATCATATAAGAATATTTTTAAATTTTTAATGAAAAGTATTTTCAGTACTAAATGAAGCAAACTCTAAGTTAAAACTGTTATGGCCCTTGGAATTAATTTAAGTCACAAATTGCAAAAGTTTGTCAATAGTTACAAGTGGGAAATACTTAAGCAATAGGAAGACAATGCACTGGGGAGAAATGATTTAAGAAAGTTAGATTTCTGTACTGGTATAGTATATTTTCTTTTAAATAGAAAGTCAATACTTCAAGTTAAATCTACATTTCTGGCAATGATAAATATCATTTATTATTTATGTACTGAGATTTAGGTGGAAAACAAAAGTAATCTGAGATTTTGCCATGGTAACAAATGTGAAATTGCCTTAGTAGCAGGACGACACACTCAGTAAGAAGCACTCTGTATGTTTGCCAAGAGGTTCTGCACAGCGACTCACTTCAAGGATTTTAAATAATTCTAGCTAACCAAGTTGGAAGTTTGCAAAAAGGAAAGTAGTTGTAGCCTCTCCAGAAATACAATATGCTAAAAATATTTTAATACATCTGAGCATTTTCAAAGTCAATATTTTTACAATTTAATGTTAACTTGGTTTTACTTATTATCCAAGTTAAATGCTTTCCATAATTCATTAGGAATATTTAAATTTGTTCGAACAAAAAATTAGGTGGTAAAAATATTCATCATGTGCATTTAAATAAATATTGCTCTTAGGCTATGTAAAAGGTCTTTCCCACGTTCGTTTTTTTTTTCCCCCTACACAAATGTTTTTTTCCCTGTTTCAATCTTCTTATGTGTAGCCTTCAGCACTTTTGTGTCCATTCAGAGTTCAAGTAAAATTTTTTTTGCATTGTTTCTTATGAAAATCGTAATTAATTACCATATTAAATGGAAATCAATATGACAAAACTGCTTGTAGATTTAAGAACACATTGATAAATCAAATTAACAGTATATTATGTAGAGGAGAGAGTCCACTGGCAAGACAAGGAACCCTTGCTCTGATCCAAGTCACCGACAGGCCTGGCGCAGGCTGGGCTGGTGACCATGGGTGCCTCGGCCTCCGAGGGCATGCCTGCTCCAGTCTCCATGCCCAAGCCAAGGAGGTGCAGGACCTGAGCCAACTGCCACTGGAGTTGCTCCTTGTGGTACTGAGCCACGTGGCCCATGAATGCTGCTGGGGTGCTGCCACAGAGTGCGTTGGGGCTGGCGCGCCCTGGTGGATGGCAGGCCTTGTGACTGCTCAGTCTGGCCTGGGACCACGGCGCCCTGCTGCTGCTTGCCCCAACTGTCTGCCCTGTCCCCACCCTCTCCCCCTACCTCTGCCTGCATTGGCAGACCCTGCCTTCTGGGCTGCCTCTGCCAGCGCAGCCCATTGGGATGCAACTTCATCTGCAACCCCTGCAGCCAGGAAGGCCTTTGGAAATGGATGGTGCAGCATAGTGGGGACTGCTGGGTGGTGGTGGTAAAAAGGCCAATAGTGCCGCAGGACCCCTTGCAGACCTGCTATGTCTTCCTTAGGGCTGTGTCGCTAAAAACAGGTGTTGGACCTGGAGGAAGAGGGTTTGTGGCCAGAGCTGCTGGATAATGACAAGACTGAGATTTGTGTCCCTGGTGGGGAGACTGACACAACAATGACTGCATGTATCGACTCCTTGTCCAACTTCTAGATGGTAACCAGACCGTGCTGGATAAATTCTCTGCTGTGCCCATTCCCATCCAACAGTGGAACAACAATGTCTTCTTTCAGGTCACCCATGTGTCCTCCAACGTCAAGATGGGTGTCTGCTTTATGTCTTTCCAACACTGGGACCAGGACAGGCAGTTTTGGGTTAGTCAGTATGAAACCCATGTGACCATTCCAGTGTGGTTGTGCAGGCCCAGCTGTCTTAGTTGAAGGCTGTCCTGGCACAACAACCTGACGGGTGTCTTCCAGGACTGGGGACCATTGACCAGGACTTCTCATTAACCCAGGACAAGTACCTCCCTGGCATCCTGGGTACTCCATGATCCCTTCAAGGGCTCTGACCTGGCCCACTTTAGGTTTTAGAAACTACTAGAAGAAAGTCTTTCTTCAAAGTTCTCTACTACTGTTGGAGGGAAGTCCTCCCCCACAGAGGCCCCCTGGTATAGCCCCAGTCCCCTCTGTCCTGTCTCTTCTCCTTTCTGCTTACAGAGGCTTTATCAGTCCCTTTAGAGAAGGCTACTCATCTCAGAAGTAGAATCCCAACATTGTGATACTTGGACAAAAAAAAAAAAAAGAAGAAGAAGAAAAAGAAGTAGAATCTCATCCATATGGCTAGGAAAAGTCCAGCCACCTTGTTTGGCATACTTAACCTCAATGCTGGGACCAGGTCTCCGAGCTGAATGTCAACATGCACAAAAAATGTGTGGAGATCCTCAAGGACCCTGTGATTGTATGGTGTATAAAATTGTATGTTATATTGAAATTTTCCATGAACTTTGAGAGAATAATATATCAGCAACAACTATCTGCTGATCATATGTAATTAATTTATTGTTTTTCAAAAAACCCCAGTATATTAAGGAAATGCCAACTATAACAAAACTCAAGGATGCACGAGATTCATCTATCACTTCCAGCTTCCTAAATGTGTACAGTGTCCTCCACAAATAACAAAACTCACCCTTATTTAATCTTTACAAATGTAAAAAAGATACCATCATTTATTAAGTTCCCACTTAGCATGTACTGCATATTTTCCAGATCCTGGGGATTTAACAGCAAATTAACACATCAGATCCCAGCCCTTTCCTTTTTGAGGCTTTGAATTTGTTGTTCCCACCTAAGATGAAGGAAGTTCCTCTGGTTATCATTCATCTGCCTCCTCTT
Source organism: Mustela erminea (assembly GCF_009829155.1). Classification (NCBI taxonomy): domain Eukaryota; kingdom Metazoa; phylum Chordata; class Mammalia; order Carnivora; family Mustelidae; genus Mustela; species Mustela erminea. Next base: position 114,563,168 of record NC_045621.1, on the reverse strand, counting down.
CATTCAGTTCTGAGTAAAAGATATCTCTTTAGGCCCTGTGTGATTATACTGCTGAATGGTCCACTACTCTATCTACATCATTTTCCAACAGAAAACTGACTGGTTTGCTTACTTAGTTTTTGAAATTAGTTTATCCATATTTTTGTTTATTTTTTATGCTTTTTTACCACAGTAATATGAAAATCCCATAGAGTAGAATTTTGCAGCACATTCAGCAAAATGCCCAATACCTTCTACCTAGATTTGTCAATCAGTGTTATTTGAATCAATTAACTAATTCATCAGTAAGAAGAAATCAGAGGAGGAGTCAAGATGGCGGAGAAGTAGCTGGCTGAAACAACATCAGGTAGCAGGAGATCAGCTAGATAGCTTATCAAACCATTCCATCACCTACAAATCCAATAGGAGATTGAAGAGAAGAAGAGCAGCAATTCTAGAAACAGAAAATTGACAACTTTCTGAAAGGTAGGACAGGCAGAGAAGTGAATCCAAAACAATGGAAAGATAGACCGCGGGGCGAGGGGCCGGCTCCTGGCAAGTGGCAGAGCCATGCAGCACAAAATCAGAACTTTGAAAAGTCTGCTCCACTGATGGACATCGCTCCAGAGGCTAAACTGGCATGAAGCCCACACAGGGACAGCATGGCCTCAGGTTCCACGAGGTCAGGGGTGTCTGAGTGTCACAGAGCTCACAGGTATTAGAGCAGGGAAGCCAGATACAGAGATGGAGCCAAGGAGTGAGATCACAACTTGGGATTACCTTGGACTGTAATCCATGGCACAGGACACTGCTCTGTGAGTGGGGACCCCACAAGATCCGGGGAAACCTCCCCTGGAATAGCTCAGGGATCTTCAGGGTTCAGAGACTCCAGGCAGAGCTGTGTGCCAGAGACAGAGAAGCTTGGTCACAGGCTGGCTGAGCTCAGAGCTCAGCTAGAGTCCAGGGAGACAGGAGTGATTGAGCACTTTACTCCAAGAGTGCACTGAGGAGTGGGGCCCCGAGCTCTTGGCTCCTCTGGGCCAGAGATTGGGAGGCCACCATTTTCATTCCAAACTCTACAGAAACTGTTCAGGGAACAAAAGCTCCCAAAAGCGAACCTGAGCAGATTACTTAGCCTGGCCCCTGGTAAGGGCAGTGAAATTCTGCCTCAGGCAAAGACAGTAAGAATCACTACAACAGGCCCCTCCCCCTGAAGATCAACAAGAAATCCAGCCAGGACCAAGTTCACTTACCAAGGAGAACAGCGGAATTTCAGAGAAGGAGAAAGCAAAGCATGGAATTCATAGCTTTCTCCCCATGATTCCTTAGTCTTGCAAAGTTAATTAATTTTTTTAATTTTATTTTATTCTTCTGCTAAATTTTTTTAAATTTTTACCCTTTCCTCTTTTAAGATTTTTAACTAGTTTATCTTAACAATACCTTTCATTAAAAAAAAATCTTTTTTGAACCTTCATTATTATAGTCATATTTTATCCTTCATTGTATCTAACTTTATTTTCTGTGTAACACAGGGGTTTTTCTTCTAAAAAATTTGGGGTACAACTTCTTCTAATAGATCAAAATACACCCTAAATCTAACACCAGGCTTGTGCTAGTCTTCAGCTCAAGCAAATTCTCTCCATTCTTTTTTTCTTTATTCTCCCAACCAACTTATTATCAACTCCGTTTTTAGAAATTAAAAAAAAATTTTTTTTATCGTTATAGTCATATTCTATCCCTTCATTGTGTTTACCCTTATATATGTTTTTTATTCCTTAAAATTTTGGGAGGCAGTTTCTTCTAAGAGACCAAAATACTCCCAAAATTAAGTGGGTGATCCTGTTCTACTCACCAGTCATATATATATATATATTTTCTTTATTTGTTTTCTTTTTAAATTTTTTTTCCTGAATGTTTTTTTACCCCTTTTCTCCCCCGCCCCATGAGTTGGGGCCTCTTCTGATTTGGTTAAAACACATTTTCCGGGGGGTCTTTGCCACCCTTTTAGTATTTTACTTGCTCCTTCATATATTCTTATCTGGATAAAATGAAAAGGCAGAAAAATTCACCACAAAAAAAAAAAAAAAAGAACAAGAGGCAGTACCAGAGGCTAGGAACATTATCAATATGGACATTAGTAATATGTCAGATCTAGAGTTCAAAATGACAATTCTCAAGGTCCTAGCAGGGCTCAAAAAAGGCATGGAAGATATTAGAGAAACCATGTCTGGAGAAATAAAAGCCTTTTCTGGATGTTGAAAAACAAAAATAAAACTGGGGGCATCATGTTACCTGATTTCAAGCTTTACTACAAAGCTGTGATCACCAAGACAGCATGGTACTGGCATAAAAACAAACACATAGACCAGTGGAACGGAGTAGAGAGCCCATATATGGACCCTCAACTCTATGGTCAAATAATCTTCAACAAAACAGGAAAAAATATACAGTGGACAAAATACTGTCTCTTCAATAAATGGTGCTGGGAAAACTGGGCAGCTATATGTAGAAGAATGAAACTCCACCATTCTCTTACACCGTACACAAAAATAAACTCAAAATGGATAAAAGACCTCAACGTGAGGCAGGAATCCATCAGAATCCTAGAGGAGAACATAGGCAGTAACCTCTTCGATATCAGCCACAGGAACTTCTTTCAAGATATGTCTCCAAAGGCAAAGGAAACAAAAGCGAAAATAAACTTTTGGGACTTCATCAAGATCAAAAGCTTCTCCACGGCAAAGGAAACAGTCAAGAAAACAAAGAGGCAACCCACGGAATGGGAGAAGATATTTGCAAATGACAGTACAGACAAAAGGTTGATATCTAGGATCTATAAAGAACTCCTCAAACTCAACACACACAAAACAGATAATCATATCAAAAAATGGGCAGAAGATATGGACAGACACTGCTCCAATGAAGACATACAAATGGTTATCAGACACATGAAAAAATGTTCATCATCATAGCCCTCAGGGAGATTCAAATTAAAACCACATTGAGATATTACCTTACACCAGTTAGAATGGCCAAAATTAACAAGACAGGAAACAACATGTGTTGGAGAGGATGTGGAGAAAGGGGAACCCTCTTACACTGTTGGTGGGGAATGCAAGTTGGTGTGGCCACTTTGGAGAACAGTGTGGAGATTCCTCAAGAAATTAAAAATAGAGCTTCCCTATGACCCTGCCATGGCACTCCTGGGTATTTACCCCAAAGATACAGATGTAGTGAAAAGAAGGGCCATCTGTACCCCCAAAGTTTTTAGCAGCAATGGCCACAGTCGCCAAACTGTGGAAAGAACCAAGATGCCCTTCAACGGATGAATGGATAAGGAAGATGTGGTCCATATACACTATGGAGTATTATGCCTCCATCAGAAAGGATAAATACCCAACTTTTGTAGCAACATGGACGGGACTGGAAGAGATTATGCTGAGTGAAAGAAGTGAAGCAGAGAGAATCAATCATCATATGGTTTCACTTATTTGTGGAGCATAACAAATAGCATGGAGGGCAAGGGGAGTTAGAGAGGAGAAGGGAGTTGAGGGAAATTGGAAGGAGACGTGAACCATGAGAGGCTATGGACTCTGAAAAACAATCTGAGGGTTTTGAAAGTGTGGGCGGTGGGAGGTTGGGGGAACCCAGTGGTGGGTATTGGAGAGGGCACGGATTGCATGGAGCACTGAGTGTGGTGCAAAAACAATAAATACTGTTATGCTGAAAATAAATTTTAAAAATTAAAAAAAATAAAGCCCAAATAAGTCCTTGGAATGGAAGGAGTGACATTCTTCTAGGGACTCAATTGCCTCAATGTTAATACTTGCCTAAGGGTGAAAGGCAATCCAACCCTGAAACCTTCCCCACCCCATGGATCCTTTAAGTCAACTTTAACATATAAAAATTCCTTTGGAAGCTTCCTTTATCTCTAACTGCCCCAATACATTTCTTGGTAATCACCCCCCAAGCATATGGCCCCCTGATATACATCTGAAGGTTCTCATGACTAAGGTTTTATTAGACATTAATAAATGACCTTTTCCCAACAATATCACAGAAACCTTGCTTCCAAGATTCCTTAGAGTCTTACCCTATCCCTAACCTCCTCCTGATGTAAAGGTGTTTAGTGGGCCACCCCTCACAACCCTACCACAGCTATTTCTACCTGTGGATCCTGTCCCTGTGCTTTTGTAAAACCACCTTTTCACACCAAAAGGGTCTCAAGAATTCTATCTTGGCCATCAGATTAGAACCCTAAAGTTCTTACATCAGTTCCACCTCCAAGAGCTTTCCTATCCTCCCACCTTGAGAGCATACTTTCACTTTAATTAAGTCTTTTGTGCTTGCTAAACTCCTACTGACTGTCTTGATTCAACATGGATCCAATCCCCACATAAATCTTCTGCTGGAAAATCCAAGAACTGAGACCTACATTCACACAAAGCAGGCTGATGGATAATAGCCTCAAATGAGGCCCAAGTGCTACCAATTGGCAGGCACTGCCTCAGAATGATTTTGGGGGGCTGGGTTCTACCATCTCTAAACTATGCAGTCATTTGGGGACAGGCACTAACTCCCCAGGCCTGGAGGGTCTCAATGCCCAAGGTCTGCTGAAGGACTAAGTGCTAGGCAGGTGTAGCTGTGCAGATCAGTGTTGGGAGGGATTTGGAACTGGCAAGGGTCTCTGGAGTCCTGATCACAGGGTTCATCTCTTGCAGGACCAATTTTGTGCCTAATTAAAGGCTCTATTTAGCACTAATGTGCACAGTCCCCTTGCCAGCATCAGCCCAGCCCACTGGGCAAGGTATCCTTCACTAAGAGACTTGCTTACTGGTAAGCCCAGGGCATTATCAGGCAGCCAGTCCAAATGGGGATTGGTAGTTCCCAGTTTCCAGCTGCCACCTCAGGATTATATGGGGAGGATTGGGCTCTGTCCCCTCTGGATGCTATGCAGCTTTGGGGACCAGCCCGAGCCTAACAGGCTCCAAGAGCCAAACACCAGCTGACAGACTGCATACTGTGCTTGTGTGGGTGACACAAGTCAAGAAAGCCTGGAATCTGAACCAGGACATCTATTGGGAGAGGCTGGGTTCCTATAGTGAGCTACTGGGGTACCAGGACACTGCCTAATTCCAAGTGCTAATCTGCACAAATATGCATATTCTTCCCCCTGAAGACACCCCTAGAGGAATCTGGACTGCTCTGTCAGGCAAGGCAGTACAGGATGGCTGGAGATTTCAGAAAGAGGGAATCTTATCCAGAGCATTGATGATGGTCAGCCCGGCACCCCATCAGACAGCCAATCTAAGTGGGGAGACATTGAGCCTGTTTAAAGCTGCCACCTCAGAAAGATTTTAGGGGAGTGAGCATTGTCCACCCTGGGAACTCTGCATGTTCAGGGGATCTGACTAAGTGCAATGGGCCTGGTAAGCCAGGACAGCCCAACACAGCTGGCTGACACAGTGTAGACCCTTGGAACACACTACTTGTCTCTCCTAGTTTAGCATTCCATATCCTATATTTCTACATGATAGACCCAACTGGCCATCATCTGCATGTCTCCATAATTACTGTCTGCATCATATTATGCATACATCTTGGATTACTTTTTTCCATTCCTTTCTCTCTTCTTTTCTTTTTCTTTCTTTTTCTTTCTTTCTTTCTTTCTTTCTTTCTTTCTTTCTTTCTTTCTTTCTTTCTTTCTTTTTCTTTCTTTCTTTCCTTCTTTCTTTCTTCTTTCTTTCTTTTCTTCTTTCCTTCCTTCCTTCCTCTCTGTCTCTCTCTCTCTCTCCCTCCCCTCTCTCTGTCCCTTCCTTCCTTTTATTTGTCTAAACTAACTGGGACACATTAATTTGTCCAAAGCTCTTATGCCCATACTTGGCACAGTATCCAAATAAGCTGTGGCCCTAAGGAAAAGTTTTCTAAGTATATCACAGCTACACCTTAACCAGGTGGTGAAATTCATGCTGCTCAAGACTGAAACCAGTTCCTGCCAAGTATACCTTAGCTCTTAAAATGCTCAAGGATACTTAACCTCTCTTCAAAGGCTATCCACACACTGACTAATCTGTAGGTGTGGATAATCAGGGGGAGGATAGTCAGGACTTAAAGGAAAGGCACTGGAATGTGCAGGACACTGACTAGCAGGGCCACAGGATCCCCAGCTCTCTCTAGGGCACTTCAACCTTGGCTTTAAGGGCTGAGGCTGGAGTCCTGGTGACCTGCTGGAAAACTTCCTGCCTCCCACTGCCCAGTGCCCTGTAGTATGTCGCTCCTGGAAGAAAGGGCTACTGGCACAAGACCAGGTGGCCCCAGTGATGCACAAGCAAGTGCTTGTGTACATCTTGGATTTAGGGGCTCTCGCTCTTCCTTATCATCTCCTTCTGCTTTTCCTTCTTCCTTGCCTGTTTAACTGATTCTGCTCATTCATGATCTCTTCTTCTCTGGGTCCACACACATCTACTCCTTGCCTGCTGTGTGCCACTCAGCAAGATGGGCACTGAGCCTATTGATGTCTTTAGAGATACTTGCTCACCATTTTTCAACTAGCCATGTAGGCTTTCTCCTGGTAGTTAAAACTAGTTGAATTTAAGCCAGACAATTACTAACATTTTCAGTTAGTTGAAATGAGTTTTATTAATTGACATGTGATAGACTCAGTGGTGAAAGTAGGATGATTTATTGATAGAACTTGTGTTGAGAAAACATCTATTCCTATTTTTGTCCAGATTTTAAAATAGCAATGATGAGGGGACAGCTGGGTGGTTCTTTTGGTTAAGCAAGGGATTCTTGATCTCAGTTCAGGTCTTGATATCAGGGTCGTGAGTTCAAGCTCCAGGTTGGACTCCATACTGGGTTTGAAAAAGTCACCCTGGAAGCCTTTCATCTCTGATTTGGGTTATTCCAATGGTGAACTCCATTTGACTCCAGACTCACACATCAGTTTTACTACTATCTGCTTTGCCATAACAAAATCTTCCCACATGGTCTTGGATTTACTTTTAGGCTAAAGCCCTAAGATGGGCCTACCAATTCCTTTTGTACACAGCCTCTAATTAACTTCATTATCAGCTAAAGTCACCAAAAGGCTGCTGGGTTTAGATTGCTAGCTCCTATCTCTCTCCTGGGCATCAGGCATATCCCACTTAGAAATCACAGGTCTAGGAGAGTCACTGTGCCCCAATTACACTTAATTATGTATCCCACCCTTTACACATGCCCTCTTGGGTCTCTGAGTCAAGGTATTGCTACCCAGTCCTGCCAGATGACCATCTTTCTTCTACTTGAGCTTGATGATATTTCTATTTTCTCTATTCTTCAATATCTCCTTACCATGTATTCTAATTTCTGTGGCCTTCTAAGACAGACCTTAGCAGACTTTGGAAAAAACATCTACAACTTTTTCGGGGGTGATTATCAAGTTTATTGCTCCTTATTGCCCTAGAACATTCCAAAGAGTGAGAGTTTTTTAGATTCTACACACCAGGGGTCTGGTTCACCTTTTATGTGTGTGACTAACATTCCCTAGAGTTGTGCAGGGTGATATCTCTGGATATTCTTCACAATCTATTTGAGAACTTGGTGGACTCAGGTCCTCTGGAGTCCTCAGTCTGTGTCCTCAACTCATTGTGCCTCTCTTCTATTGTCTCTATTAGGGAAATCATAAGAAACAGAAGTCTGCACCTATCCCAGTATTATGGTTCTCATGAACAGGTGAGAAAATTGTGTTTCTCTCTAGCATGCTACTCTTCAGGGTCACATCTTTGCTGGCCAGCTCTCATCTCTTCTCATAAGATGGGATCTTTGCCTGCCTCCCTGTCTCTCATTCCCTGGCCTTCTCTATCACCACCTGTGAATGTCAGCCTCTGTCATTTCTTTGCCCCAATGGTGGTTGCTAAATGCTTCCTCAGAACACCATCACCACAGTAAACAAAAAGAGAAAGGAAGGTTACCTAGGAAATCCAAAATACTGGGTGCTTCTCCAGAAGGATGATGTATTGCCCATCACCTAGCCCATCCTTCACCAAGGCAGGAGGTATTTTGGGAGAAGGGAGAGCAAACCAAGGCTGTGGTATCCCAGGCCTTAAACTACAGAGCTTTTTCCGTGTTCCTCTGTGTTGCTTTGTGCACACATCAGTAGCCTTAGCAATGGTGATGCCCACTCATTTCACTTACCAGAACTCTCTCCTCTGGGAGACTTCTGAGCCAAGTGACCTGCTAGTGCCTCCTCCTAATTACCATTCTCATCTCCACAGTGAACTCTGCAGCAGAAGCTGTGCAGCCAATAGCAGAATGGGTGTCCAAGAGTAGCAGAGAAGTTTTGTTCATAGATCATTGCCATGGGTCTTCTGCTTCCTTTTGGTGACTGCTTCTGAATGCTCAATCAAGTTCAGCTCTGTTGGTGTAAGAAAGTGAATTCACTTCAATGTATGAGGCAGGTTATACTCCAAATAGTAACTGTGGTGTGTGTCTGCCCAATCACTCTATAATTTAAAACCAACAGGTGATACAGGCAATTCTCCCCTGAAGCCACTCATCAGCTCAGTATGTCTGTGTCTCTGCTGTCTTTGTTGGCTAGGATATTTTTCAATATACTTAACCAAATCTTTCTTAATAGATGGCCCATCTTGACAGTTGCTTAGCCTGCTTTCATCAGTGATGATTTTAATGTGGCTCTGAGCTTGTATTATTGACTTTGCTGGTCACAGACGTTCCTTCAGAAACAGTGCCATGCAGCAAAAGCTTTATTCTCAGTGGGCTGCAGGGTTCCACCTGGACACAGAGTTGGGGTGGCTTTTTATCCTGGAACAGGGTGTCCCAATTCCCACACACTATAGGTCAGCTAAAAGGGAGTCAAAAGTTCTTCTAGAGGTCTGGTGGATGGGTTGGCGCCAATCTTACCTGTTTACAACTGATGGCAAGAAAGAACCTTCCCCAGAGCTGAGGATCTGCTGCTCCTCACCAGGCTTCCAGCCATTCTCAGGCAGCCCCTTCCAGCTGGGCCTTTTTAACCAAGCAAACCTTGGCTCCTCTACTGTGAAATGCAAAACTCCTTTTTACAACGCCTGTGGGTAAATGAAAGCAAGTGACAGAAAGCTGAAAAATAGCTACCAACAGTTTTCTCCCAGCTAGGTCATCAGTCCTTTCCCTCCCTGGAGCTCTCTTAAGCAAACAGCCACAGATGAGACATTCCATCCCTCTGGACTCTCAATCCTGTCTTGCTGGCAAGACATTTCCTTTGCTTTTCCTACAGTTTCCTTATAAAGTGTTTATTTTCAGAACCTTTTTTGACATAGAAATTATCACGATTTCTGAGATTTGCTTTCAAAGAATCCAGAAAAAAATGCAGGGGAGGGTGCAGAATAAACAAAACTGGCAAAGGTAAATATTTAATCCAGGAACCCCAGGTGAGTGAATCATTATCCTGGCTCTTGTGTACATTTAAAAGTGTCCACAATACAAAATATAATAAAAGACACTATGGGAGGAAATTCGATTTTAGATACTCTTCTTACAATGTTAATGTCATCAGAAAGTTTTAGATTCTTTCAATAACATCACGTAAACTAAAGTTTTAAAACTTCTTATTCAGGGCGCCTGGGTGGCTCAGTGGGTTAAGCCGCTGCCTTCGGCTCAGGTCATGATCTCAGGGTCCTGGGATCGAGTCCCGCATCGGGCTCTCTGCTCAGCAGGGAGCCTGCTTCCCTCTCTCTCTCTCTCTCTGCCTGCCTCTCCATCTACTTGTGATTTCTCTCTGTCAAATAAATAAATAAAAATCTTAAAAAAAAAAACCAAACAAACAAACAAAAAAAAAACTTCTTATTCAAAGACGTATAGTCCTTTAGATTATACATGGTTTTATTTTATTGTATAACCCATTTTGTTCAAAAAGTTTCTATTGATTTAGAGTCATATGTTTTTATATATAACTAAACGATGCAGTTAACATGTAATAACCAGTTAAGTCTAAAGGCATGTTTGTCATGACTGCAGTTACAGATGTTTCCCTGAAGGTGCGAGGGGTTTTCCTGCACATAGTTTGCCCAGCCAGGTCTGCTAGTCCCGATGTGGTCCTTACAGCTCACAGAACTTGTCCTTGGGAGGTCCATGGCAGCCAGGTTCACCAAGTCCCTTTGCTTTATTGCTTTATTTAACAGCTCCCTTAATAAACCTTACATTTAAAGGTTTTAAAAATTAAATCAGTACCAAAGACTATTTCATCCTTGGAGGAAACATGCTATTTCTATAAAGTCATTTTTATATTAAAATCACAGAAGGATTTGGCCCAGAGTTGCAAAGTATCCTCTTCAGTGATGATAAAAGCCTTCCCCCCACTCCCCGCACCCCCCTCCCACCCGGTCCCCCAGTCCTTATGTTGTGGAACCTGGACTGGATCCTGGCAGAAGAATCAAGCGGCACTCAGAGACTTTGGAGGATCAGAGGTTTATTTAACACCGGTGGGCTCAGATGAGGTTGCTCTCCAAAGGTCTGAGCCCTGAGCACAAGCAGGGAGGGGGATTTATACCATTCTCTACTTCACATACTGGGTACTTTTGGCGTGCAGGGAAAATGGGGTAGGAAAGAAGAACCCGGAAGGGCTTTGAGACAGGGACTGGAATTTCCTTTCTGGTTTGGTCAGCCATCTTGGAGTGCAATTCTTCCCTATCATTTATTTTGGGGCTCACTCCTTTCTTGGATCCAGAGCTTAACATGAAACAATGACTGGGGCCATCAACTCTACACTCCATGGTTTCACAAGCTGAGCACACTGTAGGCTTCTTTTCATAAAATCTGTACCTTACATATTATTTGAAGATCCTGTTGCCACAGGGACTTTTAAACTAAGCCTCTGTTGTCTCTCTTCTTACATGGGGGATAATGAAAACACTGCCTAGAGGCATGCTGTATTAAATGGGTAATGTTATGTCCCAATAATGGGTCCGTGATTAAAGGAGTAAGACTGATACAAAGCGAAGGTCAAGTAAAGCTTTATTTCATGCCAAGCATCAAGAATCAAACTGACCAGCCAGGGCCACACCTCTTACAGAGAGGGTGACCCTTCTCTGTTTCACAGACTAGCTTTTAAGGGCAAAGGCTATGCAGTTGGGCCTGGCCACACAGAGGTGGCCAATGAGATTGTAACACACACAGGAAGCTCCACAGGTGAAACCTCCACTAGGTGACCAATTGAATTACAATTTACCCTAGTAGACATTTGAACCAGCCTATCACACCTTGATTAGGATTGGTGCTAAAAAGTCTCCCAAAGGGTGGGGGCCCATACTCCTTGGTAGCGAGGGAGACAGTATGCAACCCCCCACTGATTGGATGTCTCCACCTGGCCTGACCCACCCTTGTATCTGGGCTTTGTTACCTGGAGCTGGTTTCTGGGACTTGTTTTTAAGTAAATCCCCTGGGGTAAGGGGAGCAGGGACAGTTTAAGGGTTAAACAACAATGGAATGGAAGCCTCTGGTGAAATAGGTCCTTACAAGTAATGTATATGACATAGTCACCACCATGCTGGGCACAGAGAAAAGGCTCAGTCTGTGGAAGGATCTATACATCCTCAGAAAGCAGGTGATAAAATGTCTCCCTTTATATTCATCCTCCCCAGTCAAGACTTTTGGGACCCATACCTGCTGCCTAGGTCCCACACAATGGCTCCCTTCTCTAGCTGGGTCCTCACTACCATACAAGGGTACATAATATAAAATTTCCATTTTCCTGTGAAAACATCTTTTCATGTTGAGATTTTAATTTTTTTTTTATTAGCCTTCCCCCCCCACCCCCCCCACCCCCCCCCCCCCCCCCGTGCGGGAGATGTTTGTTGCCTTAGCCACCAATATTTACATTAGGGGTTGACTACTTCTGTTGATGTAAATACTATTAAAACTATTAAGGAGAGATCAGCATAGGTCTCCAGCCCCCACCCCACCCACCCCCACCAAGTCTCAGGAGGCTCAGCATGGGCCCTGCCTGTCACAGCAGCTCACTGCCTAATGGACTTCCACAGGAGAGCCCAGAGATCTCACTGTTGTTTCTCACAGCCTAGAGAAAGGTAGGAAAGATCTGTATCTTCTTTCCTTATCCATCTTATGTCTTAATGCAGTTATTCCAGGTCCTGGAGGAAAGATACCTTAAAATACAAAACCCGCTTAAGACTTGACTTCCTTGGAAATTGATCTTCAATGTATTGATGAGACAAGGAGACTCACACAAGATGTGCCACTGGGAAATGACATGGAGACACCCTGTTAGGTAAGGACTCACATCCAGATCTGAGGGCCAATGTTGGGCTGGCAGGAAGGGCTACTAAAGATGGTGAAAGTTCCCACCACAAGACCTGAGCTCGGACAGGAGAACAAAGGTCCAAGATGGCAAAAGTTGCCACAAGACCTGAGCTCAGACAAAAGAACAAAGGCCCAAGCAGGAATCTGAGGCCCCCGCCCCGGGCTCCTGTGGACCAATGGGATCCTGACGAGCAGGCAGGATATCCGAATAAGGGAAACTTGCCAAAAGACCCCTGAGCTTTCCCCAAGACCCCTTAAAAGCCCCCTCCTCCCTGCCTTGGGCGTGACTTCCGCCACTCTGCTTTCCAGAGTCGCAGAACCTCGCCCGAGGGTGCCCACCTCCTCCTGGCACAACTTTCCTGGCTCGCCTTCTCCTGAGCCCTGAAACTTCGCCAGAGAGTGTTTTTACTAAATCTTGCCTTGCACCCACTTTGCCTGGTGTTGTGTTTATCTTGCCGGAAAAAACTTTACAGCCAAGAGGGGCATTTAAAAGCCTCCAGAATAAACTGCAGTGCATGCACAATTGTTCCTTCTCATTAAGGAAAGACCAAGACTTTTCTTGGTCTCAAAATCTTTCTAAGCCATGATAACATTAAGTTACATCTACAGGTTACAGAATGATGGCGTAATATTTATTATATGTTAAATTTGTATATACTTATGTTTATATATGATTGCTTTAAATTTTAAGCATATGTACATTTCTACTTTTACTTTCAAAATTCAAACTTCAATAATTTTCTTTAAGCATTCTAGTCTTCTGTTTTTTTTTTTTTTTTTTTTATCAGTTTGGCATTACACATCATCCACTTGGGAGACAATGATAAGAAGCATTTTATTTACAGTCTATTTTTATTGTATATATATTTCTTAATCATTGTCAGTCTCATATTTTCAATATTTTTAAAATGTTATCAAAGAGAGAAACATAAAGGTAGCACAGAAGAAATCAACAATGCTACTACCCAGAATCTCCAAGCAGAAAACACTCAACTGGACCTCAAATAATTTTGGGGAGGGGAATGGAAGCATGGATGGCTGGCAGCCCCAGGATTCAAGTCCCTACTTCAGGGCTTTCCAAGATCTTAAGTCACATTGTCTCCCAAATACATTTGTGGTCATCTCCATCACTGGCCTCCCAGTTTAGGATCTGAGAACAACCTGGAATAGATTAAGGATAAAATTAAAAACCCAGCAGAGAACATTTTATCATCTTCTTATAAAGATATACTATAAAGTGAAAAATATGTCCTAGTGAGTGGCATATGTCTGTGAAAGCAAGTTTTACTCTTTGATTGGTACAATGTTCCATTTGCTCAGGTCTAGAAGAATGTGATTTAAATAGATTCAAAGCAATGATTCCAGCCCAAGTTAAAAGCGGTCCATCGCTTGGCCTACTGCACTCTCAGGCTCCAGACTCCCTGTCTCTGGTGGGTGGGGAAGCGGGGGCAGGGAGGAGAGACTAAATCCCTTTGGCGGGTTTGTTCTTAGTCTTCGCACCTGTGGGTGGTCCCTGCCCTGAAGGCCTGTTTTTAATCACTGTCCAGGGAAACCCTAGCCTTACTTTAACATATGAAAGGAAAGAAGAGAGAAAATCCTATTTGGCAGGGGCCAGTGTTTCTCTTGGTTCCTTGAGCTGTTTTCTGACCCTCCAGTACCCCTGGCAGTTTATTTTTAATCCTTAAATTAACAAATAGGCTTTACCTGAGCAAACAGACTTGGCAGGGAGCTAAGTTTTATTGCCTCTCTGGGCAATCTCATGAGGTCCTCTCAGGGGTAGTCTAGCAAAGGACCAGGAGGCATGCTCAAGCTAACTCCCAGGCCTCTCACCCACAGGTGCGCCCCCTGGACTGCGCTGCTGCAGGAATGATGGCACCTGCATGCTGGGCAGCTTCTGCAAATGCCCCATCCACTTCACGGGCCATTATTGTGAGCATGAACAAAGGCATAGGTAGGCTCTAGGAGGGGCTGGTTGCCAGTGGGGTGGGGGCATGGGAGAAGGCACAGGGAGAAGCCAAGCTTGACCTTGCAGAGGGGAGAAAGCATGGGGGTGTGGTTAGGGTGTGGGGGAGGGGAGTTGGGGCATGGATGGGAGCCCCTGCAAAGGGCCTGCAGGGTGGGGCTTGTTGGGGAGTGACACCTAGGGCGTGAAAGTCAGGAAGGGCATGACTAGAGCACCCCTGCCTGCCAGGTTGAAGCTGCCTCTTTGCTCAGTGAATGCGGCACACTCTGGCATGGAGCCTGGACCTTGCACCGCTGCCGCCTTTGCAGGTGTGTCTTTACAGCCCTGCACTGTCTCCCCCAGCAGACACCTGGCAGCTGTGGTAAGTGGATCCACATCCTGTGCACACAGTCCTCGCTAGCAGGCATTGTTCTTTTGTACGTGCCAATCCATAGAGATCTAGCTGTGCCAGGAGACACAGAAATGAGAGCCAGTGCTAACTGATCACCTAGGTAGGTCATTCATTCTGAATCACATAACATATTACGGATGAAGTTTTAGAATATAGGTGAGGTTCAATGGGGTGAAGTCCCATTGAAGCCAATGACCAAGAAAGAATTCCTGAGACATCTTTGGTGCAAAATGGTGGTTTATTAAAGCACAGGGACTGGACCTGTGGGCAGAAAGAACTGCTGCCCAGTTGTAAAGGGTGGCAGGTAATGTACCATTTTAAGGGCCTGCTTAGCCAGAGCGAGCCATTTTGTTGTTTATGAAGTAAACTTAGATTGACCCTGCCCCCCCTCCCCAGAGGAACTTACTTAGTAACAAGTCTGGGAAACCAGTAAAATATGACTGACCAGCCCGATAACAGAGCTCATATACCAGGACGTGTCATGTCAGAGGGAGGTAACAGAGCCCAGAATACAAAGATGAGTCAAGCCAGGTGGAGACATCCAGTCAGGAAAATACCTCTCTAACCACCCAAGAATGTGGGCCCTGCCTTTTGGGCGCCAATTCTGACCAGAGTGATAAGCTAGTTCAAATAACTACTATAGGGTAAATTGTAATTCAATTGGCCACCTGTATGTGGCCAGGCTCGACCTCATATCCTTTGCTCTATAAAAGTTAGTCTGTGAGACTGGGAGGGGTCGCCTCTTTGCAAGAGTCGGCCCTGGCTGGTCAGTTAGATTCTCGATGCTTGGCGCAAAATAAAGCTTTGCTTGACCTTCGCTTTGTATCAGTCTCGCTCCTTTGACCATGGACCCAACACCACGGGGATAGGGGAAGCAAGGAAAAGGGAGGTTTCAATAGAACTTTCATATGCTAAAGAGGATCTACAAGATACCAGATACCAGAGGCCTTGCCTTTGCCAAGGTTGTTTTGCCCTTTTTAGCAAGCTATTAAGATAGGAGATTCCTAAAGAATGTCACAATATATCCCACCCAGAAGTGGGGGGGAGGTTGCAAGGTGTCAGCCTTTTCTTTGCCCTCAGCCAGCCTTCTATTCCTTCATTATTATTATTTAAAAATGATTCTTAAGTTTACTATGCCCTGATTGCTTGTTTTAAATAATGTGCTTTCCAAACAGTGTCCTTAAGTGTCCTTTCAGTGAGCAGACCTTGGGGAGTGCACAGCTGCTAAGCAGAGCCAAGCCTGGCAGGGAGGTTACTGACTAAATCTTCAGTGATTTTGCTATACCACGCCAACACCCTTTCCTCAGCTGAGAAATTAGGAGGGCACTGGAGCAGGACAGGAGCAGGCATGGATGGCCAGGTGCCACCCTTTAGAGCCAAGCAGGCAGTGCTCCTGGAGAAGGAAAGTGGCTTATAAGCACAACTCAGGCCTGCCATGCATATTAAAAGCCAGGAGGGTGTGAAAAACACATGGGGTGAACACTCATTTATGAGAATTCTGAGCAGTGACCAAACAACGCAAGTGTTTTGCTTATAAAAATCAGTAAGGAGTGTGAATTTCCTGGGTCAGAAAACAGATGTAACACTCTGCTGTTGCCCTTGGGCAGGGCCAAGGGGCACAAGTAAAGAAGGCACAGCATTTCAATCCCACATTCTGCACAGTCTCCCCTCTTCACCATGCTCCCCGTGGACTTCAGTGAGAAGTACAGTACCTTCAGCCTCTTCATCAGCCCTGTGGGCCTTTGCTGTGCAGTAAGCAAAGCTCCTAAAGCCCCTTTTCTGTTCCTCCATCCACCTTCTTCAGCTTGACCAAATCCCACAGTTGAAGGGTACACTTAACTGCTATCACAGCCCTTCAACACCACTTCCCATCCCTTTGTCCACTGTCAGAACTGCAGTACAGGGGCAGAACCACTGGGTGTGAAGCCCTTAAAACCAACCCCCTGCCCCTGCCTTCCCGGTGGGGCCAGTAGTGGAGGAGAACACTTAATGATCATTCAGCTTCCAAGCCACTTTTCTGCTCCTCCCTCCCTCTTCTGTAACCTTGGATGGAATGAGCTGTCAAAAGTTGTTTAATGGGGGTACCTGGGTGGCTCAGTGGGTTAAACCTCTGCCTTTGGCTCAGGTCATGATCTCAGGGTCCTGGGATAGAGCCCTGCAAGAGGCTTTGTGCTCAGCAGGGAGCATGTCCCCCCACCACCCACCCTGTCTGTCTGCCTGCCTACTTGTGATCTCTCTCATGCCTATCAGGTTTCCAAAGCTTTCCCATCTCATTTCATTTGCTGGGCTTATGTCTCTGATCCACTGGCTGCTTCTTTTGATCGCCAGAGAAAGGAGGACACAAATTAAGGAACAGGTACTGGAACTGCAAGTGGGACCTATATAATCCTACAGGTGAAGTCATTTCCTACATGCCATTGGTGCTCCCAGCTGTGGTCATTTCCAGTCTCCTATGTGTAAGGTTTTATAGGCAAGATAAACACAATACCAGGCGAAGCGGGCACAAGGCAAGATTTATTAAAAGCACTCTCAGGCGAAGTTTCGGGGCTCAGGAGAAGGGAAGCCAGGAAAGTCGCGCTGAGAGGAGGTGGGCCCTCTTGGGAGAGGTTCCTTGACTCTAGAAAGAGGAGTGGGAGAAGTCGCACTGGGAGGGAGTTGGCCAGGGGTCTTTTACCAGGCCAAGGTAGAGCATCGGCTCACAACCATATATGGTAGGATATTTGGTGAGTGGAAGGTATTGGGGGGGGGTCCTGATACCCCTGTTTCCTGCATAGGTATCAGGTTACCTATGGAGACGTGACCTGGGCATACATCCTTTTGGCGGGAGAGTCAAGGGTTAAGGAAAGGGGGTGGGGGAGGAGGCTGGAAGAGGGGGGGGATAGGCGGGACTGGCAGTCATTTCTATTGTTCCTCTTACACTCCGGGAGCCGCCAACCCAACACTATGCAAGGCCAGTTTGGGTTCAGAACCAACAGGGAAGGGACTAGATTCCACAATATCTGCTTACTGTCTTCTATCCTTGAAAATGTCCAAGACTGCAAATGTTGTCTGCCAAGGACAGTGCCAATGGCTTCTACGTGTGACTTCTGCTCATCACAGTTAAACAAAATAGTCATACTTCACAGTAATTTATCAGGTACCAAAAGGACAGGAACACTTTTGTACTGTTTGACTCATGATCCTCCTTCAGGGCTGATGACTGTAGTGGCTTGCTGACAGAGGTGATGATGACATGAGGGATGATGATGAGAATGATGATGGGTCTCAGTATATTTCAGGCACTTTATCCACTTATACCATGTAACTCTCTTAAGCTCATGAAATAGGTTTTGCTATACTTTTTATATTTGAGGAAACCAAGGCTTAGAGGAATTAACTCCTATAGCTAATAAACAGGATGTGTTATTTTTTCTTGAAAGATAATCACAAAAGTCTAATGTCAATTTAGAAATAATACATTTTATAGCTTTTAAATATTTTAAAATATTACAAATAAACATATCATAGCATATTGATATATTATTCTATGAATAGTGAAAATATTAATCTATGAATAAAATTGCCACCATTTATAGACAACATGAGGACATCCCCGAACTTTGTCAGACACATTTTTTTAGTTGCAATATAATTGCATATAACATTTTATTAGTTTCAGGTATAAAACATAATGATTTGATATTTCTGTACATTGTGAAATGATAATCCCACTGTTTAGTTAACATCCATCACCTCACATAGTTATGGTGTCCTTTTCTTGTGTTGGGAACTTTTAAGTTAACAACTTTCTTTTTTGTTTGTTTATTTGTTTTTTCTTTTAAAGAATTTATTTATTTGACAGAAAGAGAGAGGTAGCAAGAGATAAGGCACAAGTGGGGGAGAGGGAGAAGCAGGCTCCCTGCTGAGCAGTGAGCCCTACGTTGTGCTCTATCCCAGGACCCTGGGATCATGACCTGAGCCAAAGGCAGATGTTTAACTAACTGATCCATCCAGACACCCCTTAACAACTTTCAAATATAGGTTTATTATAGTCACCATGCTGTACATTACATCCCCATGAGTGATCTATTTTAAAACTGGAGATTTGTACCTTTTGATCTTTGATCTTCTTCTGTTATGCCCGAGTTTTCGAGTCTGAGAGACCACCAAGGAGCCAAGCACCAATGCAATCACATGAGAGTTTATTTGACAAAGCTTAAGCTTGGGCCCAAGTATATCCAACACAGCGGAGTAGGGACTTGGACCCTGAACCAGATTACAGTCAGAGTTTTTAAAGGTAGAGTAGGGTTGGACTTGGTGGTGGGTGAGTGAGGACAAAGGAGATTAGGGATGGCATAAGTCTCTAAGGACTTTTGGAAGGGAGGTCTCCAGGACCTTGAGGGGCTAGCTATTGTTGGTAGAGAGGTTATTTATTACCAATAATAAAAATCTTCTCGTGAGACCCTTTAGATGTATATCAGTGGGCCATATACTTGGGAATGATTCTCGACACTATCTTGGAGGTTTAGAGATAAAGTTTCCTAAAGGAATTGTTGAAGTAGACTTACAGGATTCTGGTCGGAACTGTCGGGGTAGGGGGTTGGTCAGGCTAGGATTGTCCTTAGCAAAACCTCAAAGTGAGGGCAGTTAAGTCCCCAGGGGAGAGCCACTCTGTCTGTTTCAAGGGCTTGTCAGTAGGTGAGGAATTTTAATGATTTTCTTCTGCCTCTGTTTCTGACATCAGCTAAACTTGAGGTGGGATGGCCTTCATTTTCTCAGCCTCCACACTTCCACTTTGCCCACCTACCAACCCCCACCTTTGGCAGTCACTGAACTTGTTTCTATGAGCTGTTGTTTTTATTTCAGATTCTACATATAAGTGAGAGCTTGTGTTATTTGTCTTTCTCCATTTTAATTATTTAATTTAGCATAAAGCCCTCAAGGTCCATCCATGTTGTCAGAAATGGCAAGATTTCCTTCGTTTCTATGGCTGACAAATATTCCATTGTGTGCATTTGTGTTTTCTAACATATATTTCTTTTATCCACATTTATATCATATCCATCCCATTTATATCCCATTTATATATATCATATCCATCCCATTTATATATACATATTTATATCATATATGTTATTTGTCCATTCATTCATCAATGTTCACTTGGATTGCTTCCATATTTTGGCTATTGTAAATAATATGCAGTGAAAACAGAGGTGCATATATATTTTTGAGTTAGTACGTTTGTTTCCTTTGGATAAATGCCCAGAGTGGGAATTGCTCAATCATATGGAGTTCTATTGTTAGTTTTTTGAAGAACCCCATAGAGGCTGCACCAATTTACATTCCCATCCATAGTGCATAAGGGTTCAGGATGTGAATCTTAACTACTGTGCCATTTTTGTACTCCTGCTATAAGAATAATTATCAGTACAACTAAAGATGTTTTTTTTTTTTAAAGATTTTATTTATTTATTTGACAGAGAACACAAGTAGGCAGAGAGGCAGGCAGAGAGAGAGGAGGAAGCAGGCTCCCCGCTGAGCAGAGAGCCCGATGCGGGACTCGATCCCAGGACCCTGAGATCATGACCCGAGCCGAAGGCAGCGGCTTAACCCACTGAGCCATCCAGGCGCCCTAAAGATGTTTTTTTATAGTGTTATATGGAATATTGATAATATGGGCATATTCTAAATCTAACTTCAGAATACTAGCTAGGTAACTGCTTTAAATTCTTTAATGGGATGTTGTGAGGATTTTGAAGAAAATATGGAAGGTAGAATGGAAAATTATGTTTATAATATAGTGAAAAAAATGTGAATCAAAGATACATGTTGATGGATGAGTTGCCAGTAGATAGCAACACACTACAAAATCATGACCCTCTGCACCTCCACAGATATGAATGTCAAAGGACCTCCAAGGGCCTTCTTGCTCTGATGCTCTGTGGATCTAAGAATGATAGGCTATCTTAATGTCAAATAGAATGTCTTTTCAAGGGCGTGTTTTTCCATTCCCATTCAGAAGAACATTAATTGTTTCTCAGTTTTTTCTTGTAGAAGGAGGTTAACCTGCCCTCTGTCCTAACATAGATGTTGAAGGATAAAATTAATGCCAAATCATCTTGTTTGTCATTTTCCAGTTCCATTATCTAAAATAAATAATGTTTTGTGAATAATATTCTCAATAAATATTGAATGGATGGTCTTGATCGGTTAGTTCCAAATACAGCTCCAAAGAAGAAACACCATATAAGCCATTATCTATCATTATATTGCAACGAAAAGAAACCATTTCTAGTACTCTGAAAACAATATACTTAAGGCAGACAACTGTCATTATCTCTAATATTTTCTTCATTTACTTTTGTTAATTTTGCATTCAAAGAGACAATGTAACATAATAGAAAAAGCATGGGACAATCCCTCCAAAATACTTGATCAAACCCCCCCAAATACTTATTATAACATTTAAGATCTTTATGAAAGGTTGAATAACTTGTTTATGTTACAGTCTTTGTAACTGAAAAAGTAGAGCTGGTTATTTACCCCCATTGATTAATTAAGATGAAAAGGACTTCACCTGTTATATATGATGCACAAAGTAAATTATTACTTCATTATCATCCCTGTCAACAGTGTTCCAGTCAATATAATGAGGCTTAAAGAATTATTTCATAATGTAGCATTTATATGCAAGTTTACTGAAGTGTGTTTTTTAGTTTGTAACCAATATCCACTATTTGAGGGGCATTAAAAAAAAAAAAAAAAAAGACAAGCATCCAGCTAGCAGGAAGCTTAGTGTTGAGCCAGGTCAAAAACTCATTATACTAAGAGGGTGGTTCTTCCCACAGGTAGCCTCAAATAATAAGTATTTCATTAGCCTCAAGAAACAGTTTAGTGTTCTAAAATTTAGAGTCTAAATACCGACACAGTGAAGAAGCAAACTCAAGTACCTTGAGGGGTAAACAGGGAACATGAATGTCAAGTTAGGGTCAGGTCAAGCCTCATCTCGTGCTTCCAACTCAGTTAAGGAAAAATATATTTCTGGCACCAACCAACCCAAAGAAGCAAACATACATCATGAGAACCAGCCTTTAGGCTTATGGGAGATATGGCCCTCCAGGGCTGTGGCCCCTGACTCCTCCAACATGCTGTATGGGAGAGAGATCATTCTTCCTGCCCTTCAGGGACATTCTCCCATTATAGTGACATTCCAATGGGTAAGATTCTCTGGGTGTCATGGCAGGAGAGGAAGCCATCTGGCTCCCAAAGGTATCTGCAAATGGGAGAGTTTTAGGAAAGCTGGTTCTGGACCTCACATTGAAATATGACATTAACCTCATTCTGGGTGGTCCTCAAACTTCTTTCCATTTTAATGCCCCACTCCACTCCGGTAAAAACACTTAAGTACTTTTCAGGATAGGACAAAGGTCTGGCCCACTCTAGTCCTGGGTACCACTTCTCTATACCACCCCACCCTGGGAAAGGGTTGTTTCAGTGTACCATAACCTCACAAAACAGGAAACCTAACATCTGGGCCCATTCAGTGGTGGTGAGCCAGTTGCCATCCAAACTTGATTTTACTTATATCTTCTTTTTCACATATACACAGGACTAATACACATGATAAAAATCTTTGAAGTGTCTGATGAAGTCTAAAAAAGTTCTTTTGATAAAGATATGATAAAAATCTTGGGTTATAATAAGTCATCCACTGGTAGAAGAGTTTCCTTTTCAGTATGAGGTGAGTTAATGGCAGTAGAACAATTGATTTAGTAGATTCTAATCAGTACAGTAAATGTTGTAAGGCTTAGTTTTAAATTTTCCTAAATGTATAATGAATTCTAATATTTCCTCCCTGAGCTCAGTGTGTGACCTCAGACCTCCTGAGTGGGACACCATGTGGTACTCGACAGCCCCAGTCTGTGGACCCCTGCTTGCAGGGCTGACTTGTTCTAACCAAATTCCCAAAGCTGACTAAAACAACAACCTTTGAGTTTATATACAAGAAATGACTACCAACAGGACCTTTATCCTTGGGGTTGGCTCAGGCCAACCCCTTTCTCACCTGAGAAAAGGGCTTATGTGGTGAACACCTGTCTTAGCATCAGCTTTTGGAGCCTTCTCTGGGTCCAGATGTTAGGTTTCCTGTTTTGTGAGGTTTTGGTACACTAGAACAACCCTCTCCCAGGGTGGGGTGGTATAGGGAAGTGGTACCCAGGCCTAGACTGAGGGCCAGACCTCAGTCCTATCCTGAATCCAGCCTCCTGGATGGTCCCACTATAGCCCACCTGTGAACAGGAGCAGAGTGGGTACATGTCGCTGTTGCTTGTCTTCATTATCAGTTAAGTTCCACTGTGTCTTGCCCACCATAGCTCCTCACATTCCGAGGGCATCTTCTGGAGGGACTGTAGAGGGCAGGACCAGGCAGACCTATCTGCGGTGGGGGGGAGGGGGGCAGACAAGGGGGAAGAACACCAGGTGGGCCTCTGCCGAGCAGTTCTGGGGAGAAGTTCTCTGCACTTAGGCCCTTCCCCATCTGCATGCTTACCTGCTCAGTCAACTCCACATGTAGCCCCAGACTGGTCTGTGATTAATGCTTTAGTGCAGTTGGCACCCCTGCCTGCCTATAGGGCTGGTCAGCTTCACATCATAATCACTCAGCAGGGACTTTAGCTAAGATGCCTGCTGGGCCCCACTACCCCAGGGACTCCCATCCAACACCTTTGGGGTGGAGTCCCACCCATACAAAAAGCCAGACTCACTCCTTTGGGCTAAGAGGAAACACTTGTAGCAGCAGGGAAGGTGAGTACCTTGGTGTGGTGCCACGCCCCAGATTGCTGGGAAGCTGTTCATTTTTGTAACTTTCTCTGTGGGAAGATCAACGATTGCTTTTGGAATGGGTGCTTTCTCCTGTTTAATAAACAGGTCCTAGTCAAGGACATGGTGTTAGGACTCATTTGGGGAAGAGGTGGACCTTCTTTGCAATACAGCGATGAAAGCTGTTTTCTTTTCTTTTATTTTTTTAAGTTTAAATGTTTATTTTCATGTTAAAAATGATGAGTTACCCTGTGGTTAGAATATACTTTATGCCGGGAAATGTAGTCACTTTATTTCTGAAGTATTTCCAGGGGGAGAAAAAAAGAGAAAAAAAAATCCGAAAGTAATGAAGAGTAAGATCAAAATATTCTGGCAGATTCCATTGTAAGGACCTATTTTACTGTCCCTGCTCCCCTTCCCCCCAAAGGACTTAAAAAACAAGTCCTGGAAACCAGCTCCAGGTGTGGAGGCCAAGAAAAACAAGGCTGTATCCACGAGTCTAGCCCTAAGTACAGCCATCTTTTTTTTTCCATTTATTTATTTTCAGCATAACGGTATCATTATTTTTTTCACCACACCCAGTGCTCCATGCAATCCGTGCCCTCTATTATACCCACCACCTGGTCCCCCGACCTCCAACCAACCACCCCCCCCCCACTTCAAACCCCTCAGATTGTTTTTCAGAGTCCATAGTCTCTCATGATTCACCTCCCCTTCCAATTTACCCCAACCCCCTTCTCTCTAACTCCCCATGTCCTCCAGGCTTTTTGTTATGCTCCACAAATAAGTGAAATCATATGATAATTGACTCTCTCTGCTTGACTTATTTCACTCAGCATAATCTCTTCCAAAGTACAGCCATCTTGACAAAGCAAAAGCTGGCACCTTGCACTGTAAGAGTGGGTTAGTTTAAGAATGGCCATCCTGAAGGCTGGGAAACCATTTTACTGAGCATCCCTAACCAGCCCACAGGCGCACATAACTTGAGATAAGAGAAAGTAGTTAAAACCCAAGAAACAACTTAATCATCTACCACCAGGGAGGTTAGGCGATGGCGCCACAGGGACCAGATGTTAAAGAAAACAAATGGTTAACATGCAGAGATTACAATCCTGCAAGACAGGAGTCTCTGTTGTTTTGCAAATGTCCTGGTGATTTACAACAAAAAGGGCTATCTCTTCAATGGCCCAATTTCCAGAGACAAATGGCTCAGTTCCTCAAGGCCTAAGGTCGCCCTCCCCACCATAAAACTGAAGGAGGCTGAGGCAGAAGGAAATGTAAATAAAGTTAAATTTCTTCTAAACCTAAATCTCACTTAACCGCCAGGATGGCGCCAGGGTGGTGCTGGGGTGGCAAAAGTTTAAACAAAGTTAAACTGTCAAAGTGGGGCGCATATATGTAGCCATGAAGAAGTGCCTTGAAAATGCTATATAAACCCTTGGCTTTGAGTGCTCGGGGTTCTTGTTGAAACCCGCCGCGCCCGGCGGATACTTGGACCCTAGCTAGCTGGAAATAAACCTCGCTGTGTGACTTGCATTATTGAGAGTGTTCTCTGTCTAATTGAGGGGTGGTTGACTCGGTACCCTAACACCATCAGTGATCTTATCAACAAACCAAGCCCTGTCCAGGCCGCGTTCCTACCCGGTGTTTCCCCTACCATGGGTTCAGATATTTCAGAGTGGGAGGGCTGTACATTTAAAAGCTACAGTGTTGCATGCTTCTGCTGTAAAATGTATTTATTCCAGCACACTTCTTGGTGAGTCGTATTGCATATCTCACATACAAAAATATCTGCCACCCGCGTCCTCCTGGAACCTCCACCACCTGGCCTGTCCCTCCACATCACAGGGGATATGCGGTACATCACACGTCTAGAATTTCGATGGAGGAGAGGGTTGCTGGGTCTATAAACTATCGTGTCACTTACAGAGACGAGGATGGAGAGTTGAAGCCATTTTTGAGATGATTCGAGAAAAGACAATGGTCCCAGAGATGTGTAGGAAGCAGGTGCAACCGCTCTCTGTGATCGCTGACGGTGAGTTGGTTGGTTCTCTGACACAGAGCCTCAACAGGGCCCAGCACCCCAAGCTTGGGAGGATGCCTTTCCAAATTGCTGAAGAAAGGGTGCAAAGGGTCAAAATACACAGAGGCCAACTTCCTAAAACTTAGAAATGAACAATGTACAAAGTGCTCGTCTACGGATGGGGCAAATGGGACAAGAAGTAATCTATGTTCTCCCTGCGCTAACGTGTACACACACACACACACACACACACACACACACACACACACACCCTCTGCCTGGAGTTGAAGGGAGGAGGCTATGGCTGCTCACAGAGGATTGGGTGCGGAGGGAGCTTGGGGCCCCCCACGGAGGGCGCCAGGGAGTTCTCACCCTAATGCCACCTATCACTCCAAACTAGGCCTGCTCGCTGTGCAACGTTCTCCACGTTCTCTCCCTCTGCATCGTCAGCATTCCAAAATAATGGGAACTTTGTGTCTGAAGCGGAGGGAGCTCAGTGGATAGAGGTGGTGAGTCTCACGTGTGCACACACGCGTGTGTGCCACCAAGCATGGTCGGCAAGCTGTTTTATTTTATTGTATTTCAAATCAGATCTTTTTGCCCCTGATTGCTAAAATGACCTGGTGTGGAATTCTCTGAAAGATCACCTTTTGTCAGCTCACAGCCTAAATGAGAAGGGATGAAGGGTTTGTTTGTTAAGCCCTAAAAACACAAATTCTCTTTCAGCTCTCTAATTTCCACAGAAATCCCACTGTTTCTGGTTGCAAGAAAAGAAATATGAAAGCCCCAGGAAGGCACATCTTCCTGAAACTGGGCCTCCCACAGTGGGGCTTCCTTCCTCTGCCAGGTAGAAGGCCTGGCAGGTCCACTTTTGCCTTGGGGCCTGGTTTTGCAATCCTTTAGCCCTGCAGCAGAGCCCCAGCAGCTAGTGAGGAGGCTCAGGCAGAGTAGGGCCTGTATCAGAGCAGGTGCAGCTCTATTTCAGTTTCTTAAAACCAGCCTGTGACAATGTGTCTCACACCCTCTGGATTTTTTTTTTTCAGACCTGGACACACACACACACACACACACACACACACACACACATAGTGACTGGAGAAGGAGGTGAATACACAAGAGGAGGTGAATGAGTTTTTGAAGCCTTGGGTGGGGGGAATCTTGAAACCACCCAAATATATGTATTCTTCCAAACAAGGTGCACCCAGGATCTGGTATGATGGGGTGAATCAGATAATTTTGAGACAGATGTTACCACCTGATCACCATCAGGTTTCTATACTCAATGTGCAAACAAGGAGTAGAGAGTGGAAAAACCAGGGGTAATGATTAATCATACATGGGGCATAAGACATAAGTAAGGAATATTAAAAAAAAAAAACAGGAAGCTAAGTTAATAACATAACTCATACTGTTGTACCTGATTTTTCACGTCAGAGAGACCACCAAAGAGCCGACACCAATGCAATCACACGAGGGTTTATTCAACAAGCTTAAGCTTGGGCCCAAGTATACCCAACACAGCAGTGTAGGGACTTGGACACAAAGCTTAGTTAAGGCAGGGGTATTTATGGGTTCCTGTTACTAAAGCAGGGTGGTGGTCTCTGAACCAAAGCAGGGTGGGGGTCTTTGGAACTAAAGCAGGGTGGGGCTTCTTGTTATTAAAGCAGGGTGGGGGTCCTTATGATGAGGGAGCAGGAGGCTGGCTGAGGACAAAGCAAAAGCTGGCGCCTTGCACCCCCTCTTCACCCACTCCCCTCCATATGTGTAGCATTCCTCAGGCACCCCTGACTGCCATAAAACGATAAATAGTTAACTTGCAGGGATCGCAATCCTGCAGAACAGGAATCTCCCTTGCTCTACAGATGTCCTAGAGACCTAAACAGGGAGGTTACTTATCAATAGCACAAATTTCCAGAGGCAAATAACTCTTGGTTCCTGAAGCCCTAAGGTCTCCCTCCTCACCATAAACTGGAGGAGGCTGAGGTAGAAGGGAATGTAAATGATAGCAGGATCATAATACCCCACCAAGAATCTCCCAACAATCTTGATGTTAATACCTGACCTAAGGACGACATTGATCAAACCATAAGGGCAAGGACTCCCCCCGGCACCTTGTAGGCCCTCCCTAACATGTGAGAACTCTGTCGAAATCTCCCATTCCGTCACCACCTCCCCCCAACCGTGGGGTATATAACATGCCTACCCTCACAACCCGGGGCAGCAGCTCTTCCTGCCCACGGGTCCTGTCCCCGTGCTTTAATAAACCACCATTTTGCACCAACGATGTCTTAAGAATTCTTTCTTATTCGTCGGCTCCGAACCTCCTCACCCCACCGAACCTGACTTAGGTTCTGGGACTTCATCACTTAGAACTAAAGTAGGATGGGACTTCCTGGAACTAAAGGAGGGTGGGGAGGTCTCTGGAATTTAAGTAGGGTGGGGCTTACTAAAGTAGGGTGGGGGTCCTTAGAACTAAAGTAGGGTGGGGCTTCCTGGAACTAAAATAGGGTTGGGGGGTCTCTGGAACTAAAGTAGGGTAGGGCTTCCTGAAACTAAAGTAAAGTAGGGGAAAGCTCAGCCCTTGGGCACAGGGGTCTGAGATGGCTGTACTTATGCTAAGGCTAAACCTGAGGTGGGATGGCCTTAATTTTTCTCGGCCTCCACAGTACAACTGTAGTACTGCTTATGCTTTCAAGACAGGTCCATGAAGCAAGCATCCAGCCTCAATCTGAACCCCAGTCTGAAATCTGAAATCAATCTGAATTTGCAAAAAATAAAGGGACTGAAGGGCGCATCTTCCGATGCATTGCACAATGATTGTGAGTCAGGTGTTTCTAAGCTGGATCTGCCAGCTACATTAGCTCTTAGATAATCAATCAGCCCTGTTTTGACAGTTACCACAATTAGAAATCAGAGGACTGAAAACAAGGAGAATATTACAAATTATTCCAGTGAACAAATAAAAATGGGAGCGAGAAAAGGGCTCTAGAATAGATAATACAGCCTGAATTAATATCTAATTGATCAAGATACTGATATTTTATGACTTGTAGAATTACTATCTGTGGATCATTTATATGTCCTCTTGGGGAAAAAGTCAGGTCGGGTCAGTAAAGGGTTGATTTGGACTATGGTTCTGGAAAAAAATAATTACTAATGTTTTGAGACATAAATATTTCTAGGCAATCATGATTTTTGATAGCAAAGTTGTCTTTAAACGGTTTCCAGTGCATTCTGAGCAGTACCTTGTATTGCAGCTCAATTATTCTGGAGACAACTGATGAACTTTGAAAACTTATCCTCAGAACCTGATAAAAGGTTTATACTATGTGTAGAAGATTTACAAAATGCTTTTTATTATATCAATAAAAAGTATGCTGAAAAGCATAGGCAGAGAAAAAGGGACATGTCTTACTTCCAATGGCTGCACTTAGGAAATTGAACTGAGAGGACTGTCCCACACTTGAGAGGCTACAATTGTGGTCAAAAGGAAAAGCAAAATGTTTTCATTACTAGTATGAATATGTAAGACATGAACACTCATTTAACTCTCAAGTAGAAAACTGGATCCTTCTAATAGAATAATTCCTGACTATAAATAAAAAAAAACCAAGTTAACCATTTTTATTTCTCTATCATCCATCTATCATTCTATCTATGGATCTATGGATTTATCATCTACCTACCACCCTCTCTCTCTCCCTGAGAAACCTTTACCTATCTAACTCAGAAAAGGACATAATTATCATCCAGTAATTGAGAAAAGTAAGTCAACAGCTTCTTCTGTAATGCATGGAGAATGTGAGGATAAAAGGTGTTTTCCATATAAATAGCTCCCCAGGTGTCCAGAGAGCTCATTAAAAAGTGACACTTCCCAGGACACAAAAGAGGATCCTGGGCTCATGGTTGGAAACTTGACATAAATGTGTCACGTCTTGTCTCCATCATGCCATTGAGGAAATCACATAGAGAAAGCCTTCCTAGGCCAGAATGTCAGAGCTGCCCCATCCCAGGGATTAGCCCTTTCACACCCCTGGTTTTGCTCACCCTGACAGCTGGTGAGGGGACCTCCTATGGAGACAGATTACAAGCTCTCTCCACTGTGAATTGTTTATAGGAACTATTATTTCCTTGCCAGCTTTCCTTTTCACTCAGTCTCTCCTGGCATAGCCTAGAAAAGTAGGATCTGTTACCACAAGGCCATGTGGGCTCTTGCTAAGGGAGCCACTTGAGGACACTGAGAAAAGGAACAAGGAAAGCCCCAGGGATTGATACCAGTCATAGGGTTTCAATTTCCTGACCTTTCAGAGCTTTTAACCCACTTCTGCATTAGAGTTTACTTCCAGAGTCAAAGTGAATGACTGCTGGACCAGGAGCCCTCTTCTACATTTTGGCCACATCACAATCCCTCCATCCCAGCCTGGAAGCAATTGATTTCTTGTCTGGGAGCATTAAATGGAGCTTTTAGTGTATTTCCAATGTTTGAGGTCTGCAAAAGCCACTCTGGCACAAGTAGCTTTATATCACACAGGCAATAGTTCCTGTGATGGACTGTTTTATTGCATTTATCTTTGAGTCTTTAAAATCAAGTTCTAAAAGCTTTATATATGCAAAATTTAATCATTTAACTTGGTCTCTCTGCTTTTGGAAAGGAAAACAAGTTAGAACTGCTGGGGCCTCCATTGATCTCTTGACCAGCAGCTAGATCCCAGCTGCATATTATGAAAGTTTTTAGCTACAGAGATGGCTGAAGCCCCAGCAGCTGAATCCTGGCAAGCTGAGTGGGAGCATGCTTGTAAATGTCTGCAGCACTTCCATTAGTGTTTATACACCAACATGCAAGTAAAATGTCCCATATCCAGCTCTCCAGAAAGAAATTGATCAATAAAAATATGTTGTTACTTATAATATTTACTTTATATAATCACAAATATGTTATATAATTGGAAGTATATCGGTTTATTATAAGTAAGGTAGATACAGTTTGTTATATATATAGATAGCTCAGAATTTTTACATCATAATTAAAACAACACATAAAATATTCTATTGTAGATCCCATGTAGCCAAAAAGCTGTTGTTGAGTCTTTACCAAATTTTCCATCTGAATGCAACCTATGGCTGTGATCCAACCATAATTTGACAAATGGTGCTGCATCCTAATTCACACTTCCTCCAATGAATTTATTTTCATTACATCTGATATGGGATCTACTGTGAACCTATTTCTTTTTTTTATTTTTTATTTTTTTAATTTATTTGACAGACAGAGAACACATGTAGGCAGAGAGGCAGGCAGAGAGAGAGGGGGAAGCAGGCTTCCTGCTGAGCAGAGAGCCTGATGAGGACTCCATCCCAGGACCCTGGGATCATGACCCAAGCTGAAGGCAGAGGTTTTAACCCTCTGAGCCACCCAGGCATCCCTGTGAAACTATTTCT
Organism: Mustela erminea; assembly: GCF_009829155.1. Classification (NCBI taxonomy): domain Eukaryota; kingdom Metazoa; phylum Chordata; class Mammalia; order Carnivora; family Mustelidae; genus Mustela; species Mustela erminea. Next base: position 114,532,280 of record NC_045621.1, on the reverse strand, counting down.
AATGCTCGTACAATGTTAATGACCTGAAACTTCTTCGAACTTTGGTACTACGTGTATGAGAACTTCATTGCTTATTGACATGAGTGACTTCTTCGCTGTTTTAAAATATACCTGGGACTTGTTTTCATCAAGTAGGGTAAGACATGTAGACACAGAAAGGACTGTCATGAAGAAAGAAGTTAATACTTGCAGATCCCTAGAAATAGGAAGCATGGAACACCACACAGAGCCACACAGGGAAGGACCAGGCTCATTCAGGAGACAAGGAACAAGAGAAAGTATAGGCAAAAGCCTTACATGTGGTTTCCATAGGAAAGAATGGGCAAGGCAAGGTGAGAAGGCTTAGAATTGGCTAGTTTGAAGAATTCCAGCAGACTCTGGGGTGTAGAGACTGTCTTGCTACAGTTTCCTGGTATATTTTTCCCTTGATCCCCTCTGCCTCCTGACCCTGGGCTTCCCCACATGGCATGTTGTGCCCTGTCCTCTTGAGATCCATGAGGCTAACAATAACTTTGCAATGGCCTCGTTATACCTAAATAATAATGGAGGTTACATTTGAAGACACTAATTGTAATGGACTAAAGAACCACTTAAGTACTGGAACAGGGTCATCACTGTGAAAGCTCCTACAAATGCTGGTATGACAAATTTTTAACTCATGTTACCAGTTGTGCAGAGGTCAAGACAAGGATTGTCAGTAATGAGCATCCACTTGGACCCTGTGCATTCTCTCAAGGGAAGCCTGGTGCTGCTTGGGCCCCTGGACTTTATTGTACACCAAAGGGTACCTCAATAAACCTGGTGGGCGGGGGGGTGTCATCACCACTGAAGAACATGTTCACAGGGTTGTAAATGAACAAAAGCCATACTTCAGAATCTCTGTTACTGAGTCAATAATAACTTCATCTAATAATAAACCTCACCTCTGAGCAGACTTTTAGGTTTCCTTCATGGCATTTGATCAAGCATGAGAAAAGAAAAGGTGCCATTATGGTCTTTGTGTGCTATGTGAGGTAACAGAGGCTTGAGGACAATGTACGCACATGGCCAGCATATAAGAAATGGGGCACTGAAGTTTGGTGCCTTGATTCCAAACTCCATGCACTTTCTCTCACATCTCTAATGCCTGGAAGGGGTTGTAAATTTCTACTATGAGTTTGACATCAACTATAACTTTAGTCCATGCTGTAGAGCCTCCTGTGGGGAGTGCTTGCCAGGCCCAAGACTTCAGGCCCAATCCTTGCTCAGCACGTAAGTACTTTTAGCATCCAATGGGTATTTCCTCCACTGATGCTTCACAGTTTCCCCTTCCCTCACTCCCAAAATCTTTTGATTACAGGCAGTTTCAGAGTTAATTTTCCTACAGTCTCAAAAGTTGCAGTTCTGGAGCAGGGCTCCTTCCTGTGGCAGTCAGGCCCTGGGGCAGCCAAACCCCACACCCAACTTGGGTAGGACTCTGAGAAAGGGGGAGCCTTCAAGTAGAGTTGGGAAAAATTCATCCCAAATTTCTCCAGTTGGGAATCTAACATTTCACCTCAGATGATGTTGCCAAACATGGAAATGGCATTCCATTTTGGAAAATCTGTCTTTCTCACCTGTGCCAGGCATGGTTTCTGTGGGATAACCAAAGGACCCTACACTGTAAAGGTAGGGAAGCAGGGGATGAGCATTAAAGTGGGCACCTGGCTTCCTTCCAAAGAGGAGGAAAGAATAGGCTATATATTGCCAAGGTGGAGGAAGATGGGAGAGGAAAGCATCACTTAGGTTCTTGTCGAATTGACCAGTTAAAATAGACTCTTGCTGTCTCATGTGGACCTTTGGAAGGAAACAAACCTAGGTTGTCATTTTGAGTAAATAAAAATATAAAATGAGACAAATTATGGTTTGAATTTTCCAATTTAGTCATGTACGTGTATGACATATGTTGCATTTGAATGGACTTTGTTTGCCCTGTCAGTGTCAATATTTTCTTCCACAAAACAAAATCTAAGACTGTTAGATTGATAAATGTCACTTACTCCAGAAAATCCTAGAAATCCATAACCTCCAGATTATCATTTCCGTATCATCAACAAGGAGGCTCTAAGGATCAAGAGAGCTACCTGGTAGGCTCCATGGGTGAATGCAGCACTCAGAGCCTAGAAAAAAAAATTCTGAGGACAGGAGAAGACGCTCAGCTCATCAGACAAGGGGATAGAGGAAGGGCCTAAGGTTTCAAGATCAGAAGACTCTGTAGAGTACCATTAGAAGACTCAGTAAAGCATCATCACCTGAGCCCAGCCATGACTGGCTGATCATCCCTTCACCGATATTTGTGCTCCTCTGAGTGGGGAAGAGGCAAAATATGTTGTTGCTGCTAGCATAAGCACCATATGGGGGTCTCCCTACAAGACTGCAGTAAAGTTTCCTTCTGTTCTCTTGTCTTCTCCAACTACCTGTGTGACAGGCTACTTTATTTCATGACTTTAACAATTTCACTAACAAGAGATGGTGAGAGGCAGAGAAGTGAAGTCAGGTCTCCAGAGATTGGCCTAGAAATGCATTCACACTGAAGGGCAGCTTCAAGAGCTAGGGCGGCTCTGGTAACATGTTCTAGTAGAGTGGAAGTAGGGAGGGCACAGTCTTCAGTGCAGGGCAAGGCCAGCAGAGATGGGAGCAGAGCCTAGAGCTCAGGTGGTCCTTGCTGCTCCCTTTATGGCCTTGAGGACATCTGTTGGAGCTAAAAGGGTTTGGAATTCTCAGCCCCAGACTCTCCCCCTGCAGGTCTTCACACTCACAGGAATAGGAATCCTGGCTATGAGCAAGCCTTGCAAGGGCAGCAACCACGCTATCCTCATCACCCATGTTCAGCCCTGGCAAAGTCAGGTGAATATGCTCCTGGACTGGAATCTGGTTCAGGTGTGAAAAGGATCCCTTTGTAACTGGCTCAGGCCTCTTGGGCCCCAGACAAAGCAGGTGTCTGCCCAGCCTCTAAACAAGGGTAGGCTTCTGAAGACAGTGAAGGGTCTTCCTGCTCTGATTGTGTCTAATCCAGGTTCTGAGGAACCATGCTCTTCACCTCTGTTTTTAAGTGGGCTATCTGCTGGGAACTCTTCTAGGACCTGAATGTTGACCTTCCTCTTTCAATGTTTCCAGGGCACCAGTGTATGTGCCCAAGCCAGTGAACCATTATGCAAGGAAAAACAGAGCATCTTTTTCATTTCTGGAACTCTAGGGCTGTGCTATTTAGCATGGTAGCCACCAGCCAGATGAGCCCACTTCTATGTCATCGAGCCCTCTTTCAGGTGTCCGTCAACTCTAGGTGCCAGTGGCCACCATGTTGGATGGTGCAGAGAGAATACCTCCACCCTCCTGGACAGTGTCCTGGGCAGATGCTCTGAGTCCAGCTCAACTTTCAGAAAGGGAGAGTAGCAACCTCCATATGATTTATTTCATCTTTCGGTCTCTCTCTCTCTCTCTTTTTTTTTAAGACTTTATTTATTTGACAGAGAGAAACACAGCAAGAGAGGGAATGGGAGAAGGAGAAGCAGGCCTCCCAATGAGCAGGCAGCCCAATGCAGGGCTCGAATCCAGGACTCCGGGATTATGACCTGAGCTGAAGGCAGATGCCCAACAACTCAGCCACCCAGGCACCACTTTTGGTCTCTTTTTAATTCTCTCTTTTAGTCATAAGCTTCTTTTATAGCTCCTCCCCATTCCTTCTTTCATGACTCTCACCCTGAAGGACCTGGTCTCATCCAGACAGCTAAGGTCACTGGATCTTCAGCGTTCATAAAATCTCCCTACAGCCCCTCTCACACACTTTCCTAGCACTTCCCTGATTTCTGAATGCCAAGCTACATTCTTATGTGTTGAGTAACCCTGAATGCCAAGGTAGCAGGGCTGGGAGTCAGAAGAGCTGGGCCCACCATGCTGGAGTGGCCACAGGAGTGCTGACTCTTCCCTGAGCACTCCCTACACAGGAAATTTCCTGCATTGGATGGCTCTGGACATGCATGATTGTTTTCTTCCTTTCAGCTCTCAATTTCTTTCCAGCAGGAGTCTGCTTCAAGAAATTCTCGGGGCGCCTGGGTGGCTCAGTGATTTGGGCTGCTGCCTTCGGCTCGGGTCATGATCTCAGGGTCCTGGGATCGAGCCCCGCATCGGGCTCTCTGCTCCGCAGGAAGCCTGCTTCCCTCTTTCTCTCTCTCTCTCTCTCTGCCTGCCTCTCTGCCTACTTGTGATCTCTGTCTGTCAAATAAATAAATAAAATCTTTAAAAAAAAAAAAAGAAATTCTCTTGTCATGGACTCTAGAGAAAGGATTGAATAAGTAAAAGAGCATGAAAAAGTAGAGGAAATGGGCATGTGGAACAGGTGCACAGAGGAAGCAGAGAAGGCAAGTAAATTCACATATACTTTGTTGCTTTCCTATGTTTTTATTACCACTGCATAAGAATTTTTTCTTAATTGAAAGGCACAGGCACAGTTTGGTGGTTGTGCTAGAAAGAAAAATTCTTACTAGGGCAAAAGAGAAGCACTCCAGGAAGCTATTCGCTGTTGAAATGCAGCTTTCACGACAGGACTCTCTTGAGTGGAGGGTTGGGCAGAAAGAAAGGGTCATCTTTCTACTCCTGTTCCATGAAATCTGAGACGAGCTCCTCTCTTGGCCCAGGTCTGTGGGACTCAGACTGTTCATCCCTGGAGATGAAAAATCTTCCCCTTTCCTTTTCATTATTTCCCTGTCCAGGCAACCTGACCCTAAAAGCTGCCCTGCTCATCACCCAGGTGAAATGACTGTGTGTGTTGACACATCACACCCTCAGCACAGAGTAGCAAACAGGCCTCAGTACCTTGTGACCACTGGGCATTCTGGGGCTCAAGGTCATTTTCCCACGGCCTGAGAGGCACCTACACACCCACCCTGCTGAACCCCTCTTCTATCTATTTATGTGACCCCTATAGATTCCTGCTTGTGCTACAGATTCTGTCACTGCTCATTTGAGTGCCCAGCCTGGGCCTCAGAGGAGCTGGAGCTTGCCCAGCTCTTCTTTTGTTTTTGTTTTTGTTTTTGCAGGGGGCTTTAATCAGCCATGAGGCAACAACAGAGCTGCCTCTCAGCTCCTCCATGAACACTCCTATCTCCCAAGTCAGCTAATGTAGTGCCAGTTATTTCCTTCCTGAATTGTGTGGACTTGGAATGCGTTTTGGTGAATCTTCTTTATATTTAATGTTGGAAATCCTATATTTTTAATTTAAAATCAATTAATTAACATACACTATCTATATTAAGCAATATTTCCTACCAATGATTTTAAAAATATGTTAACCTTAAATAGAAAGCATCCCAAACCAAGAAAGCTCTTGAATTATTATGAGGCAATTATCCTAGTAACTGTCACTGAGGTCATTCTCTCTCCCATAGACTTTTAGTCATGCAAAGTCATCATAGATTTCCTGTTAACCATCTGTCCTTACATTCTTTCAGGGCATTTCTTGTCCTAAGTTTGGTCATCTGTCTTCAAGGGATCATGAGAATAATATTGCCTAAGTTCTTGCATGATGACTTGAATGCCAAGACTTTTATTCTGTATAAATCAGGTTTTCTAGCTAGAAAATCCATGGCTCACTGTTTCTTCTGTTCAGTGTCTTTCAATACATTACTCCATTTTCTTGTGATACAAAATATGGCTCTCAGAAATGTGGATGACATTCTCATTTCCCTTCCTTTATATGTCATTTGCTCTTTTTTCCTAGATGCCCAAGGATTTCCCTTTTCCTTGTTTTAATTAAATTTTACATTAAATTTAATTTTAATTTGATTTTCTCTCAATGATTTTATGAGACTACGTCTTGCCATTTGTCATTCTGAATCAGTACTTAGGGTGCTCTGTTGATATAGTTTGAAAGCACTACTGTGTTTCTGGGAAACTTCCTGTATTTTTATTTTAACACTTTTTGTCTTTCCTTTGTTTTTCTCACAGGTACTCCAATTATTCATTTTATCTCTTGAGCCTCACATTTTGACATTTTCTCTCAAATCTTGTACTATCTTGCTTAGTTTCTTTTTTAGGATTTTCCTCTTCTTGCTTTCCATTCTCATATAACATTGTCTGCTGCCTTGTGCTTACTACTTTACATTTCATTTATGAAGTGATGTTTCAATATGCTGCTGCTTCTTCCCTGAGACCTGTTCTTTCATCACTGAGTTTTTCTAACTCTAATTTATGGTGTCATTCAATATCCTGTATAATTTCCTTAATGCCTTTCTCTTCATTTTTGAAAAAAAGTACACTAAAATAGATGAAGTCTGTCAAGAAACGATGCTTTCATTTTCTGCAGTGGCGCTATTATAAAGTTACTTCTCTTTCCTCTTATAACCCCACTGCCTGGTATTTGAAAGCACTATTTTCTGTCATTAAACTTGTTTTCTTGGATTTGTGGAAAGCAGTGTGACTTAAAGAGATCTGCTTGCCTCACAGAGCTCTTTCTCTCCTACTGTTGCTGTGAAGTGCTCAAACCCATGGAAGCTTGTTTTTGGAGTTTTTCCAGCTGTGTCCCCCTATCCCTCATTCATAGGGCTCTGCTCTTTTGCTACTTCTACTGCAACTGTCCTTCTCTATTTTGATTCTGTTCTTTAATGTAGTGAGTAGCCTGTACAACTTGGAAGGGACAACTGCCTTCATCTTCCCCAAATCTACAGCACTCCTTTACATGGTTATCTATTTTCAGATTCATTTAACTTTAAGGTGATTTTTAATTATATACATGTTTTTTAATTATTTCATTTTAGAATTTCTTCTAGGTTTATTTTTATTAAGTACTTTATTCTTATACTTATTGATTTTTAGTTTTTCATTTATTTTAGTCATGGATTTTCTTTTATTTTTTTTTTAAACTTATTTTGAGTCTTTTGATTTTAGAGTCGTCAATGTTAGGAGTAGGAGTGAGGTGAAACATAACCCAGAGCCTTTACTGTGGTTTCTATGGACAAAACAAGGCAGAGCAGGGGAAACAGTCTAGGATTGGCCAGTTTGAAAAATGTCAACCGGCTCTAGGATATAAGGGTGGTTTTTATTTTTTTATTTATTCTTATTTATTTCATTTATTTTATTTTAAAAAGTAGCATAGATTAACTTATATGGCAAATACAATCTTCTCTGCTAGGTTTTTGAAAAAAAAAAAAAAAAAGATAAAAGATCCCAGCTCAATGAAGCTTATGGTATTAGGCATACTTCTCTGTCACCCTGCGTTAGAAGGTAGATGCTCCATGATATGGGGAAAGAAGGCCTCCAGACATCCTATCTTGCCAAACTGAGCATTAGACAATTTGCCAGGGCAAGGATAGGTGGGGTTCTAGTATTTTCAGTGCACCATACTCAGGGAGAGCCTCTTCCAGAGTAAGGCCTGGGTGGTAGAGAGTCCAATCTTGGCCACACTTGCCAGGAATGTCCCCTTGACAACAATCAGCTGAGTCCAGGATGAAAGACTGGCATCTTTCCTCTTGCAGGAGGATGCTGTAACCCTCAAACTGGGAGACAGAGAGCCCTGTGTCCTTGGCTCCAGCCATCTGGAGTGGAATTTGTTTCATGCTGAGCTGGGGATGGTGAAGAAAAAAAGCAGGTTGTGGTTCACGTGTCACAGACTTTTACTGTTCTTACTAAGTTTTTGTAGGTTTTCTTGAATACATTTTCCTTCATTTGCTATATGTCTGTAAGACCATTGCTATACCCTTTCATTTAAAAAAATATCATCTTCACTAGTTTCACTGGAGAGTTGGTCAAGAGAGCCATGCTGTAAGTGATAGTCCTAGCTGGTAGTTTTGAGGTCATCTGTTATTCAGCAAGTGATAACAGATACAATGGCAATGAATATTTAAAAATTAACAGACACAAGGAAATGATTAAAGGTATATAAAATGTTTGGCATTTATGAAGTCTGAAATCTTTGTCCATATCTGCTTTATCTTATATCTTCTGGTTACTTCATGAGCTTTGTTTCCTTTCATGGTTGGTTCTGTTTGACCATATTCTGGTTTTTATTCTTGGCAAAACAAATTACAGTGATTTCCTTATACCAGGAATGAATGTACCCTCCTTTAGAGCAACTCAGCATTGTGTCAGCCAGGAGGCTGGAGCCCTATCATTCACAGACCACCTCAAACCACATTCATACTTTGATGTTGGTTGACAGATGCCTAGCTCATCAATCTGCAAGGGCTCATCTACCCGTTCCTTTGCTTTCTCCTTTCCACTCCTTCCATGCATGCTTCTGGGCTTGAGGAGACCAGTGTGTCTTATCTTGTTAGGCTCTTTGGGATCCTAATGTAATATGGGGAACATTTCCTATAAAATTCTTGATATGGTTGATTTTTTGTATTGACCTATTTGGTTCACAGTGTCCAGATATTTGGTCCAATGTTATTCTAGATATTTCTATGAAAGAGTTTATTTTGGATATGATTAATACTTAAATCAGTGGACTTTGCATAAAGCATAGGTCTTTCTGTAATGCAAGTGGCCCTCATCTCATCAGTCAAAGGCCTAACTACAACAAAAACAAACTGTCCCAGAGGAAGAAGGTTATTATACCAGCCGACCACTCCAAACTTGAACTGTAATATTCTCTCTTCATAGGTTTCCAGCCTAACAACCTTTGAACTTTGTGTTAAAATACCTCTGGGATTTTTAACTTATGGAAGGGACTGTATGATGATACAAAGATGCAAATGACATTGAGGAATTTTTGTTACTTGCATTTCCCAGGAAGAAGAGGAGGCATGCCACTTCACACAGTTTGAAGTCAGGAGACAGAAGTAGGAGTGAGGTGAAGCATAACCCAGAGCCTTTACTGTGGTTTCTATGGACAAAACAAGGCAAAGCAGGGGAAACAGTCTAGGATTGGCCAGTTTGAAAAATGTCAACCGGCTCTAGGATATAAGGGTGGTTTTTATTTGTCTGACACCTACTTTTGCACTAATTTAGAATGAGAGAACTATTGGTTTCAGTGGATGAGAGTGAGATAAAGAAGGTATTAAGGTAAGGCCTTGGGATTGGTTGGTTTGCATATGAAAGGTATGTTACCATTTGATTATTATCTTCGTGAATAGAACAGCTCTCCTTGCCAACCTCTAGTAAGATGTCTGGTCACCATAAAATACAGAAAATTAAAAATATGATTAATATAGTCTTGAATTGCAATATCAGCTCTTCCAGGGTCTGAGCCTGCCAGCCCACCCTACAGTTTTTGCATTTGTACTCTCCATAACCATGAGCCAATTCCTTAAAATAAATTTCCTTCTCCCCCCACTCAATATATAGATAGATATTGACATAGATACATATCTCATATATTTATGTATAGATATCCAATTTGTTCTCTGAAGAACCCAGATAATAAGCTTCCTTCCTGCAGCCTCTGCAGATATCTCCTGAAGCCCAGTTTTGAACTCCAAGAATATCCTTGCGGCATAAAGAACTTTGGGAATCAGATATTCTGATTATACTCCAGTTTCAGGCTTTCTCTCAGAATTTGGCCTTTCAGATCCCTGCTATTTTTCTACCTCTTCAATACCTTTATGAAGATTTTTTAAGACTTTATTTTATTTTTTCTTTTTTTTGCCTTTAAAAAAAAGATTTTATTTATTTATTTAACAGACGGAGATCACAAGTAGGCAGAAAGGCAAGCAGAGAGAGAGGGGGAAGCAGGCTCCCTGCTAAGCAGAAAGCATGATGTGATGCTCTATCCCAGGACCCTGAGATCATGGCCTGAGCTGAAGGCAGAGGCTTAACCCACTGAGCCATCCAGGTGCCCCTTTTTTGTGCCTTTTTATTGAAATTCTAGTTAGTTAACATATAGTGCAATATTAGTTTTAGGTATACGATACAGAGATTCAGTACTTCAATATAACACCCTGTGCTCATCACAAGTGCCCTCTTTAATCCCTATTAGCCATTTAACCCCTGACCCACCTCTCCTCTGGTAACCATCTATAATGGTTTGTTCTATTTTGTTTGCCCTCTATTATTGAGTACCTCTCTATATAGGATTTTATTTTTTTAAGTAATCCTAATGTGGGGCTCAATTTCACAACCCCAAGATCAAGTGTTGTATGCTGAAAGAATGTCCAAGATGGAGAAAGAGTAAGAGAACTTAGTTTCTTCTAGTCCCAGGAATTCTACTAGATAGCTATTTAAACATTCTGTACACCTATGAACTTAACCTGAGATCTAAGAACATAATAGCTATAACTCTAGACATAGAAAAGTGATCACTTTCTGCAAGGTAGGAGCTGTGGAGAAGTGAATCCCAGATAATGTATGGGAAGATAGACTATGGGAGGAGGGATCCTCTGTCAGATGGCTACCAGTAAGTGATATACTGGTGGAACACAAAATTAGAACATTTAAAGTTTGCACTGGTGAAGGACATCACTCAGGCTGCTAAGCAGGGGAAGGACCCTCATTGGGATAGTGTGGTCTCAGGATGCTTGCACAGGAAGAATAGGGGTGCCTGAGTGGGGTAAAGATCCCAGGCATTGGAGTGGGAAAGCTGGCTGCAAAGAATGAGCCCAGGAGCGGGCTCTCAACTCAACTGCCTACTGTGGCACAGTCAGGCCACTTCTCTCTGAGTAGATGACCCAAAAGCTGAATAACTGGCAAGACCCCCATGTCCTTCCCCAGGAGGAAAGTCTCAGGAGGGCCACAGGAGTCTGTGGGGTTTGGAGACTCAGAATGGGGGCATGAGCCTGAGATAGAAACACTTGCTCCCAGGCCAGTGAGCATAGAGTATGGCTGGAGACCAGGGAGACAGGTGTGACTGACTGTATTTCTCTGAGGTCTCACTAAGGAGTGGAGTCCCAAACTTTTGGCTCTGGGGTCAGACATTGGGAGGACACCCTTTTCATTCTCATCCTATAAAGCTACACAGAAAGCCTTCAGGGATCAAAAACCACATGAAACAAACTGGAGCAGATTAATTAGCCTGGGCCCTGGCAAGGGTGGTACAATTCCCCCTGGAGCAAAGACACTTGAGAGTCAGTGCAATAGGCCCCTCTCCGAGAAGATCAGCAAGAACACACAGCCAAGACCAAGTTTACCAATGACCGAGAACTGCAAAACTCCAGGGCTAGGTTAATATAGCACAGAGAATTCATGGCTTTCCCCCCATGGTTCTTCAATCTTTCAACTTTAATTTTTTTTCATTTCTTTCCTTTTTCAATCAAATTCTTATCTTATCAACTCCTTCCCCCCCTCATCCCCCGTGGCAGCAAAGCAAGTTTATTGAGCAATAGCAAAGTGATAGTACTTTGAAGGGGACCTAACAGGGTTGCCCTTATTAACTCCTTAAACTCTTTTTTTATTTTCATTTTTACAGTTATACTCTGTCCCTTCATTGTATTTCATTTTTAATATATTTTTTAATATATATGTTTTTTTCTTTACAATTTTGGAATTCAGTTGCTTCTAATAGACCAAAATACACCCCAAATCTAGTATTCTATTCATCTGTCAGGTCATATTTTTTTATTGTTGTTTTTATTTCCTTATTCCTTTTTTTGTTTGTTTGCTTTTATGGGGTTTTTTAAATTTTTTGCTAAAGTCTCTCTTTTTTAAAAGATTTTATTTATTTATTTGACAGAGAGAGATCACAAGTAGGTAGAGAAGCAGGCACAGAGAGATGGGGAAGCAAGCTCCCTGCTGAGCAGAGAGCCCAATGTGGGGTTTGATACCAGGACCCTAAGATCATGACCTGAGCTAAAGGCAGAGGCTTAACCCACTGAGCCACCCAAGCACCCCTTGTTAAAGTCTTTTTAAATGTTCATATGTACATCCATGTTTTATCCTTTCAATATATTTAGTTTATTTAATCCTATTTTGGATATACAAGTTTTTCTTTCTTTATAATTTTGAGATGTAGTTTCTTCTAATGAACTGACCAAAATACACTCAGGCAATAGTGTATTCCTCTGTCCTGTTCACCTGTCTGTCTATATCCCTTTTGTTGTTAGTGGGGGTGATGTTTTCTCTTTCATTTTTCTTGTCTTTTAATTTCTATTTTTATAATTATATTATATCCTTTCATTGTATTTAACCTTATTTTATACATATATATTTTCTTTTTTTTTTACACTTTTGAGTTCTGGTTTTATACACACAGATTCCAATGTCTTTCTCTATTCTGTTCACTTGTCTGATTATATTCTCTCTTATTTTTTCTTTTCCTTTGTTTTAGGTCTCATCTGATTTGTTTAGTGAATTTTGAAATCTCTGGGGACATTGTTGCCATTTAGTGTTTTATTCTCCTGTTCTTCTATTCTCTGGACAGAATGACAAGATGGAAAATCTCACCTCAAAAAAGAGAACAAGAGACAGTACTGACTGCCAGGGGCCTAATCAGTATGGACATAACTAAAATGTTGGAACCAGAGTTCACAGTAATGATTATAAAGTTAGTTGCTGGCTTTGAAAAAAACACAGAAGGCAGTAGAGGATCCATTTCTGGAGAAACAAAAGAACTAAAATCTAACCAAGTCAAAATTAAATTATTGATTATTAATGAGATGCAATAAAAAAGTGGTGGCCCTAACTGCTAAGATAAAAGAGGAAGAAAAGAGAATTAGTGATGCAGAAGACCAAATGATGGAGAAGAAAGATGCTGAGAAAAAGAGAGATAAATAACTAGTGGATCATGGGAGGAGAATTCGAGGGATAAATGATATGATAAAGCAAAGCAATATTAGAGTAATTGGGATCCCAGAAGAGGAGGAAAGGGAAAGAGGAGAAGAAGGTACACTAGAGCAAATTATAGTGGAGAACTTCCCTAATTTGGGGTAGGAAACAAGCATCAAAATCCAAAAGGCACAGAAAACTCCCCTAAATATCACTAAAAATAAGTCAACACTTCTAACGTATAATAGTAAAATTTAAAAATTTCAGAGACAAAAAGAAAATCATGATAGCAGCTCAGAACAAGAGGTAGTTAACCTACAAGGGTAGAAACATTAGACTGGCAGCAGACCTATCCACAGAGACCTGGCAGGCCAGAATGGACTGGCATGGTATATTCAGGGTGCTAAATGAGAAAAATATAAAGCCAAGAATACTTTATCCAGCTAACCTTTCATTCAAAATAGAAGGAGTGATTTAAAGAAGAAGAAGAAGATGATGATGATGATGAAGAAGAAGAAGAAAGAAAACCTTTCAGGACAAATAGAAACTTAAAGAATTTGTGATCATGAAACAACCCTACAAGAAATATTAAAAAGAATCCACTAAGCAAAAAGAGCCCCAAAATAACATAGACCAGAAAGAACAGAGAAAATATAGAGTAAAAGCCACTTTACAGGTAATATAATGACGCTCAATTCATATTTTTCAGTAGTTATTCTGAATGTCAATGGACTAAATGTCCCAGTCAAAAGACACAAGGTATCAGATTGAAAAAACAAAAAACAAAAAACAAGACCCATCGATGTGCTGTCTGCAAGAGACTAATTTTAGACCCCAAAACACCTCCAGATTTAAAGTGAGGGAGTGGAAAATCATTTATTATGCTAATGAATATCAGAAGAAAGTTGGGATGGCTATCCTTGTATCAGATAAATCAGATTTTAAAACAAAGACTATAATAAGAGATGAGGAGGGATAATATATCATAATTAAAGAATCTATCCAACAAGATCTAACAACTGTAAATATTTATGCCCCTAATACGGTATGAGCTAAATATATAATGCAATTAATAACAAAATCATAGAAATACATCAATAATAATACAATAACGGTAGGGGACTTTAACACACCCCTCACTGCAATAGACAAATCATCTAAGCAAAAGACCAACAAGGAAATAATGGCTTTGAATGGCACATTAAACTAGATGGACTTCAAAGATATATTCAGAACATTCCATCCTAAAGCAACAGAATAGACATTCTTCTCAAGTGCACATGGAACATTCTCTGAAAGAGATCAAATAGTGGGTCACAAATCAGGCCTCAGCCAGTAACAAAAGACTGGAATCAGTCCCTGTATATTTTTGGACCACGAGCTTTGAAACTGGAACTCAATCACAAGAATAAATTTGAAAAAAAAATAAAAATACGTGGAGGCTAAATAGCATCCTACTAATGAATGAATCGGTCAACCAGGAAACTAAAGAATTTTTAAAAATCATGGAAACAAATGAAAATGAAACAAGTGTTCAAAACCTTTGGGATTCAGCAAAGGTAGTAAGAGGGAGGTATATAGCAATACAAGCCTTTCTCAAGAAATAAGAAAGGTCTCAAATACGCAACCTAAACTTACATCCAAAGGAGCTGAAGAAAGAATAGCAAATAAAGCCTACACCCAAGAGGAGTAGAGAAATAATAAAGATTAAAGCAGAAATTGATGAAATATAAACCAAAAAGAACAGCAGAACAGATCAATGAAACTAGAAATTTGTTCTTTGAAAGAATTAAGACTGTAAATCCCTGGCCAGAATTATCAAAAAGAAAAGAGAAAGAACCCAAATAAAATCATGAGTGAAAAAGTAGAGATCATAACCAACATTGAAGAAATACAAATAATTATGAGCAACTATATGCCAACAAATTAGGCAATCTGGAAAAGATGATGGTTGCAGTCCCAGAGATGCATGAGCTACCAAAACTGAAACAGGAAGAAATAGAAAACCTGAATACACCTATAGCCAGCAAGGACATTGAAGCAGTAATCAAAAATCTCCAAACTAGAGCCCAGGGCCGGATGGCTTCCTGCGGGAATTCTCCCAAACATTTAAATAAGAAATAATATGTATTCTTCTGAAGCTGTTGCAAAAAAAATAGAAATGGGAAGAAAACTTCCAAACTCTTCCTATGGCCAGCATTACCTTTTAAAAAAATATTTTATTTATTTATTTGAGAGAAAGAGAATGAGAGATAGAGAGAGCACGAGAGGGAGCAGAGTCAGGGAGAAACTTCCTCCTGCGCAGGGAACCTGATGCACAACTCAATCCTGGGACTCCAGGATCATGACCTGAGCTGAAGACAGATTCTTAACTGACAGAGCCAACCAGGCTCCCTTGTAGCCAACATTACCTTGATCCCAAAACCAGACAAAGACCCCACCAAAAAGGAAAATTACACACCAATATCTCTGATGAATATGGATGCAAAAATTCTCACCAAAATACTAGCCAATAGGATCCAACACTACCTTAAATGGATTATTCACCATGACCAAAAGGGATTTATTCCTGGGCTGCAAGGGTGGTTTAACATTCATAGATCAATCAATGTGTTACATTACATAAATTTTTTAAAAAGGACAAGAATCAGAAGATCCTCTCAATAAATGCAGAAAAAAAAACATTTGATAAAGTACAGCATTCTTTATTGATTAAAACTGTTAACAGTGCAGGGATCGAAGGAACATGCCTCAATATCATAAAAGCCACATATGAAGCCTACAGAAAATGTCATTCTCATAGGGGAAAAACTGAGAGCTTTTCCACTAAGGTCAGGACACAGCAGGGTTGGATGTCCATTACCACCACTGTTGTTCAACATAGTACTAAAAGTCTTAGCCTCAGCAATCAGACACCAAAAAGAAATAAAAGACACCCAAGTCAGCAAAGAAGAAGTAAAGCCATCACTGTTTGCAGGTGACGTGATACTTTATGTGAAAAACCCAAAAGACTCCACCCCCAAATTGCTAACTCAACGGGAATTCAGCAAAGTGACAGGATATAAAATCAGTGCACAGAAATTAGTTGCATTCTTATGTACTAACAATGTGACAGAAAAAAGAGAAATTAAGGTATCATTCTGACTTAAAATTGCATAAAAATCATTAGATACCTAGGAATAAGCCTAGCCAGGGACAAAGGATCTGTACTCAGAAAACTATAGAACATTTCTGAAAGAAATTGAGGAAGACACAAAGAAATGGAAAAACATTCTGTGCTTATGGATTGCAAGAACAAATACTGTTAAAATGTCTATGCTACCTAGAGCAATCTACAATTGAATGAAAGCCCTATCAAAACACCATCAACTTTTTCACAGAGCTGGAACAAATAATTCTAAAATTTGTATGGAACCAGAAAAGACCCTGAATAGCCAAAGGAATGTTGAAAAAGAGAAACAAAGTTGGAGGAATCACAATTCCAGACCTCAAGCTCTAGTATGGTATTCACAAAAAATAGACAAACAGACCAACGGAACAGAATAGAAAACTTAGAAATTGACTCTCAATTCAATGGCCAACTAATTTTTGACAAAGCAAGAAAGAATGTCCAATGGAAAAAAGACTGTCTCTTCAACAAATGGTATTGGGAAAATTGGACAGTCAACATGTAGAAGAATGAAACTGGATCATTTCCTCATACCCTACACAAAAATAGCCTCAAATGGATGAAAGACCTAAATGTGAGATAGGAACCCATCAAAATCCTAGAGGCAAACATAGGCAGCAACCTCTTTGATCTTGGCCCTAGCAACTTCTTGCTAGACACATCTCCAAAGACAAGGGAAACAATGGCAAAAATGAACTATTGGGACTTCATCAAGATAAAAAGCTTTTCCCCACCAAAGGTTTGAGTTGGGAAAACCAAGAGACAATCAACAGAATGGGGGAAGATATATACAAATGTCTTATCAGATAAAGGGCTTAGTATCCAAAATCTGTAAAGAACTTAACAAACTCAACACCCAAAGAATAACCTGCTCGAGAAATAGGCAGAAGACATGAACAGACATTTCTCCAAAGAAGACATACAAATGGCCAATAGACATATGAAAAAATTCCCCACATCACTCAGCCTTAGGGAAATACAAATTGAAACCACATGAGAGATACCACCTTACACCTCTCAGAATGGCTATAATTAACAAGTTGGGAAACAATAGATATTGGTGAGGATACAGAAAAGGGGAACCCTCTTAAACTGGTGGCAGGAATGCAAGCTGCTGCAGCCACTCTGGAAAACAGTGTGGCGGTTCCTCAAAAAGTTGAAAATAGAGCCACACTATGACCCAGCAATTGCACTGTTGGGTATTTATTGCAAAGATACAAATGAATGATCTAAAGGGGCGTGTGGACCCCACTGTTTATGACAGCAAGGTCCACAATAGCCAAACAATGAAAAGAACCCAGATGTCTGTTGAGAGATGAATGGATTAGGATGTTGTGGTATATAAAATGGAATATTATGCAGCCTTCAAAAATTTGAAATCTTGGCATTTGCAATGACGTGGATGGAACTAGAGCATATTATGCTAAACGAAATAAATAAATCAGACGACAACTATCATATGATCTCATCTATATGAGAAATTTAAGAAAAACAAACAAACAAAGGATTATAGGGGAAGAGAGGAAAAAATAAATAACACCAAACCAGAGAGAGAGAGAGACAGACAAACCATAATAGTCTCCTGATGATAGGAAACAAACTTATGGGTTGCTTGAGGTTAAGAAGTGTGAAGGGGTGATGTAACTGGTGACAGACATTATGGAGGACATGTGATGTAATGAGCACTGGGTAGTATATAAGACTGATGAATCACAGTTCTCTACTGCTAAAACCAATAATACGTTATATGTTCATTAATTTAAATGTAAATATGTAAAAAATAAAAGTTTTGTATACTCCACTTACTGAGCCATCCAGATGTCCCATGAAGACTTTTTTTAAGATTTTGTTTTTAATTTTAATTTTAAAAAATAAACATATAATATATTTTTATCCTCAGAGGTACAGGTCTGTGAATCGCCAGGTTTACACAGTTCACAGCACTCACCATAGACACACCCTCCCCAATGTCCACAACCCCACCCCCCTTCTCCAACCCCCCTCCCCCCAGCAACCCTCAGTTTGTTTTGTGAGATTAAGAGTCACTTATGGTTTGTCTCCCTCCCAATCCCATCTTGTTTCATTGATTCTTCTCCTACCCTCTTAATCCCCCATGTTGGATCTCCACTTCCTCATATCAGGGAGATCATATGATAGTTGTCTTTCTCTGCTTGACTTATTTCGCTAAGCATGATACCCTCTAGTTCCATCCATGTTGTCACAAATGGCAAGATTTCGTTTCTTGTGATGGCTGCATAGTATTCCATTGTGTATATATACCACTTCTTCTTTATCCATTCATCTGTTGATTGACATTTAGGTTCTTTCCATAGTTTGGCTATTGTAGACATTGTTGCTATAAACATTTGGGTGCACGTGTCCCTTTGGATCACGTTTGTATCTTTAGGGTAAATACCCAGTAGTGCAATTGCTGGATCATAGGGTAGTTCTATTTTCAACTCTTTGAGGTACCTCCATGCTGTTTTCCAGAGTGGTTGCACCAGCTTGCAATCCCACCAACAGTGTAGGAGGGTTCCCCTTTCTCCGCATCCTCACCAGCATCTGTCATTTCCTGACTTGTTAATTTTAGCCATTCTGACTGGTGTGAGGTGATATCTCATTGTGGTTTTGATTTGTATTTCCCTGATGCCGAGTGATGTGGAACACTTTTTCATGTGTCTGTTGGCCATCTGGATGTCTTCTTTGCAGAAGTGTCTGTTCATGTTTTCTGCCCATTTCTTAACTAGATTATTGGTTTTTTGGGTGTGGAGTTTGAAAAGTTCTTTATAGATTTTGGACACTAGCCCTTTATCTGATATGTTGTTTGCAAATATCTTCTCCCATTCTGTCAGTTGTCTTTTGGTTTTTTTAACTGTTTCCTTTGCTGTGCAAAAGCCTTTGATCTTGATAAAATCCCAATAGTTCATTTTTGCCCTTGCTTCCCTTGTCTTTGGCGATGTTCCTAGGAAGATGTTGCTGCAGCTGAGGTCAAAGAGGTTGCTGCCTGTGTTCTCCTCAAGGATTTTGATGGATTCCTTTCTCACATTGAGGTCCTTCATCCATTTTGTGTCTATTTTCATGTGTGGTGTAAGGAAATGGTCCAATTTCATTTTTCTGCATGTGGCTGTCCAATTTTCCCAACACCATTTATTGAAGAGGCTGTCTTTTGTCCATTGGACATTCTTTCCTGCTTTGTCAAAGATTAGTTGACCATAGAGTTGAGGGTCTATTTCTACGCTCTCTATTCTGTTCCATTGATCTATGTGTCTATTTTTGTGCCAGTACCATGCTGTCTTGATGACGACAGCTTTGTAATAGAGCTTGAAGTCCGGAATTGAGATGCCACCAACTTTGGCTTTCTTTTTCAATATCCCTTTGGCTATTCGAGGTCTTTTTTGGTTCCATATAAATTTTAGGATTATTTGTTCCATTTCTTTGAAAAAGATGGATGGTACTTTGATAGGAATTGCATTAAATGTGTAGATTGCTTTAGGTAGTATAGACATTTTCACAATATTTATTCTTCCAATCCAGGAGCATGGAATATTTTTCCATTTCTTTGTGTCTTCCTTAATTTCTTTCATGAGTACTTTACAGTTTTCTGAGGATAGATTCTTTGCCTCTTTGGCTATGTTTATTCCTAGGTATCTTATGGTTTTGGGTGCAATTGAAAATGGGATCAACTCCTTCATTTCTCTCTCTTCTGTCTTATTGTTGGTATAGAGAAATGCAACTGATATCTGTGCATTGATTTTATATCCTGACACTTTACTGAATTCCTGTATAAGTTCTAGCAGTTTTGGAGTGGGTCTTTTGGGTTTTCCACATATAGTATCATATCATCTGCAAAGAGTGATAGTTTGACTTCTTCATTGTCGATTTGGATGCCTTTAATTTCCTTTTGTTGTCTGATTGCTGAGGCTAGGACTTCTAGTACTATGTTGAATAACAGTGGTGATAATGGACATCCCTGCCATGTTCCTGACCTTAGCGGAAAAGCTTTCAGTTTTTCTCCATTGAGAATGATATTTGCGGTGGGTTTTTCATAGATGGCTTTGATAATATTGAGGTATGTGCCCTCTATCCCTACACTTTGAAGAGTTTTGATTAAGAAGGGGTGCTGTACTTTGTCAAAGGCTTTTTCAGAATCTATTGAGAATATCATATGGTTCTTGTTCTTTTATTAATGTGTTGTATCACATTATTGATTTGCGGATGTTGAGCCAACCTTGCAGCCCTGGAATAAATCCCACTTGGTCGTGGTGAACTATCCTTTTAAGGGACTGTTGAATCCTACTGGCTAGTATTTTGGTGAGAATTTTCGCATCTGTGTTCAAGGATATTGGTCTGTAGTTCTCTTTTTTGATGGGATCCTTGTCTGGTTTTGGGATCAAGGTGATGCTGACCTCATAAAATGAGTTTGGAAGTTTTCCTTCCATTTCTATTTTTTTGAACAGTTTCAGGAGAATAGGATTTAATTCTTCTTTCAATGTTTGGTAGAATTCCCCTGGGAAGCCATCTGGCCCTGGGCTTTTGTTTGTTTGGAGATTTTTGATGAATGTTTCAATCTCCTTACTGGTTATGGGTCTGTTCCGGCTTTCTATTTCTTTCTGGTTAAGTTGTAGTAGTTTATATGTCTCTAGGAACGCATCCATTTCTTCCAGATTGTCAAATTTGTTGGCGTAGAGTTGCTCATAGTATGTTCTTATAATTGTTTGTATTTCTTTGGTGTTAGTTGTGATCTCTCCTCTTTCATTCATGATTTTATTTATTTGGGTCCTTTCTCTTTACTTTTTGATAAGTCTGGCCAGGGGTTTATCAATCTTATTAATTCTTTCAAAGAACCAGCTCCTAGTTTTGTTGATTTGTTCTATTATTTTTTTGGTTTCTATTTCATTGATTTCTGCTCTGATCTTTATGATTTCTCTTCTCCTGCTGGGTTTAGGGTTTCTTTCTTGTTCCTTCTGCAGCTCCTTTAGGTGTAGGGTTAGGTTGTGTATTTGAGACATTTCTTGTTTCTTAAGAAAGGCTTGTACCACTATATATTTTCCTCTCAGGACTGCTTTTGTTGTGTCCCACAGATTTTGAACCGTTGTGTTTTCATTATCATTTGTTTCAATGAATTTTTTCAATTCTTCTTTAATTTCCTGGTTGACCCATCCATTCTTTAGAAGGATGCTGTTTAATTTCCTCTTGTGATTGAGTTCCAGCTTCAGAGCATTGTGGTCTGAAAATATGTAGGGAATGATCCCAATCTTTTGATACTGGCTGAGACCTGATTTAGAACCGAGGATGTGATCTATACTGGAGAATGTTCCATGTGCAATAGAGAAGCATGTGTATTCTGATGCTTTGGGATGAAATGTTCTGAATATATCTGTGATGTCCATCTGGTCCAGTGTGTCGTTTAAGGCCTTTATTTCCTTGTTGATCTTTTGCTTGGATGATCTGTCCATTTCAGTGAGGGGAGTGTTAAAGTCCCCTACTATTATTGTATTATTGTTGATGTGTTTCTTTGATTTTGTTATTAATTGGTTTATATAGTTGGCTGCTCCCACGTTGGGGGCATAGATATTTAAATTTGTTAGATCTTCTTGTTGGACAGACCCTGTGAGTATGATATAGTGTCCTTCCTCATGTCTTATTATAGTCTTTGGCTTAAAATCTAATTGATCTGATATAAGGATTGCCACTCCTGCTTTCTTCTGATGTCCATTAGCATGGTAAATTCTTTTCCACCCCTTCACTTTAAATCTGGAGGTGTCTTCGGGTTTAAAATGAGTTTCTTGGAGGCAACATATAGATGGGTTTTGTTTTTTTATCCATTCTGATACCCTGTATCTTTTGATTGAGGCATTTAGCCCATTAACATTCAGGGTAACTATTGAAAGATATGAATTTAGTGCCATTGTATTGCCTGTAAGGTGACTGTTACTGTATATTGTCTCTGTTCCTTTCTGATCAACTACTTTTAGGCTCTCTCTTTGCTTAGAGGACCCCTTTCAATATTTCCGGGAGAGCTGGTTTGGTGTTTGCAAATTCTTTCAGTTTTTGTTTGTCCTGGAAGCATTGTATCTCTTCTTCTATTTTCAATGATAGCCTAGCTGGATATAGTATTTTTGGCTGCATGTTTTTCTCGTTTAGTGCTCTGAATATATCATGCCAGTTCTTTCTTCCCTGCCAGGTGTCTGTGGATAAGTCTGCTGCCAATCTAATATTTTTACCATTGTATGTTACAGACTTCTTTTCCCGGGCTGCTTTCAGGATTTTCTCTTGTCACTGAGACTTGTAAATTTTACTATTAGGTGACGGGGTGTGGACCTATTCTTATTGATTTTGAGGGGCGTTCTCTGTACCTCCTGGATTTTGATGCTTGCTCCCTTTGCCATATTGGGGAAATTCTCTCCAATAATTCTATCCAGTATACCTTCTGCTCCCCTCTTTCTTTCTTAGTCTTCTGGAATCCCAATTATTCTAATCTTGTTTCATCTTATGGTGTCACTTATCTCTCAAACTCTCCCCTCATGGTCCAGTAGCTGTTTGTCCCTTTTTTGCTCAGCTTCTTTGTTCTCTGTCATTTGGTCTTCTATATCGCTAATTCTTTCTTCTGCCTCATTTATCCTAGCAGTGACAGCCTCCATTTTTGATTCCACCTCATTAATAGCTTTTTGATTTCAACTTGGTTAGATTTTAGTTCTTTTATTTCTCCAGAAAGGGCTTTTATATCTCCCGAGAGGGTTTCTCTAATATCTTCCTGCCTTTTTCGAGCCCAGCTAGAACCTTGAGAATTGTCATTCTGAACTCTAGATCTGACATATTACCGATGTCTGCATTGATTAGGTCCCTAGCTTCAGTACTGCCTCTTGTTCTTTTTTTTGTGGTGAATTTTTCCGCCTTGTCATTTTGTCCAGATAATAGTGTATATGAAGGAGAAGTAAAACACTAAAAGGGTGGCAACAACCCCAGGAAAATATGCTTTAACCAAATCAGAAGAAATCCCAAATCATGAGGGGGGAGAAAGGGGATAAAAAGAGGTTCAGAAAGAAAAAAGAAAGAAAGAAAGAAAAGAAGCAATTAAAAAAAGAAAACAAAGAAAAAGTATAAAAAAAGAAAAAATATATATATTAAATAAACTTTCAGAAAGTGGTTGATTTTCTGTTTCTGGAATTGCTGTTCTTCTTCTCTTTGATCTGCTGTTGGATTTGTAGGTGTTTGTAATCTTTAGATAAACTATCTAGCTGATCTCCTGCTATCTGAAGTAGTCTCAGCCTGCTACTTCTCCACCATCTTGACTCCTCCCCCCATGAAGATTTTTTTTAATGAATTGGTGAAAATATTCAATTAATTTTTTTTAAGAATTAGAGTGGGGTTTAGTAATCTAGACCTCCCTATAGCAGTTACTTCTTGTTTGTCCCTCCAGGCAAACTCTCCACACATCCCAGTACTTCTGTGAGATGGAATTGGGAAGAAGAAAGGTCTGACAGGTTCCTGTGCTCACTGGCTACATGGGTTCAGCCAGTGGAGAGACTCAGCTAAAGAACTGAGTAAGGGATTAGAGTGGTCACAGTGTTTATTTCCATGAAAACCCTATTTGTGAGGTTTCTTCACTTAGTTGTATCCCTCAGATGGTGATCCCTCCTCCTCATTCTCCCTATCCTATCCCTTAGGGCTGGCAGTGGTGGGGTGGTGGGAACAGTGGGGATGGGGTGAAAAGGGCAATGGGTATTGACAAAAGCTCTGTTGCTCCTGCTTATGCCAGGCTACTAAACCAGCCTCCTCTTCTCCATATACCCCATCATACTTTGATAATTAGTTCTTTGATAAAGAAATTCCACAAATGATCCTAACATAAGTGTGGCAACTCCAAAGTCCATACTTCTGTAATGTCCACAGAAAATAGCAATTGCACGCCTGTCTGATCTGTATTTATCCTGTTATTTACCTAATCTATTGTGCCTTCTAATTCAACCATTCTATTTTTCATATGCAATATTTTGACTTGATTCTTTCCTGTGGTTTTCTTGGGTCTTGTTGCTAATGATATTTTCCTATATTCAGAAGGAGAGATTTATTGTGTTTATTACTTTTCTGGAGTCTGTCTCTTTCACTATTTTTATTTCAAATAATATGTAATGTTCATTCTGTTGTATGTCTCAGGTGGTTTTCATATTTCACAGGTATATAGTAATTTCTGCATGTGTGCTCACATTCCCAGTGGGTTAGCAGCTACTCTGTCACTTTTGGTACTGTGCACCAGAGAAGGACAGAAGTCCTTGTTAGGTTCCCCCAAAAATGGGTATCCCAATAATGGGTCTGTCATTAAAGGAGTGAGACTAATACAAAGCGAAGGTCAAGCAAAGCTTTATTTCACACCAAGCATCAAGAATCAGACCCACCATCAAACAGACCAGTTGGGGATGCCCCTTATAGAGGACGACCCCTCCCTGATTTCCAGACTAACTTTGTAAAGCAAAGGCCATGTGGTTGGGCCTGGCCACGCACAGGTGGCTAATTGAATTACAATTCACCCCACAGTAGCCATGGAAACTAGCCCATCACCTTGGTAGCTAGGAGACAGTATGCACCCCCACTGATCAGATGTCTCCACCTGGCCTGACCCACCCTTGTACCTGGGCTTTGTTACCTGGAGCTGGTTTCCGGGACTTGTTTGGGGGAATGTGAGCAGGGACTGTTTAAGGGTTAAACAACAAAGTTATTGTTTAACCTCAATGGAAGCCTCTGGTTAAAATAAAAATATAAAATAGGTCCTTACAGTCCTGATGAGTTCAAAGAAAAGGAAGGGTGACCTCAGAGCAGAGGAACCCAGGCACCACAAAGACACTCTTAACTTCTCATCCATACTGCTTCCTGCCAGGCAGCTCTTACAGCCAAGAATTCAAGTTTAAAGTCCTTAGAAGAAATTATGGAGGAAGGACCAAGTCTCCCCTGCAAGGAAGGGTAGAAGTGGGGACACAGAAGGTACTTACTCAAGGTGGCTGTCTGCACCTACACACTAGTTGATATGGCCACCCTGAAACATACTGGCACTTGGGAAATATTAGACAGCATTTGTCATAGGGTATGGGATGGGAAAAGAGCAGAATAGGTAAAAAGCTTTCTTCAAGCCCATCCTCACATTGCCCCACCCTCTTCCCCCAGCTACAGGACACTTCAGGATCACTTTTAGTTTCCTCACTGATTCCAGATTTTCCTCTCACCTCCCCTTCTCACCCACAGTTTCTTTGGGGATGTCAGCCAGTAGCCCCTTAGGATCTCCTGATGGCAGGTCTGGTGAAACCCACTGTAGTGACACACTCAGCCTTTCCCTCAACTGCAGACTCACCAGCCCTGCAGACCTGATCTGCACCTTAACATCACTCTTGTTACTTGGGATCTTTCCTTGCCACTGACCAGGGCCATGTTTGGGACAGACAAGCCTCTCACGGTACTTCTCACAGGTAGCCTGAGAAGGGAAGTCACACAGGGCCTTGATGTGACTGAGTTAGAGGGAAGACCTCTGAGGTCCTTAAAGAGATCTGGGTTGGATTTCTGTTCTACTATTTACTACCTACATGACCTCAGGCAAGTTACTTGACCATGCTAGGCCTCAGGTCCATATCTGTAAAAAGAGATCAAACCTGAATAGTAATACTGAGCACTGAAGCTGGCTGTGGGCAACAGGGAAATAGGCTGGGGTGTAGCTGTGATTTAGCAAATCTGCAGAGTGGACTAGAAATGAATTTTCATCTATGAGTTAGGGGTCCTGATGAGGAAGCAGGAGGCTGGCTGAGGACAAAGCAAAAGCTGGCACCTTGCACCCCCCCCTTCATCCGCTCCCCTCCATATGTATAGCATTGCTCAGGCACCCCTGACTGCCATAAAATGATAAATAGTTAACTTGCTGAGATCACAATCCTGCAAGACAGGAGTCTCCCTTGGTTTGCAAATGTCCTTGAGATTACAACAAAGAAGTTACCTTATCAATAGCCCAATTTCCAAAGACACAGAACTCAGTTCCTCAAGCACTAATGTCACCCTCCCCTCCATAAAAAAACCGAAGGAGGTGGAAGTAGAAGGAAAAGTAAATAAAGTTAAATTTCTTCTAAAGCTAAATCTCATTAACAAGGATGCTTGATAGCAGGAATGTAACATTCCACCAGACTTCCAATTGTCTTTACTTGATAGTAACCAGGGCTTCAATATCCTGATAGTATTCTTTGCCCCAATAGCCCTTCTGGACACCCCTTTGTCCTCACCTACCCAACTCCTGTGTATATAACCAGCCACTCCTCACAACCCGGGGCAGCAGCAGCTCTTCCTGTCCATGGGTCCTGTCCCCGTGCTTTAATAAACCACCATTTCGCACCAACGACGTCTTAAGAATTCTTTCTTTAGTCGTCGGCTCTGAACCTCCTCACCCCAC
The DNA here is from genome assembly GCF_009829155.1 of Mustela erminea. Classification (NCBI taxonomy): domain Eukaryota; kingdom Metazoa; phylum Chordata; class Mammalia; order Carnivora; family Mustelidae; genus Mustela; species Mustela erminea. Next base: position 114,506,040 of record NC_045621.1, on the reverse strand, counting down.
CGAACCTGACTTAGGTTCTGGGACTTCATCAGGTCCCAGGACCCTTCATGGAGGAGCAAGTAGTCACACCATTCCATGCTACACACAGAAGCATAGCTATTGATGGACAAAACAGAAGTCTCTATTTGAGAGAAAACCAATACAATTACCATGAGTTGAGGAAAGTGGCTGTTCCAGGGGCAGCAGGTGGCTAGTGCTCCAAACCTGAACTAAGTGCTGACTCCTACCTCAGGGCCCAACAACCCAGTCATGGATCCCCATAACTGAGTTTACTAAGAGGGAGGAAATTTTTTTTCTCACTTAACAGATACTGCTGAGCTGGGAAGGAAACATTTGCACACATAGCAGAGGGCTTAAAGCCAGCCAGATTCTGGTGACAATGTGCATGTTACTGTAAGGACCTATTTTAACCAGAACACTCCCATCCAGGTTAAACAATAACCTTGTTGTTTAACTCTTAAACTGTCCCTGCCCCTCTTTCCCCAGGGGAATTACTCAAAAACAAGTCCTGGAAACCACCCCCAGGTAACAAAGCCCAAATACAAGGGTGGGTCAGGATAGGTGGAGACATCTAATTAGTGGAGGATGCATACTGTCTCCCTAGTTGCCAAAGAGTATGGGCCCCACCCTCTGGGCATCTTTTGGGCACCAATTCTAACCAAGGTGATAGCTAATTCAAATATCTACTAGGGCAAATTGCAATTCAATTGGTCACCTAGCATGACTGTGCAGCTTTCTCTGTGTGTTACAATTTCATTGACCACCTGTGCATGGCCAGGCCCAACAGCATGGCCTTTGCCCTTAAAAGCTAGTCTGTGAAACAGAGAGAGGTCGCCCTCTCTGTAAGAGGCTGGTCAGTTTGATTCTTAATGCTTGGTGTGAAATAAAGCTTTGCTTGACCTTCGCTTTATATTGGTCTCACTCCTTTAATCACGGACCCATTATTGGGGGACCTAACACTTACTTGACCTGTTCTCACCTTCTGGAGAGAGTCTAGGCTGTTTGAGGGACTAGAGTGGAAGGAATTTGCACAGAACACCTGATGGCACTGTAGATAAAGAGGGTCTGCAATGATTGGGGGCTGCCCCCTGATCAGCAAGTATTCAGGTTTGTGATCTCCAGTTGTGAGACCCCTCTGAGCATTCTGCTAACTAGTTAAGGTTCTGTGACCCAGACATGTTTGTAGAGAGTAGCTCAGGTCATGGATTAGGCTCAGTGGTGGCCCAAGTCCAGGGTCAGCCATGCCTCAAACTATGTCAAGACTCCAGGGGGTGGTAGGCTGGTCTTTGAGAGACTGCGGAAAGACAGAGCTGTGGGTATAAGGGGGATAGACTGAGAGCTAACTTCTCAGGGTTAGAGAGTAGAGCTTTAGAGCGCAGCTGACCTGAGACTTGAGACTTTAGCCTGGTGGCCAGAGTCCTTCACAGTCTACCTCAAGTAGAGCCTTTCCAAGGGAACCTATGTTACCTGTGAGCCTGGAATACCCTTCAGCTCATGCCACATCATGCACTCTAGGAGGACCCATCCACATTAGTTCTTTGTGGAATCTAAGGCATGCTCCTTCCTCTATGAGGTGAGACACAGGCTCCTAAGCCATGATAACTCTTCAGGAAGAATCCCCAAGGCTAGTGGCTCACCTCTGGATGGCCACCAACCCCCCCAAGTGTCCCTGTCCTTCCCTGCTCCCAGTCCAGGGGGGGGGGATCTTCTTGTGTTGAGGAGCTTGAAGGACAGTAGTGTGGGGGTGGAGGGAAGACAGGTCCAAAACAGGAACAGGAAGCTTATTTGATTATTTTTATTTTTTCAGGCCTGTAACAATCCACAGATGGACAAGTGAGTTCAGAGACGGACAGAGTTAAGAAGAATGCAGAATCTATTGGAACTAACATAGACAAGTTTGTGGGAGAAGGGGAAGGTGGGGCACCATGGGGTCTGTCACAGTGTCCTTAGGGAAATCAGCAGCAGGAGGAAGGTCTATGAAGACACAAGGGTTATGTAGGTGGTGGGCTTGTGGACTGTGCCCAGAGAAGTGAAGTCACTCAAAATAGGAGGTTTTTCCTGAGGAGGAGCCAATGAAGGATGGGGATTGGGTGAGGTGCTCTGCTTCTCACTGATCCAGTTGGAGAAGTAGGTGATCCTGGTAAAGACGCTGGGACTTATGGGCTAGTGGCAGGCCTGGCTCCAGCTAGACAGTCCCATCAGAAACCAAGTACAACTGTTCAGCTTGCAGACCGGGGGGCCCCAGAATCTCTCTGAGGAAAGAGGCAGTATGAGTTTTGAGAACAAAGATAAAGGAGGATACATATGGTTTAGGCAGTATGAAGACAATGCCCTTGTCCTCCACCAGAGTGGAATTTAGGAAGCCTCGTGTCAAGTGGGCTATGAGTGGTTCTTATCAGGATCACCTGAAGAAGTTGGAAAGTCCAGACACAGGGTCCTACTGCAGACTTCTTCAATCAAAATCTCAAGGGTAGGCTCTGGAGAACACCTCACAAAACTCTGGAGAGGACCTAGGCTGGCAGTCACAGACCTATGAGAATGTACAGAGGGGCTCCAGGTTTTGGATACCAGCCCTTTTGCTCTCAGCTCTATGTGAGAGAAGGTACCACCTGAAATCCCATGGAGCCTGCAGGCCTCTGGCTGAATCCTCAGCCCAGTACTACATCCCCCCTCAGCCTTTGTTTTCGGACTTCTTAAGGTCTCTAGTTTTCCCTCTAATTCTTTTTTGAGCTTCTCTAGAAAATGCAAACTGTTTGATATGTCAGAGGAAAAGAAGTGATGCCCGAGTCCAGAGTGGTAGGGTGGTCAGAATAGCAGGGAGCACAAGGGGTTATAGAAGGATGCTGGGGACTTGGAGCTCTGGACTCCAAGGCAGGAAATACCTACTATCTCAGATATAATGCCTACATCTCATGGTCCAAAAAACCCAACATCCATCCAGGCTTCTGTTGAATAAACATGACTTAGTCCTTTCTGTGTGCAGAAGACACTAAAGTGACAAAAAACACAGACAGTAGATTTTGCATCTTCAGATGCAAGATGTGGAACAGAGGTGCCCAAGAGGTTATGAGTGGCAAGAAAGGCTGCCCTACCTGGGTCATCAGAGAGCCTCTGAGCCAAGATGGGAGGAATGAGCAAGGCTTGATCTGGAAGATGCAAGTACAGATAACCAGCTTAAAATAGGTGAAACCAAGGAGCAACAATGCCAGATCACAGCTCTTATCAGCTGGGAAGGTAGGGGTGAAGCAACACATTCAGACACTCAGAAGGAAGTAATGTGACCTGGTCCAGATTCTAGAAGGATGGTAGGATGTTCTGGGACTAGGTGAAGCACAGCCAGTGGAAGGGCAGAAATCAGCACAGGGAGCCCAGTCAGGGCACTACTATGTGCAGAAAGAGTGTGAAGACAGGAAAGAAATGATGGGGCACAGGATTAGGTATGTCTGATGCTTTCCCTCCATCTAAGGTAAAAATGGAGCAAGGCAAGAAAAGCAGGATAGAGCTGAGTGATGGGTCCTCAGCGTGCAGAGTTCAGAAAGAGATCAAAGAGCAGGAGAGAGGGGAGGGACTGAGCTCTGAGTGTGTTGGGAGATGTTGCAGGTGCATGGCTGAGCACCAGCTGGGAGGAGATCAGAAGTGAGACCTAGGTATCTGGCTATCTTGATGGGGCACTGTGGAGAAAGGGCAAGCACAAAAGTCTGATAGATGGGCTGAGGTGAGAAAGTGAAGGGAGCAAGCAAGAGAGGGCCTATGCAGACACCCCTTGGATAAGTCCTGCTGGGAATACAGGATGAGAATCAGGGCCCAGGGCAGGGGTGTGGACAGGAGAGAAGATGCATGCAGGGGGTTTGAAGAAGGGAATCACAACAGTATGTTTCTGAGCTGGTGGGAGATGGCCAAGGAGAAAGACAAAGAGCTAGCAAGAAGGAAGCCCATGGGGGCCACAGCTCCAGAGGAAAGCAATGGTTTTCTAGGTTTGCTATGGTCGTGCTACCTCACCTTGGGCTATCCACTTCCCTCTCTGTGTCTCAGTTTCCCTACCATAAAAGAGAAGGATTCCACAGTAGAAGACATTCTTAACACATATCCAATAACATACTCAGGTCCTACAATTCAGTAGGAAAGGCACACAACGCCATAGAAATAATGGCAAAAATCTTGAATAGATACTCTTTTTTTTTTTTTTACGATTTTATTTATTTGACACAGAGAGAGAGATCACAAGCAGGCAAAGGCAGGCAGGGTGGGGAGGAAGCAGGTTCCCCGCCGAGCAGAGAGCCCGATGTGGGGCTCGATCCCAGGACCCTGAGATTACAACCCGAGCTGAAAGCAGTGGCTTAACCCACTGAGCCACCCAGGCGCCCCTGAATAGATACTCTTTAAAAGAGGTAATGTATAGATGAAAAAGCACTCATCTCCATCATTCATCAGAGAAATAAATAAAATAAAATAAAATAAAAATCACATGTAATTGTTAAATTGAAAATAGCGGGCAACATGAAGTACCAGAGACAACATGGAATAAGAAGAACAGCTCTCAGCCACTGTTGATGGAAGTGCAAATTGGTACCAAGCAGGTAAGAAACTTGCTTTCCAGAGTATATGAGAGATGAAGCTTGCTTATGGCACAGTAATTCTACTCCCAGGGTTACACCCAACCCAAATACGAACCCATGTGCACTAAAACATATGCACTAGGGTGTTCATAGAAAATCTATCTGTAATGGTTTCAAGTGGAAGCTATCCAAATGCCACCAAGACTAGAATGGATGGATAAAATGATAGTATATTCACACAGTGGGTATAGGCAGTAAATGAACAATGTAAACCACACCTAAGACGAATAAATCTTTCAAACATGATATTGCCTGGAAGAGACTAGATGAAGATGTATTCTATATAATTCCATGTATGTAAGTCTCAACACTAATCCACAGTGCTTCAAAGCCAAAGCTACTCTCAAGAAGTTAGTGACAGAAAGGTGGCATGAGAAGGACTCTTTGGGTAACAGTTTACATGGGTGTTCCAATTTCAAAAATATAATTCAAACAACACATTTGTAAATTATACCCTTTTCTATGTATGCTATATACTTCAATAATTTTTTTTTAAAGAAGACATGTATGGTATTAACTAGTATTCTTTGGGGGCTTCTGACTTTCAGCTCTGACACTTCAGGCTAGAGTGGGCTTAGGAGGAAGAAGCCAGGGGCTAGGACCAGGTTCAGAGAAGACAGAAGGGGACAAACACCACAGGAGAAGACAGGCAGTCTGAGTTCCCACTTACTTGGCAGGTGGACTTTCCTGTCATGAGGTCCCCAGCACAAAACATATCTTTGTGTATAGAATACTCGCTGCTGCTGGAGTCTGGCGATTGGAAATATATTTTATAGACCTCACTGTCAATAATGCCAACTTCTCCTTCTTGCAGCTGGAATGGTGGAGCCAGGGAATCTGCAGCGGATTTTGGGTTGGGAAGAGGACAGATATGGGTTGGAGCCTGGAAGGAAGGCTAGCTCCCTCTGAAACATGCTGCCAATTCTAGCTGACAGGATTGGGGAAGTCTCTCAGAGGACTTGCAAAGATGAGGGGACAAGATGTTCAAGACAGACAAAAGAGCAAATGAGGGGCCTGTAATAGGGGCCAGGAGGGAGGCATATGTGGCTGCAATGGGGTGGGAATGGAGGTTGTAAAAGAGGAGGCAGGGTCATAGCAGGGTCTAGAGCAAGCAGGGTCTCCTCACCATCTGAAATGTGGATTTCAGATTTCATTCTAAGCACACTGGGAAACCACCAAAGGGTCTCCTTATGTTTTGAAAGCAATTAATGTGGCAGCTATGCAGAGCTAGAAATAGAAGCACAGAATGTGGAAGCTGGGAGTCCAGGCTCGGTTGCACTGATGTGCCCACTAGATGCCAGGTGGGTTGAGGTAGTATGACCAATAAGACACGGCCCAGCCTCAAGGAGCAACTGGTCTGTGGCTATTTCCCATGTGTATTCTATTTCTACACACTGCTCACAGATCTGACTGGTGTTTGCATGGGGCAGCACAGTGTCACAATGACAGCTCCCTCCTGGGTTGTGGTTGCCATGTGCAGCCCTCACATGTTCTCGGGGTCCGCCCATGCCCAGCAGCTATAATCAGGGGAGGGTGTGGAGGAAGGAGAGCTATAGACTCCATCTGCTTCTTCTCTCCTGCTCTAGCCTGTGACATCCCCTCATGCCCCAATTCCTACCCTCTGACCTATCCTGCAGAATCCTCCTTGCTCTGCCAGTGGTTCTTCTTGAGTGATAGTCCATCACAGAAGGGTGTCTCTGGAAATGCTGGAGAGTTGGCTGTTCACATGTCTAGAGATTGGGACTGACATTTAGTAGCCAGAAGCACAGACAAACAAGTCTTGCCCCAAATGTCCCCACTGAGACACTCAGCCAGATCCTGGCAAACCTATGACCCTACAAATCATACCAAATCTACATTCCAGTTTTTTCACTCTACATTATATTTTCTAAGTCAAAAGTATTCACCATTGTGTAAAAAGGCCCATTATTTCTCCAGTGTCACCCTAAAAATTTACAAGCCCAGCAAGCTGGCAAAATTGGAGTTTTACTTGAGTTAATGGATAAGGCGATGTGAGAGTTACAGAGGAAAATATCCTTAAGCCATAAACAGTTCGCCTCCTGGGCCAGCAAGCAGGCCTGCTTTGATTTCCCTACTGCTGCTCCAAGAACCTTCCATGGCAAGGGAAGCCTAAGAGGTGTTTGGTGAAGCCTTGGAGGGGCTTGACATGGTCCCAAGCAGAACCTTGGAGTCTGAGTGGAATCCTGAATGGCTTGGAGTCAAAGAGCCCAAGTTCCTGATTCTGAAAGTTACAGATACTCAGACTTACTGATCCATGGGCAGAAGAAAACTTGAAACTTGAAATGGACATGATATCAGGGCTGGAAGGGCCCTACAATGGGCATCACACCTCCCTCCTTCTTGGCCTTTGCCCCCCTGCCTGTCCTACCCCTACTCACCACCCTCAGTGATCATCCCCCAGCCTGTTATCCAGCAGCTGCTGTGAAGGGGTAGCTTCGTGGTTGGCCCTGGGAGGCAGGCAGGAAGAATGTGGGATGTAAAGTTAACAGACAGATGCAGTTGCAACAGGGTGATATCACTGCCCATGAAGTAGTGTTTGTTAAATTCATTGTGAACAATGAGTCGATACACTGTCATCTGCTGGCTATGCTCAGTGGGATGTTGGAGCCGATGGTACCCGAGCAGGATCCGGTAGTCAGATGGTTCATGGGACCTGTTGTGAGAAGCTGAATTATCACCTGTCTCCTCTGTATTGTGCACCCTTGTACTCTCACCTGACTGTCTACCCCCAACTCCCTCTACACTTGTAAGCAACCAGACACCACCATTTTTCCAGAGGTAGCTCTCTCCTCCCTAATAATCTTATCAGTTGGGTTGGTGCCTGTCTGTAGCTTCAGGACATCTGTCTTTTGAAAGTGTTTGATGGCTTCCCCTATATGTCCCCAAATCAAAGGAGCAGAAAATCTCAGTGCTGGAAAGAAAGAGCAGAGCACATAAAACTATATCTCTTCATTTTAGAGAAAAGAATACTTGGCTCATTCCAAGCTCTGATCAGAACACTTGGAACATCCCATATCTTGAAGTAGTTCCCAAAGACCCCATTTCCCAACCAATGATCCATTCCCTCTTCCCAGTCTTCACATACACATACTTCTTCAAGCCTGCCCCCATCTGGAGACAGGCATTCAGTGAGTCTGTGTGGAGCAAATAGGGGAACTCCTGTAACTGAACTCCTTGTTTCTGGAACATGAGCAACTTTCCAACACAAATGGCCTGCTTGTGCTGCTACTTTGCTTAGATTCCAATGTCTATACTCTCCTCCCATAAGGCCTCTTTAGTTCTAAGACCCTATTCTGATGGGATGCATGGCATTTCCCCTGATACTGGCTCAGAATCCATTCTCTTGTATATTCCGGCCTCTCCATCCTGCATCAAAGTAGTTTGGTTTATGTCTCACTTTTCTGATAGTATGAGAAACTTCAAGGTCTGCATCTCCACATCCTCCACAGGGGGACTCAGATGGGGCCTGGCACCCATGGGTGCTGAATCAATGAACAGAACCCAAGTGGGGTCTCTAATCTAGTTGATGCCAATAGCTCTGATCTCCTCTGACTTGGAGCATGATGTTCTCCCCGCTCCCTCTGGGACAGAGTAAGTTCAGGATACACTTGAGGAGCTGCTCACTCTCTTAACTGTCTGCATCTTGTCTCCCAGGACAGAGAGCATTTCCTTCATGCCTCACTCTGGCCTATAGGGACAATGATGACTACAGGATCTCTTAGATACATAGTTCTACAGCGTGACAGGAATTTCTGGGTACTGGTTAAATAAGCAGTGGTTGCCTGCAGAGAGAAATGTGCTAGAATGGTGGGTGGTTAGGACCTAGAGAAGTCTCTGACAGTTGTGCTGATGATGACCTTTGAATGGTCTGACTGGAAGAGTACAGAATAATTGCCCATTTTGTCCAGGGCCTGACTGATGCTCCCTCAGGAGAGTTCTGAAACTACTGTTGTGACTTAAAGCCTAATGCCTGTGCCATATGTTTAGCCAGGGACACTACACATCTACTACCATCTGCATAAGAGGAAAATAAAACCCACTGAGATCGTTGGACTGTCTAGAGCTGGGCAAGATTCAGAAACCAGAGTCTACCTTGAGTGAGAACGGGACTTAGAATCCTAAAGTTTAAGGAAGACCAAGAGTGGGCTGGAGGCAGTTCCTTTGGAATTAAAGTCTGTTTTCCTGTGCTGATCATCACAATTAGAATTAATTTCATTTAGCTATTTAAAAGTAATGTACATGTAGCTGAAATAACCATGCCATCTTGGCAAGTATTACCAAAGTGTGAGGAGGGGGGCAGATGAGAATATCCTCAGAGGGAGAGATGAGGTAAAGGGCCTTTGTCCTGGGAGATGTGAACACAGACAGTCAGAAGACTGGACTCAGGTGGTGAGTAGGGATGGCACTCAAAGTAGAAGGGACTGCTGGCTCAAAGGCAAAGACAGCAGACTTTCCCTAGGGAGAAAGGGTTGAGACACTTTTCAACTCCTTCTGTTCTGCCTATCTTGTGCTCCCTCCCCAGTCCCACCCGGGCAGCTGGGCCCATTGGGAACACATACTTTTGGAAGCAGTGGGCAGCTGAGATCACCCAGTAGGCATCTATGAGGGCAGCTCCGCAGATGTGCTTGCCAAGGTAGAGCAGACTGGCCTGCCATGGCCACCGTAGATCAGGTGCATTCTGTCCACCAAAGATCTTCCCACTTACTGTTGGCTTCCCACACACTGTGGAGACAATCCTACCGTGAAGCACCTGTATTATGGATGCCAGCCTCGGTGTCTCCAAATGTCAGCATCAACAGGCTCAGGTTGACCATGGACCCTTCTCACTTTCCAGCTGGGAAATCCAAGGCCCAGGGTGAAGTGACATGGCTCATGTAAGAAAGGGGCTACCTGGCTTTGCTGGTGACAGTAGCACTAAGGAAGAAGTCTCTGAGTCTGGGTAAGAAAAGGGCGGCAGTCATCGAAGGGCAGGGAAGCAGGCAGCTGCAGGGGTGCACATCTGCACTTACTGGGGTACAGAGGTCCCGGAGGTGGTGCTGCCCCAGGCCTTTCCCCAGACCTTATTTAACTTAACTAGCACACCACTGTTTTAAGGCCTCAAAACTGAAGACTTCTGAGGGATGCTATTTGCTCCAGGCTATTGACGATTAAGTGGTTGCATCCTTCCCTCCTCAGCCTAATATTCTAGGGAAACTGATGGAACACATTCTGCTTGACAATTCTCCTTCTGAAACACTGCACTCCCATTCTTAAAATGAAGAGATCGTGGGGGCCCACAATGACAGGCTAGTGAAAGACCTCTGCCCTTGAACTGAAGATGCTTGAGGCCCTGAGGGAAAGAGCCCGGTCTTCTCAGCCTTGGCCCTCCCTGACCCAAGGAGGGACCCACTAGGGACCCAGAGACTCTAGAGCTTCACTTAGCCAGGTAGAGGTCCTCCTGGCTTGGTGGGGTTTGGGAGCGTCACTTGAGAAGTGTGCGAGCCTGATGCCCTTCACCTGCTCACTCACCATCTGCAGTGGTTCCCTTGGGCTCAGCGTGCAGCAGCAGTGGGCGTAGCCAGAGCAGGGCTGTGGCCAGCACACAGGCCCCCTGCCAGCCTAGGCCTGAGCCCTTGGCTTGGGCGCTTGCCATCCGGCCATTCCACCACCGTCTCCCGGATGTGTGGACCGCAAGGCGCGAGGCTGAGCGGGCCGCTGGGAAACCGCCTCCCACAGTAAGAAGTGTCCCCTTCCCAGTCTGCCCTGAGGCCTGCTTGGATAGTCAGAGAAGTCAGTAGACCTCATGTACCTGTAGCTGGGAGCCCCGGGGCTGATGGGGAAAGCAGAGGGCACATAGGGTGTTCTGCCCAGGGACCCCAGTTTGATGGCAGAGACATCAAGGCAGTTATGTGTATGCCCAGGAATATGCACTAATGGTCAGAGCCTAAGCACTTCTATGATGTCACCAAATATTTCTAACTGGCTTTCAAGATCTAATCCCTTCATTTCTGCCCCTTCCCCATTCACATAATTAAGTCATACCACCATGGATAATATCCCTTTTTTAAACTCACTCGTGCAAAACAGCATGGCATAATCATGGGTGGATACTTCATCAGAAGGGCATTATGCAAGGGTATGGGTTGTATAGGAAGTCCAACTTCTGGCTGCTAACCCCTCATGTTCTTCTCAAATGAAAAATTATTTGCTATCTCCCAACAACCCCAAGGATCTCATTCCATTCCTGTATCAACTCTAAATTCAGAGTTATCTGTTAAAGGAGGTCACTAAGAGGACATGACCACTAGTTGATCTGATAACTGGACCCAGGCAATCAAAGGCTCTGCCCTTTCTCCCTTGGCCTTGGAATATATACTCTGCCTACCAAGTGGGAGCTGCTTAAAGGACACAGCCTTGAGAGAGAAAGATGTTGCTGAGAACTTCTGGACTAAAATGTGTGACTGAACCAGTAAAAGCTTCTTCTTCTTCTTTTTTTAAGATTTTATTTATTTATTTGGCAGAGAGAGAGAGAGAGAGCACAAGCAGGGGGAGTGGCAAGCAGAGGGAGAGGGAGAAGCAGGCTCTCCCCTAAGCAGGGAGTCCGATGCAAGGCTCAATCCCAGGACCCGGGGATCAGGGCCTGAGCCAAAGGCAGACACTTAACAACTGAGCCACCCAGGCACCCCCAGTAAAGTCTTCTATATAAACTTTAAGATCATGGCCTGCCAGTGTAGAGATTCAATCATCTTGTGATCCCCCAAGACAAGCCTCATACCTAAATTCCCTTGCAAATTAAACCTGCCATCTACCAATCTGTAGCAACCTGCCTCTTTCTCTAGCCTCTCCTTGGCCTCCGTGTCCAGGGGCCAGGCTGTAAGCCAACCTCATCTCAATGTAAACATTTCATCAGCTCCTAGTCCAAAATCTCATTATTGAAATTCTTTAAGTTAGGTGAGGATGAGGTTCTAAGATTTAACTCATTAAACATAGTTCTTAACCACAGTTCTTCCTCTATGGAACTACCTACTCAACATTCCCAACATAGGATGGTAAGACAGGCCAGGAGGGGGATAAAAATCACAGGCATCGCCATTCAAAGAGGGAGGAGGAGAGGAGATGGAAAGCAAAAAAGAGTTACTGTCTGTCCTACTGGGCAAGGTCTCAAGGCCTTAGGAAAAAAATCTCTGTGACTCTTGACTCTGCCCTTTGAATTCTTGGTCATCCTTCCTTTTTTATTTATTTATTTTTAGATTTTAATACTTGTTTCTTTCTTACTCTCTGAACTGTTTTATTTTTCTTTCCCTTTTCCTTACTTTTTCTTGCCCTTTAATATTTCCTTAAACTTAACAGGAAATCTTCAAAATCTATAAAAAGAACATTTGTAGTGCTTTAGAGATTTACCTGAGTGAAATTCTGATTTTTCCTGTGAAAGTCATACAGTCCTTAATTGATAATTTCATGAATTATAGGTGCAATCTCAGTGACTATATTTTATTTATTTTTTAAAAGATTTTTATTTATTTATTTGACAGAGAGAGATCACAAGTAGGCAGAGAGACAGACAGAGAGAGAGGGGGAAGCAGTCTCCCCACCGAGCAGAAAGCCCGATGCGGGGCTTGATCCCAGGACCCAGGGATCATGACCTGAGCCAAAAGCAGAGGCCTTAACCCACTGAGCCACCCAGGCGTAAAAGTTTTAAAGAACTTTTAAAATACTCCTCCAAAGTCATTTGAAGTAATGGAGACTCAGTGTAAAAATCACAAAGAAATTAATAATAGTGAACACTTGTACCTGTCCTTTTGTGGGGGGGAAGGAGCACATAGTTGCACAAAATTTGCACCTGAATAGTTCTGTCAGCTTGCTTCCGCCTAGTATAGAGCTGAGGGTCCAACTTCCATTTTGTATTTTCTCTGATTCCTGTCAGTACCAGACCTTCATACTCCTGCTGACATGAGCTCCAGAATTTTGTGGTCCTTGTGTGGATTTCACTAGTTTTCACAGTGCTAGACAGAACCACATCCACATGTATTTTTGAGTTAATTAATCCAAATTAGCTTCCTATTGAGAAGTTATGTACATACCCTCCATCCCCGCCCCCCCCCCCAACTACACACACAAAAGCTTATCGCCCTGGATGCACAAGGACGACAAGAAGCCCCAGTTCAGATGCATCTTCTCTGTCTTTATTTCCGCAAGTCTACACACTTATATACGCTTACATGACCAATCAGCGAGCAGGGTACAGGAGGGAGCGAATCAGGCTGCGCACCTAAACGAACAACTTTTGCTAGCAACCAATGCTGTTTACTTCCTCTTTCGGCATTCCGCTTAGTCTCACGAGGCAACTTTTCTTGGCAACTCGCCAGGCGCCATCTTTTAATGGCGGAGGCCGCCCTGGCCAGGGGCCTGCCTCCGACAAAAGCTGAAAGCCCTAATATTAGGTAGAGACATAGAAGACAAGATTGAGAGTTTCGAAGGGAAGCTGGAGGAAGCCAACAGAATGGGGAGGGTGGGGAGGCATAATTATTGGTCCTCAAAGGAGGCATCAGAAGTTGGGGAATGGAGGCATTGCAGAAGCTAGGAATAACAATTGGGCACACCAGGCAAGTATGTCTGAGGAAAAAGGCAGCCTCCCAAAGAGAAGCCACAGGAAAACTGTTTTCATGGAATGTGGGAGATAACAGGGACTTTGGAAAGGATGAGGTACAGGAGATTTACTGCTCACCATCTGGGCTGCTTCTGAAATGCTCAGGGGGATCATGTCATCTCCACAATTATGTACATTGGCAGTTTGCAGGTGAGGAAACTGAATCCAAGGAAAATGAACCATTGCATAGGAAACATAGTGACAGGATTCAGCCCCCAGGTCAGCTGATGCCCCCCTATGTCCTGCTTTTAGTCAATCAGAGCCCTAATCTTTTCTCCTGCTTGTCCCAACTCCATGCTATTTCCAAGAGAATGAAGAAGATAGGCTTAGGACAGGGCTGCCACCATTGTGAGCTGGGTGGGTCTGGAAAAATGGAGGGTGTGCTATGAGCAGAGGCAGGTGCAGAGGAGCAAGCACTGTGAGGTCACACCTGGGGGAATGGACTGTCCTAATTCCTACTCAACATGAGGAACCAGCATCCCAGAGAGGCAAAATGACAAGCAGGTGGGTCAGTGCCAGAACTGGACCCAGCTAGCAGACTCTAGAACCCGTGACCAGAGGCATAGTTCCACACAGCCTCTCTGCAGGCTCCACTCAGCAACAACGTACAAGTGCTGGGAGAGGACAGCACCTTCCCTAGCTTTTTCATGCTCAGTCAGGTTTTTCCACATTCTCTTTCCTGCAGTAGTAAATTCCTCTTGAGCCTTGCCACAAGGTGGCAGCATTAAACTGTTTGAGATTGCCTTAATGAGCTTTTATCTCCAGACCTAGGACATGGCATCCATCCTCTTAGGTACACTGATTTTCAGGTAGTTACTCTTTCCACCATTCCTAGCTTTAGTGTACCCATGTCCCTACAACCTCCCCACCATTTGCAACCATCCCAGACTCTTTAATGGCTCCCCCTGCATCCTTCCGCACCAAGTGGAAACTCACTCTCTCTAGGAATTCCCTAGGCACTTTGTGGGGAGTTTTAAAAACATTGTCTTCCTCTGTTATGTCCTGTGGGTGTGCTGTCCCCCTTTCTCACCCTCCTGTTGCACTACAAGCTCCCTCAAGGCTGAAGCTGCGTTCTTGTGTGTGTGTGACACAGCCTCATTGTGGAGAGAGGATGTGTAGCAGGGCTACTGCCCCTGAGGCTCTTGATGGTCTTTCCCTCCCAAGCCATAGAGGGCAGGACCAGGAAGAGCCTGATCCACCCACACCCTGAGCACATTTTCCCCTCTCTGTGACCTCTGGATGTCTTCAGTTCATCGCAAGTGCTCATGCCTCAGACAAGACTCTGTGCACAGTGGTACCATCCATTTCCTAAATGAAGATACCCCATCCCACCTACATGTTGCCTGCAAAAGGAAAATCCTGACGAATATTGTGATTCCTCATAGTCAAGCAATAGTACTTCTAAAGAAACATCATATATGTACATACAGAAACTCCTCATAATTGCTCTCCTTGAAATACTATACACATCCATCTATAGCTAAAGGATAAAGTGTGGTGATATGGTCAGAGAATGAAATGCCATAGGGCATTTTCATAGAATGAAAGAGATCTGTGTGGAAAAAAACCCTGGCCTACAATGTATAACATTGAGTAAAAAATGCAATAGCAGAATTAAATCACAGTACAATTAAATCACAGTACAAGCATGAACATCAGTACTATATAAGCTTTGGGAACCATATATTGGCAGTGAAAGTTTAAATACATGGACAGGAGGAATACAGACCAAATTCAGAGTGGATGCTGCTCCCTGGATAGGTAGGAAAGGGAAAAGAACGAATAGTGTACAATATTTTATTTATCTACATATGTAATAATAAAATGATATATAAAATTATTGGAAGCAAATATGGCAAAACATGAACATTTGTTAATTTTAGATAGTAGGTCCAGGAGCATTTGTTAATTCTTTTCCACATTTTCAATGTATTTCAAATAGTCTACAATGATAATAAAAGAACAGAGTGTGGTATATGAACCTTCAAAATTAAATAAATGGACAAAATAAATCCCAAGTGTGAACCAAACAGTACAGGAAGCATCAGGGTGTTGTGATGGAGAGGACCTGCATCTACAGAAGACAGGAAGGAACGGCCTCCAGAGCAGAGGCAGGAACGAGCTGAAGGGATTGGCCATGGAGGAGCATGCCAGGTAGAGAGGACTTAGTGCGAACAGACTGGGCTGAGAGAGCAATGGGTAGTTGCTATATAAAGAGGAGTGGCCACAGGGCTTCTTCAACTAGAATAGAACCAACCAGGGTGATTTTCCAGGCTTTATGGAGGGCTTTTGGGGTCCTTAACTACAGGCAGAGTTAAAGAGGCTTTTCAAAGGTGTCCCCTGTATGCTAAAATCCAATAAAATAAACTTACTTAAAGCCTCAGTGAGTGCATGAATAAAAAGTGTCTCTGACAACTGAAAGGCTGATGGACACCCTAATGTGAGTAGAAGGTGAGTTGTGGGATGGCCCTGAGGAGCAGGAGGCACTCAGGTTTGCATATGTGCAAAGAAGACCAAACACTATGGTCTTTCCCTGCCATCTGTCCCAACCAGACTCCAGGTGCTATCATCCATTTATTTATTATTCCAGGATTTTCCAGGTAGGAGTGCTGAGCCAGCAACACCATCTAAAGGGGGAAAAGGGCATGCAGGTAAATAAGCTCTAGCCCTGCACTCGAGTAGTTCAGCGTGGTAGAGAGTCAAGTCAATAACTGAACACAGGAGATGTAGAGAGTAGTACGGGCTATGGGAGCTCTCAGGATTTTAATTTCTCTCTCATCAGTATATATTATTTAATTATTTTAAAAATCTGGGTTTAACCAGTGGCAGATGACATTCTAATATTTTTTGATTATAGATTAAAAATCTGCTAATTCTAAAAGAATCAGTATGATGGAGATCTCTAAGACCTCATGGACAGTTCTTGGAAAGTGGCATATCTACTGATGGAAAAGTCAACTGAGGACCTTTCTTCGGAGGAGCATTCTTCTTCTACCCATGTGGTACATCACAAAGAGACCTCACTCTGCTTCCAGGCCTCCTCCAGCCCATTGCCCATCTGGATGTCAGCTCTGTCCTCACAGAAGGTAAATTTTGTCCTGTTGCTCTGAAGTATAAATTGCCTCCCCTCTCCACCCACCCCGCTCCTGCCACAGCCAACATGACCCAAAGACACTGCTGGGTCCTTCATCCTCCTGGATCTGCTCAAACTGGATTCCTCACTCTGAACTTCTACCCCACTTCTTCTTTGTCTAAGTCCCTGGCCTTAAGGACAAGCCATTTAAACCTCAGCCTGGCATTACCTGAAGAGGTGGCAGTGATCACAATGATGGTGAGAATGGTAAGGAGGAGGAGGAAGATTATGGTGATGTGGTGATGATGATAATGGCAAAGATGATGCAGGAATGACAGTGATGAAATAAGGATGGGAGTAATGGGATGGTGACAGTGATGCTGACATGGTGATAATAATGGTGATGATGAAGATACGAGGATTGAAAATGAATAAACAAACAAGCAAACAGAAATCAGAACCAAACCTATAAATACAGAGAACAAGCTTATGGCTGTAGAGGGAAGAGGGTGAAGGGATGGGTGAATGCATTAAGGGGAGAGGGAGCTACTGGCTTCAGTTATTGGATAAATAAGTCACGAGGCTGAAAGACACAGGCAGGGAATACAGTCAATGGTGTTGTGACAGTGCTATGTGGTGACAGATGGTAGCTACACTTGTGAGCAGCACAGCATGACATACAGACTCATTGAATCACTATGTTGTACAGCTGAAATTAATGTAATACTGTGTGTTAACTGTACTCAAAAACCAAACAATAAATTAAAAAGTTAAAATAAATGTGTGTACTGAAATGCTGACAGAAATGATGGTGGTAAGAAGAGTCTAGCACCAGTGCCAGCTAGGAAGGCAGTGGCAGGAAGACTATCTGGGACGCTGATGAAGAGGATGGAAACAACACATGATTTGGAGTCAGACATCATTTACAAGTGACTTGTAAACACCTATACTCTAATATTTTTTGGGTGCCTTTGAGAAAATGCCTTGATCTCACATATGCTTCAGTTTCCTTGCCGTGTAAAGGATTCCTAAGGTGAAATGATGTCTATAAAAGTGCCTGGCACCCAGGAGATTCACTTTCAGTTTCCTTTGTTTCTCCTTGACATACATGCATGCAGCTAGGCATGTGAAGTGGAGGTTCTCTCCACTGCTTCATTCCTGCAGCGTGGTCAGGTGACATGGCCTGTTGCTGAGAGACATTGTATTGCTGCTAAGAGCCCAAGAGTTCCCATTTAGATCGTTCACTCCAACTTGAGAGTCTTGGCTGCTGGCTGCCTGTGGGCACTGCTATGTAAGCAGGGGTTCTGCTCAGGGCTACCAACGTCACTGCCCAGTACCCATACCTGTCAGTCTTGAACTTCGCTCTAATACCACAGTGAGTAGTTCCTATTCACTACCAAATCTGGGGGACACAGCAGCAGAGCTTTTGCATGTCCTGGGAAAGATAGCTTCTTCCTGGTCCTGAACCTTCCCACAATGTGATTATACACAAGGCACTTAACCTCTTTGGGCTCCATTTCTCACCTTAAATCTGTCTTGCTGGAACAAGGCAAGATTCCTGTATCATCATGTGGCAGTGCCTATATGCAGTAGATGCCCACAGTGAAGAGGTGTGCAGTCACTGTTAGCTTTTGTCTCTCTCCTTTGGTGGGGGGCAGAACATAGGGGCCCATCCACTTGGTGGTTTGAATTTGCTGGCCTCAACTTTGTCCATAGTTTCAGTTTATCTCCAGCTTCCTGGAGGGTGCCTTCTGGCTGGTCCCTGGATAGGGACTGTCCTAGCATTCCAATGCTTTAGATATGTCACACATGGTGAAGATTTTATTTCCAAAGTGACTTGTAGATTCATTAACCTGCACTACTCATTTCCCCTATATCAGTATGTAGTTTTCTATAGCATCCATAATGTGAAGTCTTCAGTTTCTACACTGCTGAGAAAGAAAAGGGAGGAAAAAGGTGTGTGCCCATGTAGTCAGAGGGTCCTTAGATGAGGCAGGATGTGGTGTGTTACTTGCTAGATCTGGTCCAGGTGGCTTTCATATGAGGCTAGGCCTCTTATGGTTCAACGTCTAAAATTTTTGTTTCTCTCTGATCTTAAGAACATTCTGCCTGTGCTCAGGAAGGCACCAGCTCTGTGGTGGCTCCTTCCCAAGGCTCAGCCTGGTGTTGGGCTGGGGCCTGGAGAGAGACTGCAGAGGGATTGGAGGGGTGTGGCACAAGCAGCAGGTCCCTGGGGCATGGAGCAACTAGTGCACTCTGTCTACAGTGAGGACAAGGGAGGTCTGTGGAGCAGAGATGACCCAAGCCTCTGGAAAGTGTGGTAAGGTAAGGACTTATATGAATTGAGCATTTATTCCAGGCTATATGTTGCATTAAGTATGTTACCACTAGATTTTTGCAACAATTCCATGAGGTACGTATGAGCAGCATTCATATTTCACAGATAAGAAAACAAATGTAGAGAGCTTCGCAAAGTCTCAGAGCCAGGATCTCAAGAGCAGAAAGTATGCTCATCTAAACCGGATGGGAGACACTTCTCAAAAGATCAGTGACCATGTGACCATACATCATGGTAACAGCCTGATCCATTTAGTTGTACCCATGAACACGTGGCCAGGACAGCTGGCAGATGTGTATGAATGTAGGAACCCCTGTGTGAGCAGAATTTTGCCTTGTTGTTTTATTTTTGTTTAACAGTCATTCCTAAGGCCTGCTCAAGCACAGCACTTCTACAGAGGAGTAGCACCAACAGAACCCTTGCATGGGAGATATGCACACTGGGAAGGTACAGAGCAAACCATCTGTGAGAAAGCCTGCCATTCCTGCCAGGAAGTGGGAGGGATCAGCAGACATCCTACCGCCTGGACACAACAGCCTAGCCAGCCTCTGATCAGCTCATCAGTGAGACCCCTGAATGCTCTAGTTAGCCAGCAATGCCTCCCTGAGCCTTGGAGACCTGAGGGTGGCTGTCTCCATGCTGTGCTGGCTGTTCCTCACCTCAAGCCCGCCGGCTATAGCCACACTTGCTCTGAGCTCTCTGCTGCTGGTAACCTTCCTGCAGAGCCAGAGACTTTGGCAAGAGCCCCACTACCTGCTGCTGGCTAACATCCTGCTCTCAGATCTGGCCTACCTTGTCTTCCACATGATCATCTCCTCCAGCAACCTGGGTAGCTGGCTCCTGGGCTGCACTGCTTGTGGTGTTCTCACAGATGCCATCTTTGCTGCCTCTATCAGCACCATCCTGTCCATGGCCACTGTGCTGCACACCTACCTGGCAGCTGTTTATCCTCTGCACTATTTCTCCTTCATGTCTTATGAGGCTGCCCAGAAAGTGGTGGCCCTCATCTAGTTGGTAGCCTGCTTCTTCTCCACATGTCTCATTTGGCTTAGCAAGAGCCAGAATGCCAGGTTAGAACAAGAGGCCTCATGCATCCTTCATGGACACATGACCCCCGGGTCACTGTCACTGACACCTGAATTTTATGCATTCTCTTTATTTGCACAGCTCTCATCATTAACTGTTCTGGAGGATCTATGCAGAGACCAGGACTTCAGGCATCTGGGTTCAGGGTTATTCCCGGGCTAAGGGTACCATGCTTATCCACACAGTGCTAATCATGCTATATGTTAGCCCAGTTGTGGTGTTTTCCATGGACATCTTGCTAACCAAGTAACACCACACTGATGTCAGAACTCATATGTGGATCATGGCAGCCAACAACAAGGTGCTCATGATGTTTCCTCATGCCATGCTCTCATATCTGTATACACTCCATTTCTGGCAGCAGCTGGGGACAGTCCAGGGCCACTTCTCATCCAGGAGGACATCTGCAGTATTCCTTAGAGCCACAGACATCACAGTCTAGCAGACTTAGGTTAAAAATTATATGTTGGGTGCCTTAGCATCCAATTATTGACAACTCAAAGAACTATGAAATATACTTGTGCAACAGGACCTTTTTTTCACATTTTATTTTATTTTTTTTCAGTATTCCAGCATTCATTGTTTATGCACCACACCCAGTGCTCCATGCAATACTGCCCTCCATAATACCCACCACCAGGCTCACCCAACCCCCCCATCCTCCTCCCCTCCAAAACCCTCAGTTTGCAACAGGATTTTAAAGATGACCTCAACTGATGGTTTTCAACATTTCAAAAGTTTTTAAGTAGAGAAAGCTCATTCTCACTGAAGTGAAGATTTTCTACTTGAAAATGAAAACAAAGAAGTGATTCGGCAGAGCTCTGATCAAAATGGGGGTAAGAACATGATCTGTGTGCCTTTCCAATGGCTTCCACCATATCTTCTACCACTACTGGTAAACCATTGTTCCTGACAAACACACAGAGGCCAAACCATTACTAAAAGTTATATACACTATGGAGTATTATACCTCCATCAGAAAGGACGAATACCCAACTTTTGTAGCAACATGGACAGGACTGGAAGAGATTATACTGAGTGAAATAAGTCAAGCAGAGAGAGTCAATTATCATATGGTTTCACTTATTTGTGGAGCATAACAAATAGCATGGAGGACATGGGGACTTAGAGTGGAGAAGGGAGTTGGGGGAAATTGGAAGGGGAGGTGAACCATGAGAGACTATGGACTCTGAAAAACAATCTGAGGGTTTTGAAGGGGCGGGGGGTGGGAGGTCAGGGTACCAGATGGTGGGTATTATAGAGGGCATGGATTGCATGGAGCACTGGGTGTGGTGCGAAAATAATGAATACTGTTATGCTGAAAATAAAAAATAAATTAAAAAAAAAGTTTGAACCTGGAGAGTAAGAAAGCAGATCTGCTGAAGCTGGGACCATGAGCCTCCATTTTGGCATCTCCTCAGTATATGGGAGGAAGAAGAACAACCTAAGAACCATCTATAGTGGGGAGTGTCATGAAGACATCTATAAACATGGAACCCCCTTAAGGCACCTGGGTGGCTTAGTCAGTTGGGCATCTGCCTTTGTCTCAGGTTGTGGACCCAGGGTCCTTGGTTGGAGTCATCACACAGGGCTCCCTGCTCAATAGGGAGTCTGCTTCTCCTTCTCCTCCCTGCTTGTGCTGTCTGTCACAATCTCTGCTTCTTTCTTTCTCTCTCAAATAAATAAATAAAACATTTAAAATAAATAAATAAATAATAAATAAATAAATAAAAATAAAGCCAGAACCCCAAAATATTACAGCCTCTGAGCAAGGATAAATGACAGCTAACAGAATAATAAGGGAAGTTCCCTGCCTTGATATTGGTGCTGTGCAAAAGAGGAAGAAAATGCCTTTGAGGCCACCCTTCAAACAGGATTAGAACTAGTTTTTAAACTATATTTTGTGGTTAATAAACTTCATTCTGTGGTTGGTGTGGCCCTTTAGGAGGATTAGAATTTTGGTTCAGGCTTCAGAGAATTTCATAGTAAAAGAACCTCAAAGAAAATGAATTACACATAGTCAAAATTCATAAAACCACACAAAAGAATAAGGTACCATAAATGAGAGTGAGAAGAGACAACAAGAGAACAGTAGTATACTCCATCCAGTTCCTTAAACTGTCAGACACTTGGCTAATACAAAAATGTTCAGTACGTTTTAAGACATGAAAAATGACACAGAAATACGAATGAGGAACAATACATTTTTAAATTAATGAAGCAAATTAGGATAAGAATTAAAGAAAACTTCTAGAAATAAAAAGATATATAATAATTAAAATAATAAAAGATGGGTTATATTTAATATGGATTAAAAAGTATATTAGAGGGACATCTGTGTGGCTCAGTCTGTTAAGCATCTGCCTTTGGCTCAGGTCCTGGGATTGAGCCCCTCATTGGGCTTCCTGCTCAATGGGAGCCTGCTTCTCCCTCTTCACCCCACTTGTGCTCTTTCCTGCTATCTCTATCACTATCTGTCTTTCTCTCTCTCAAATAAATAAAATCTTTTTCAAAAAAAGTATTTTAGACACAACTGAAGAGGGATTTTGTAAACTAGAAGGTGGGTTTAATTAAATTATCTTAAATTCAGCCTAGGACAAGGAGGTGAAAAATATAAGCGAAATTAGAGATTTTGAAATTAGAAAAGACTGACATCTAATTTGAGAATACAACAGAGACAATGCGGAGAGGGAAATACTTAAAGAGATAACAGCTGATAATTTTTCAGATTTATTGAAAGATGTCAAACCTTAGATTCAAGAACTCTAACCAGTTACAAATAAGATGAATGACAAATAATCCACTGCAAGTGAATGTGAAACTGCCGGAAACTGAATACAATGACAGGTTATTTAAAGCAGTCAGAGACAGAAGAAGAATAACAATTTAACTGAGAGCTGACTTCTAAAAAAAAAAAAAAAAAAAAAAAGGCACAAGTCTAATGTAACTGAAACAATATTGTAAACGTGATGAGAAAAAGTAACTGTTGACCTGGAATTCTACCTAGGGGAAAACAGTCTTTTCAGAAAGCAAAATAAAAACCGTTATAGAACACAAAACTGAAAACACAATAGTCCTAACAATACACATTAAAGAAATTTTAAAGGATATATGTCTGGCAGAAGGCTAGTTATTCCAGATGAAAGATTTGAAGTGCATGAATAAAATGGTAAGAAATAATTATTGAAAACAATGTGCATAGGAGCAGAGTTAATATGGCAGAATAGAGGAGGATCCTGACTTTGCTTCAAATACAGCTAGATCAGCATTCAACTATTTTGAATCCTAGGAAGAGGATCTGAGGATTAAGGAAACAATCTGCATAGTTGGAGGGAGAAAAAGTGATAGATATGAGATTCCAATCCATGGATTGTGGGCGAGGAAAGCAGAGGAGCTCTTTTCATGGAGCAAAGTCGGGGAAAGGAAGAAAGTGGGAGAGAGTCCAGTAGTTAGGGACAGCACACTTAGCCACAGTAAAGGGTTACCCTGGGCTGCCTAAGGAGAAATAAATCCCCTTCCCAGAGGGCATTTAGAAGAGTGTGTTTAGCCTCACCAAGGACAAAAGGCCAGCTGGGAGCCACTGAGTGGTGCTTAACAGCAGAGTCATACATGTGTGGCTTCAAACCTCTGTGGCAGTAAACCTCTGAACAACTTCTCAGTGTGAGCTGCAATAGACTTAAACCTCTGTGCGCATTGTTGGCTAACTGAACATAATAATAAAAAATTAAAATAAAAAATAAGAAAGAAAATTAAAAAACAAAACAAAAAACCTCTGTATGCAGGATGAGCAGCTGCTTTTCTGTGACAGAACTGAACAAAAAACAGACAGGAGCAAATTACAGAAAACCTGGCTGTTACTTTTTGCTATCTGCTGCAATAGATTCAAGCCTCTGCAATGGCTTTCCTGGAGCAGAACGAGTAGGCAATTGAGTCCATTGCAGACTGTCAATAACCTGGTTCTAGCTTTTTGCTGAGCATTACAATAAATTCTAGATTCCGAGTGTGCACTGCGTGATTGATTTTTTGGTGTGGGATAGTGCTGGGCATCCCTCCAGCCTCTCTTCTGGGGGATGGGAGTGGGTCTGCACCTTGCCAGGCCCTTTAAAACTTGGGAGTTTTGAATCTCAGCATCTAGCCAGAGATAACATACAGGAGATCTGTGGCTCTGGGCTTGCTGATGGCCTGGGCACAAGGTAAAGGGCAGGGAACTGAGAAAAGCATAGGACACCGGAGATTGTTTGCTTTCCGAAAAGGACCTCTAGAACAGCCAGTGGCTCGGTGGCTCAGAGGTCCACATCCCAAGAACAAGAAGGAGAGATGATGCCATATTCTTTCTCCTGCTCCACCACCCCGTTCCACCCACCAACACAATTAGACTTCAGAGAGAAACACAGCGCCTCCAGTGGAGGCTGGAGTTCCCTACACTACACCCACCCCTGGCCCCACTTCCCGCGCCTGGCGGGGGCATCTTCACACAGGCAAGTCAGCTTGTACGCCAGACCATCAAGCCTCTCCCTCAGAAGAGGAACACAGGCCCCTGCATCTACCAAGTCTACTGATAAAAGAAAGCTCCAAAACATCAGCTTCCGGTGGAAATAGGGCCAGGCTTTCTCCTTTTGTTGTTATTGTTGTTTCCTCTTTTCTTAATTTAAAAAAACATGTATTTTTAAATTTCTATTCTTTATCCTTTAATTTATATATATTTTCTTCCTTTTCTTTTTCTCTTTTATTTGTTTCAAGCTTATAATCTTCTGTTCATTGATTGGTTCATTTACTTCTTTCTCTTATTTTTCAGATCAGGCTTCTTATTTTTTATTTTCCTCTTTTCTTCTTTCCTTTCTTCTTCCTTCTTTTAAAGAATCAGGCTTCTAGTTTATTTGTTTCTCTATTTGTTTCCATTTTTGTTCCATTTCCTTTCTCTTTTCTTGGATCAACCTTTTTGATTTTTGTTTTTTGCCTTTCTTCTTATTATATTTCTTTTATTTTCTTCTTGACAAACAAATTAAAGCACATTTACATGAAGGTCCAAACACTTTCCACTACAAGTGGGAGGAACTCTATGGAGGAAGGACCATCGGGAAAAAGCAGATAACACACACAGCAAGACTGTACACAGCACACATCAGAAACACTTCCTGAAGTTTTTGTTGTCATTATTGTTATTCTTGCTGTTTTTTCTGGGTTTTTTTTTTTTTTCATTTTCTTCCCTCCCCCCCTTTTCATTAAGGGCACAATGACTAGATAGAAAAATTTAGCCCAAAAGAAAGAATAGGAAATAATTCTCACTATCAGGGATTTAAGCAGTATGGATATAAGTAAAATATCTGAACTAGAATTATAAAAAATTATTATAAATATGCTAGTTGGGCTTGAAAAAAGCATAGAGGACACTAGAGAATGCCTTACTGTAGAAATAAAAGAATAAAATCTAACCAGTCCAAACATAAAGGTATTATTACTGAGATGCTATAGCAAATAGGAACCTTAACAGAGAAGAAAAGTGAGGCAGAAGAGAGGGTCAGTGATACAGAAGACAAAATGATGGAAAATAAGGAAGCTGGAAAAAAAATAGAGAAAGGCAACTACTGGATCATGAAGGGAGACTTCAAGATTTCAGCAATTCCATAAAGCAAAATAATATCTGGATGATGGAGCCCTAGAGATAAAAAGCGGGAGAGAAGGACAGAAGTTTTATTTGAACAAATAGTGAGAATTTCCCTAATCTGGGGAAGGAAACAAGAATTCAAGTCAAGCAGGCACAGAAAACTCCCTTAAAATCAGTAAAAATAGGTCAACACCCTGACATATAATAGTGGAACTGACAAATTTCAAAGATAAAGAGAAAATCCTGAAAGCATCTGGGGACTACAAGGATAGAAATGTAAGGCTGGAAATAGACCTGCCCACAGAGACCTGGAGGCCAGAAGGGAGAGGTATCATATATTCAGTGTGCTAAATGGGAAAAATATGCAATCGAGAATACCTTATCCAGCAGGGCTGTCATTCAGAATAAAAGGGGTTATAAAGACTTTCTAGGACAAACAAAAACTAAAGGAAATTGTGAATACTAAAAGAGCCCTGCAAGAAATATTAAAGGGGATCCACTGAATGAAGAGAAAGCCCCAAAGTAAAAAAGACCAGAAAGGAACAGAGAAATCTAGAGAAACAGGGACTTCACAGGTAATACAATGGCAGTAATTTCATATATTTCAATAACTACTCTGAATGTAAATAGAATAAACCCTCCAATCAAAAGACGCATGGTATCAGATTGAATTAAAAAAGAAGACCCATCAATATGTTGTCTACAAGAGACTCATTTTATACCCATAGACACTCCAGGTTTAAATAAAAGGGTAAATAATTACTTATGGCAATGGACATCAAAAGAAAGCTGGAGTAGCCATCCTTATATCAGACAAACTAGATTTTAAATCAAAGACTGTAATAAGAGATGAAGAAGGACTCTATGTCATAATAAAACTGTCTATCTGACAAGAAGATCCAACAATTGTTAATATTCATGCCCCTGGTTTGGAGCAGTCAATTATATAAACCAATTCATAACAACATTAAAGAAACATTAATAATAATACTATAATATTAGGGGACTTTACCATCCCTTTCACAGCAATGACAGATCGTGTAAGCAGAAGATGAACAAGAAAACAAGGGCTTTGAAGACACACTGGACCAGCTGGACTTCAGAAATATTCAGACAATTTCATCCCAAAACAACAGAATACACATTCTTCTTGAATGTGTACACATGGAACTTTCTCCAGAAGAGATCACATTACATTTCAGACCACAATGCTTTAAAACTTGAATTGAACCACAAAAGAAAATTTGGAGGGGACACAAATACATGGAAATTAAAGAACATCCTACTAAATTGTGAATAGGTCAACAGAAAATTAAAGAAGAGTTTTTAAAATACGTGGAAGCATATGAAAATGAAAACATGACAGTTCACAACCTTTGGGATACAGCAAAGGTGACTCTAAAAGGGGAGTATATAGCAATACACACATTTCTTGAGAACAAAAAAAGTTCTCAAATACACAATCTGTCCTTACACGTAAAGGAATTGAAAAAAGAACAGCAAATAAAATCTAAATCTAGCAAGAGAAGAGAAATAATAATGATTAGAGCAGAAATGAATGATATAGAAATTTAAACAAACAAACAAACAAACAGTAGAACCAATCAATGAAGCTAGGTGCTGGTTCTAGAAAAACTAGTGAGACTGACAAACCCCTAGCCAGAATTATCAAAAAGAAAAGAGAAAGTATAAAAATAAATAAAATCATAAATGAAAGAGGAGATCACAATCAACAACAAAGAAATATAAAGAATTTTAAGAGAGTACTATGAGCAATTAAATGTCAAGAAATTAGACAATCTGGAAGAAATGGATGCATTCCTAGAAAGCTATAGACTATGAAAACTGAAACAGCTTTGTTTCATAACCAGCAAACAGATTGAACCAGTAATCAAAAATCTCCCAACAAACAAGACTGCATAGGCAGCTGCCCTCTCATCAGAATTCCACCAAACATTTAAAGAAGAATTAATAATTATTCTTCTGAAGTTGTTGCAAAAAAAAAAAATTAAAAATGGAAGAACTTTGAAACTCATTCTATGATGCCAGCATTACCTTGATCTCAAAACTAGACAAAGACTCCACCAAAAAGGAGAATAGCCCCAAAAGATCAATATCTCTGATGAACATGGATGCAAAAATTCTCACCAAAATACTAGCCAATAGGATCCAACAGTGCAAAATGATTATTCACTATGACCAACTGGGATTTATTCCTAGGCTGCAAGTGTGATTCAACATCCGCAAATCAATCAGTGTGATACAAACATTAATAAAAGAAAGAGTGAGAACCATATGATACTTTCTACAGATGCAGAAGAAGAATTTGACAAAGTACAACATCCTTTTTTGATCAAAACTCTTTACAGTGTAGGGATAGAGGGTACATACCTCTAATATCATAAAAGCCTTCTATACAAAGCCCATAGCAAATATTTTTCTCAATGGGGAAAAACTGAGAGCTTTTCCTCTAAATTTAGGAACACAGCAGGGATGTCCACTATCACCACTGATATTCAAAAGAGTTCTAGAAGTCCCTCAGCAATCAGACAACAAAAAGAAATAAAATGCTTCTGAATCAGCAAAGAAGTCAAACTCTCACTCTTTGCAGATGATATGATACTTTATGTGGAAAACCCAAAGGACTCCACCCCAAAACTGCTATAAATCATAGAAGGAATTCAGTAAAGTGTCAGGATATAAAATCAATGCACAGAAATCAGTTGCATTTCTATACACCAAAAGCAAAACAGAAGAAAGAAAAATGAAAGAGTTGGTCCCATTTACAATTGCATGCAAAATCATGAGATACCGCAGAATAAATCTAACCAAAGAAGCAAAGAATCTGTATTCAGAAAATTATAGAATACTCATGAAAGAAATTGAGGAAGACAAAAAGAAATAGAAAAATATTCCATCCTCATGGATTGGAAGAATAAATAAAAATGATATTGTGAAAATGTCTATAATACCCAGGGCAATCTACATATTTAATGCAATCTCTACCAAAATACCATCAACTTTTTTTCAAGGAAATGGAACAAATAATCCTAAAATTTATGTGGAGCTAGAAAAGACCACAAATAGCCAGAGGAACGTTGAAAAAGAAAACCAAAGCTGGTGACATCACAATTCCAGACTTTAAGCTCTATTACAAAACTATAATCATCAAGACAGTACGGTAATGGCAAAAAAACAGATACATAGGCCAATGGAACAGAATAGAGAGCCCAGAAATGGACCCTCAACTTTATGGTCAACTAATCTTCAACAAAGCAGGAAAGAATGTCCAATGGAAAAAAGACTGTCTCTTCAACAAATAGTATTGGGGAAATTGGACAGTCACATGCAGAAGCATGAAACTAGACCATTTCCTCACACCTTAACAAAAATAGACTCAAAATGGTTGAAAGACATCAATGTGAGATAGGAATCCTTCAAAATCCTTGAGGAGAACACAGACAGCAACCTCTTTGACTCTAGCCACAGCAACTTCTTCCTAGAAACATCACCAAAGGCAAGAAAAGCAAGGGCAAACTATTGGGATGAACTATTGGGATGTCATCAAGATAAAAAGCTTTTTCACAGCAAAGGAAACAGTCAGCAAAATAAAAAGACAACCAAAAGAATGGGAGAAGATATTTGCAAATGACATATCATATAAAGGGCTAGTATCCAAAATCTATAAAGAACTTATCAAATTCAACACCCAAAGAACAAATAATCCAATCAAGAAATGGACAGAGGACATAAACAGACATTTCTGCAAAGAAGACATCCAGATGTCCAAAAGACACATGAAAAAGTGCTCCATGTCACAGAAATACAAATCAAAACCACAGTGCGATATCACCTCACACAAGTCAGAAAGGCTAAAATTAACAAGTCTGGAAATGACAGGTGTTGGCGAAGATGCAGAGAAAGCAGAGCCCTTCCTACAATGTTGGTGGGAATGCAAGCTGGTGCAGCCACTCTGGAAAACAGCATGGAGGATCCTCTAAAAGTTGAAAACAGAGCTACCCTATGACCCAGCAATTGCACTACTGGGTATTTACCCCAAAGATACAAATGTAGTGATCCGAAGGGGCATGTGCACCCCAGTGTTTATGGCAGCAATGTCTACTATAGCCAAACTATGGAAAGAGCCTAGATGTACATCCACAGATGAGTGTATAAGAAAAATGTGGTGTATATGTGTGTGTGTGTGTGTGTGTGTACATACATGTATATATATATACATACATATGCATGTATATATATGGACAGTATATATGTATATACATATACATATGTATATACATACATGTATATATATATGGAACATTACACGGCCATCAGAAAAGCCCCAGAAATTTTGCCATTTGCAATGATGTGCATGGAAGTAGAGGCTATTATGTAGCCTCTAGGCTATTAACTAGAGGCTAAGCAAAACCATAAGTGACTCTTAATCTCACAAAACAAACTGAGGGTTGCTGGGGGGAGGGGGGTTGGGAGAAGGGGGGTGGGGTTATGGACATTGGGGAGGGTATGTACTTTGGTGAGTGCTGTGAAGTGTGTAAACCTGGCGATTCACAGACCTGTACCCCTGGGGTAAAAATATATGTTTATAAAAAATAAAAAATTTTAAAAAAATAAAAAAATAAAAAAATAAGTCAATTAGAGAAAGACAATTATCATATGATCTCACTGATAACAAGAAATTCAAGAAACAAAACAGAAGATCATAAGGAAAGGGAGGGAAAAGTGAAACAAGATGAAACCAGAGAAGGAGACGAACCATAAAAGACTCTTAATCTCAGGAAACAAACTGAGGCTTGCTGGAGGAGAGGGGGGTAGAAGAGATGGGTGGCTGGGTGATGGACATTAGGGAGGGTATGTGCTATGGTGAGTGCTGTGAGTTGTGTAAGACTGATGAATCACAGACCTGTAACCCTGAAAGAAATAATACATTATATTTTAATTAAAAAAAAAAAAGACACAAAAGCCTTCAGAACACCAGGTGTCTCAGTTGGTAAAGTGTGTTACTCTTGATTTTGGCGTGGGTCATGATCTCAGGGTCATGGGATCAAGCTCCGTATCAAACTCCATGCTCAGCTCAGAGTCTGCTGAAGATTCTCTACCTCTTTCTTCCTCTGCCCCACCCCCTCTAAAATAAAGAAATCTTTAAAAAAATAATTAATTAATTTAAAAATTAATTGATTAATTAATTATTTTAAAGTTGCAAAAGCCTTAGAGTGATATTATCCCCTATCTTCCTCCCCAAACCCTGTGTCCTTGGCCTCCATCGAGACACAAGGCCATGTGCATATTTGCCCAGATTTCACTCCACAGTGACACACAGCACTCTTTCCTCATCTCACATTTTTCATTTTGGAAATCAAAGCACATGAGCAATTAGAGAGCTTCCTTGTACTTTTAGTTATATTCTCTACCTGAATATATCAGAACATAATTAATTGATGCCTTATTGGTAAACAGCAAGTTGTTCAAGGATATTGCAACTGCTAACAGTATTAGAATGCACATCCTGGGACAAATGTCACTCCCATGGCTGATTGTATGGCTGTAAAATAATTTATGTGCACTTTCCACCTTGACAGTTATAACCAGAGTGCCTTACATAGATACTGGATCAATTCTGTACTCCCTTCACCAATGTATGAAAATTCCCATCACTCCACAAGCTTGCCAACAGGGACTATGCTCCTTGTCCATCTAGTAGTTGGAAATGGTAGCTCATTGGAATTTTAACTGTATTTCTCTTATTAGCAGGGAAGAGTGAGGATGAACTTTTAATGTTGTTGGTGGTTTAAGAACTACTTGCTTTGTTTTCCTGCAAAGCTTTTTTCTGTGTCCTCATGGCCTTTGCTACTTTTCTTTGGGTTATTGTAGAAACCCTTCCAGTAAGGACATGAATACTTTTATGTAAATATCTACCTTAGTCGGTGTTTGCCTCTTGACATTGTTTATTTCTAGTTTTCAATATAGAACATTTTAAACCGTCTTATATTTGGATCTATCACTTATCATTTATGGTTTTGTGGTATTCATGCTTAAAAAAGCTTTCCTTAAAATAAGTTTACTGTCGGAGGCAGGCCCCTGGCCAGGGCGGCCTCCGCCATTAAAAGATGGCGCCTGGCTAGTTGCCATGTTAGGATTGCCTCGTGAGACTAAGCGGAACGCCCAAAGAGGAAGTAAACAGCATTGGTTGCTAACGAAGTTGTTCGTTTAGGTGCACAGCCTGATTCGCTCCCTCCTGTACCCTGCTCGCTGATTGGTCATGTAAGCGTATATAAGTGTGTAGACTTGCGGAAATAAAGAGAGAGAAGATGCATCTGAACTAGGCTTCTTGTCGTCCTTGAGGGGCGAGGGCGATAAATAACGCCGGCACCCGGGAACTAAATAAAGGAATCTTGCAAGGTAATCCACAGGAAAGCGGGGAGTAAAGGTCTGCAGGTAAGCGGGGACATTAGCCACATTCAAAAGTGGGAATTCCGTGGTAAAGCGGGGAGTAAAGGCCACATTCAAAAGTGGAAATTCCGCAGTAAAGCGGGGAGTAAAAATAGAAAAACCTTGCAAGGGAGAAGTCCGCAAGTAAGCGGGGTAAAACGACGACAAAGGTGGTGGGAAACTTGTACAAGACCGCAACAAGAAGAGGGGCAGCCATAGAGCTGGGATTTTCTTATCGAAACCACAGGTAAGCGGGGAAGGGACCACGATCAAACTGGTGGGAATCTTGTACAAGTCCGCAATAAGAAGCGGGGCAGCCTTAGAGCTGGGATTTAGCGAGTCCACAATAAGAAATGGGGCGGCCTTAGAGCTGAGATTAACTTGTACAAGTCCACAATAAGAAGCGGGGCGGCCTTAGAGCCGGAATTTAGCGGCGAGTCTTTAACGTCCGCGTCTGTTGTCTGTGTGTTCATATAGGAATCTGAAGTATCTAAAGTGCGGTTGGAAGGGTCTTTAGAAGACCTGCTGAAAGCCAATGGAACTCCACTAAAAGCAAAAACTGCTCGGGCCTTCTTGAATACAGTGGAAAAGGCGGCTCCATGGTTCCTAGATGAAGGCTTGCTAAACATACCTCAATGGGACCACTTAGGGGAGGATTTGAAGAAACAGGACAATAAAACGCCTTTGCCACCCGGGACCCTGGCAATATGGACCTTAGTCCGGGGATGCCTGGTGGGGCCTAAGCCCAAATGTGAATCAGCTCTACAAGAGGGAGCAGAGGCATTGGAGGAAGTGAAAGAGGAGCGGTCTTCTTGTGCCTCAGAGGGGGGTAGTTCTAGGGAAGAGGAAGAAGAAATGTCAGGGGAGGAGTTAGACCATAAAATGCACTCCAAGTTTGAACAGTTGAAACTGTCGACTCCAGCGACGCCTAGTGCCCCTCCGCCGTATAATCCTATGGCGTGCCAAGGAGCTTGTAGCTGCTGCACCACATGTGGTAGTGGCAGGGTTTCGAGCTGGAGAGATCATGACCTGGCCTCTGCCTTTCCGGTTTTAGAGGACCAAAACAACCAGCGGTATCATCAGCCTCTTGATTTTAAACTAGTTAAGCAATTAAAGGAAGCATCATGCAGTATGGCCCTCAGGCAGCCTTTACGGTATCTTTGTTGGAGACCATAGCGGGAATGAACTTAGTCCCTGAAGACTGGGGTAACATAGCCCGCGCAACCTTGTCAGGAGGGCAATATCTAGTATGGAAAACAGCCTGGCAAGAATGCTCACAGGACACTGCCCGCTGTAATGCAGCGGCTGGAAATCCTCAGTGGGACCTAGAAATGTTAATGGGAATAGGACCGTACATGGGAAAGCAGGCCCAAATACAATACAACCCTGCGGTGTATCTGCAAATAGCCGCGGCGGCCACTAAAGCATGGAAGACAATTCAAGGCAGTGGGGATTTACAGGGTCAGCTGTCTAAGGTAATACAAGGACCAAATGAAGCATATGCTGATTTTGTAGCGAGGCTGATGCAAACAGCTGGTCGAATATTTGGGAGGTAGAGACAGCCATGCCATTGATAAAACAGCTGGCTTATGAGCAGGCTAATAAATGGTGTAAAGAAGCCATCAGACCTTGGAAAAGCAAAGACTTGAGTACATATATTAAAGTTTGCAGGGATATCAATGACAGTGTTATTCAAGGACAGGTTATGGCTGCAGCTATCACTCAAGGTTTACAAGGATTACAGGGAGCTCAACAATATAAGCATAGGGGTACTCCTGGAGTTTGCTATTACTGCAAGAAGCCAGGACACCTGTAGGAGCTATAGTTACCAAAGAAGAGAGTTGGACCTTCCTATTTCAAAGCTCCTCTCCCCAAGAAACCAAGCTGCTCACAGTGATAAAAGCATTTCAGATGTTTCATCAAGAACCCTTCAACATTTTATCAGATAGTAGATATGTGGTGCAAGCTGTCTCTATCATTGAAAATGTGGGTTCTATTAATGCCAGGTCTACTATCTCTAAGGCATTACAAGAAATCCAAACATTAGTTTGGGACAGGAAGGCTCCATTTTATATTGGCCACATACGAGCTCATACAACCTTACCAGGCCCCCTGACAAAAGGTAATCGGTTAGCAGACTCCTTAACCAGAGGAGAATTTGTCTTTGCCATTGAGGACCCGGTGCAACAGGTGAGACATTATCACAAGCTGTTCCATGTGAATGCTTTAACTCTTTGCCTCAAATTTAACATAGCAAAAGCACAGGCACGGGACATAGTAGTCTCCTGCAGAAATTGTGTGATTTTACTACCTGCACTGTCCTTGGGGGTTAATCCTAAGGGTTTGTTACCTAATCATATATGGCATATGGATGTCACACATGTTTCAGAATTTGGAAAGTTAAGATACCTGCTCTGTAAATACCTGCTCTGGAATAATTTTTGCCTCAGTGCATACGGGGGAAAAATCCAGAGATGTTATCGCCCATTGCCTACAGGCTTTCGCGGCATGGGGAAAGCCACGCAAGTTAAAGACAGATAATGGTCCAGCCTACACCTCACAACCCTTTAAAGCCCTCCTACAACAACCTGACATTGACTCGATACATGGAATACCCTATAACCCACAAGGACAGGGTGTTGTGGAGCGTGCGTGTCTTACAATAAAAAATGCGCTTTATAAACAAAAAGGGGGAATAGGGGACACCTTCAGATCCCCTAAAGATAAGCTCAACACCATTCTCTTTATTTTGAATTTTTTAACGTTGGACAAAATGGGTAAATCAGCTGCAGACAGACATGCAAGTGATGCTGCTGCTTCCCCTAAGCCTTTAGTACTTTGGAGGGACATCCTCGCAGGAAAGTGGAATGGACCAGATCCAGTGCTAGTATGGAGTAGGGGATCTGTATGTGTTTTTACACAGGAAAAGGAGGCTCCAATTTGGATCCCAGAGTGGCTGGTGCCTGCAGCCTTGCCTTAAAACACCAGTCATGATACTGAAGATGCTTATGATAACTCTGGAGATGCTACACCTCCTGCGGCCGACTCAAGCCAGAGAGCTGTGAGCAGTGGTTAAAGCATGGCTATATCCTTTACCAGTGACTAACTCTTCTCTCATATTCCCTCCTCTCCCTTTGATGCATGGCAGGTCTGTAACTTGCTAGGAGCATGTATTGATATCTCAGCAGTGTCCATGTTAAATGGTGGCAAATTCCTCAACTGTTCTTATAAACAAAATGACTCTAGTACCTTTGAGACAACAGTTAATGTGTCTTGTCCCAATAATATTACTTATCAGCCCACTCCCATACGGGTCTCGCCACCGTTCCTTTTCCTCGTAACAAATGCTAGCGAGCTGTATGATACGTTGAATTGCACTAAGAATTGCTATCTTTCCCAGTGCTGGAATGTCACGGCCTTCAAGCTGGCTGTGATTATGCGTATCCCTACCCATGTTCCTATCCCAGTTTCCATTCCAGAGGACAAGTTACCGGTGGTGCTATCCAGAAAGAAGAGAGATTTTGGTATCACAGCCGCCGTTGTGACAGCATTGGCTATATCTACAGCAGCTGCCATGGCAGCAGCAGTCTCGCTTGCTGCAACTATACCCACTGCGGAAGCTGTGAACACCCTTGCAGAAGGAACGGTGGCTGCCCTTCAAACACAGACTCAGATCAATGCACATCTGCAAGCAGAAATCCTAATAGTCAACCAGAGAGTGGATTTGGTTCAAGAACAAGTGGACATATGGGGGGCCCTATTGGGACTGGGATGTATAGTACCCTTCCTGGCAATTTGTGTAACTCCCATAGCCTATACTAATATGATTGACTGACAGAATGTCTCCCGACAGCTCTCCCAATACTTGTGGGGGAATTAGTCCACAGAATTCCAAAACTATACTCAGCACCTGGTACTAGGAATAACAAGGATAAATAACACCAGAGTTGAGCTTGCAACTCAGAGATAATCAAAACATTGCAAGATGTGTTAACCTTTATGAAACAATGGGCTAGCGTAACTGGTCTGATGATAATCCTTGTAGTGGGCTTGATTCTGCTAGTAAGGAAACTGCAAATTTGGAGGCGACAGCAACATAGGCAACAGCAAGCCATGGTGAAGGCCTTGTTAGCCATCGAGGCTGGAACATCCCCCCAAGTGTGGCTAAGTATGCTGGATCGGTAGTCAATGACGGGTAAGATTGGTGGGGGAAATACACCAACCTAAGACAGGACGCAGATCATTGATATCTGCCATCTGATGACGGGTAAGGATATTCCCCGCCACTGACAACCCAAGACAGGCACGATCCCTGCCATAAAAGAGAAAAGGGGGAGATGTCGGAGGCAGGCCCCTGGCCAGGGCGGCCTCCGCCATTAAAAGATGGCGCCTGGCTAGTTGCCAGGTTAGGATTGCCTCGTGAGACTAAGCGGAACGCCCAAAGAGGAAGTAAACAGCATTGGTTGCTAGCGAAGTTGTTCGTTTAGGTGCATGGCCTGATTCGCTCCCTCCTGTACCCTGCTCGCTGATTGGTCATGTAAGCGTATATAAATGTGTAGACTTGCGGAAATAAAGAGAGAGAAGATGCATCCGAACCAGGGTTCTTGTTGTCCTTGCGGGGCGAGGGCGATAGTTTACCAAAAAAAAATCTCTCAAGTTTTTTCTAGTTATCTTTATGGTTTTATATTTTATTTTTAAAGTTTCAGCTTATCCAAAGCTTACTTTAGTAGGAAGCAGATAAATTCTCCTTTCCCCCAGACATCTGTACAGTTGTGCCAACTCATTTCTTAAAGAGTCCTATTTTTCTCACTGATTTGCATGGCTCTCCTCATCCAATATCAGCTTCCCATTTAAACCAAATTCTGTCTCTGGAATCCAGCTAAAAAAAGAATCATCTCTCCTGACTGGCTCTACCACCAAACTTGGCACAAATACAACCCAGAGGCTTCTGGGTAAACAATAAAGAGTGATTTACTTTACTCTAGGTGGTAAAACCATGCTTCACACTTGGCCAGGACTGCATTCTCTCTAGGACCTGTCAGGGTTCAGAAGGGGGGCAGATGATTTGTCAGAAACGTATGGGTGTTACTGACTTCACCCACTTGACAAACACCTTGGAGGCCGGTGGCTGGAACTCGACATGTTCTGTAGTGGAAAGGGCAGAGCTTTCAGTCCCTGTCTACCATAATAACCACTGTATTCTAGGTCTGGCAGGACAAGCTGGCCTCTGTGACTCCTCCCTCTGCTTGACCCTATGACCCTAGCAAATAAAGTTTAAACTTAAAAGGTTAACTTTAAAGTTTAAACTGGCCAACCACAGCAACCTCACTGTTTCATCCCAAAGAGGTTTGGCCTTTCCAATCACAGCTGGAATATCTACTGAGTGTTGATATGTGTTCAGCCCTGTGGCAGCTCCTTGTACATCTTATGCCAGTTGGCCACCTGCCTGAGACTTGTTGATGCTGTTTCTTGCTCTGGAGTTTTACAAACAATAGGACTCAGTGGCAGGTGGATGGCAGGACCCACGCAGTAAAAGTCAGTGGCCACCAACCTACCCAGGCACCCCCTGCAACTCTGCTTCAGCATGATACCAGAAGCCCAAACAACATTACTCCTGCAGAGACCATGCTGTCTTTCCCTCCCTAGCATTCTCTTCTACCATCCCCTCCACTAGTCCCCTCCCTTCCCTCCTGGCCAGCTTCTGCTCATCCTCTAACTTAGTGAAAGCGTAAAGCAGTCCTGACCCTCCAGACTACCTTCCTTTGTGCCCCTGCAGCCCATGTGGCTCTCTCTATTCCAGTTCCAGCTACTCTGTATCATCATCAGCTGATGGTGATGAAAGTGGTGCCTTGCTGTGACCACCACTGTGACCACCACGGGGTGTGCACGGTGACTCCATGTACTCAACAGACTGCAGTGAGGGAGTGCTCATGTGATCAGATGGGCATTATGGAATATTATGGAAACATCACATCCTAGGTACATCTCAAATCGGAGAATAAATGAGTTAATCCCCATATGAAGGAATCACAGGGCCTGTCGATAGGTTGTAGAAGGAGCAGTAACCATTCTCAGTTCCAGGAAACTGCCCCACATGGGTCACCCTCCTCTCAGCTTCACATTGGCCTCACTATTCCAAAGCTTATGACAATCCTGTAGGTTTTTCAAAGTGTCAGCATGAAAGGTAATATGAGCTATTGAAGAATGATACAAGTTTTAATAGTTTAAAGAATGACAAGAGCACATAGATGTGATCTTCTCACTTCTGCAGACACCTTAGATTGTTATTCAGAACAATAGCCAGTGTCTTTGACAGAAGACCACAGACTAGAGCCCTTGCAAGTTCTCCACGGTTCAACTTTCATTACAGCCCCTATCTCCAGACTTGCCACTTTCCTCACAGTGAGCAGCAACTCACTGTGGGCTTAACTTGGGTAGGCCACAGGCTCTGGGTGGGAGGGAGATGGCATTTTCCTTAAAACTGGGTTTAGAGGGGCCCCAGTGGCAGAGAACAACATGGGCTTTGAGGCAAACAGAGACAAGACCAGGGTGTGAAACAAAGGGAGACATTTGTGTTAACAGAGTTAGAAATAAAATTTTTTATTGTAAGAGAAAAAAGATGTAAATATAAAATAAAGCAAAAAAAAAAAAAAAAAAAAACCCTGCCATGTGAAAATGGAATTTAAAATATTAATACAGGGGCACATGGGTGACTCAGTTGGTTAGGCATCAGGTCATGATCTCATTGTCATGGGTTTGAGCCCAATGTCAGACTCCACATTCAGCACAGAGCCTTCTTGAGATTCTCTTCCTCCTTCCCACTCTGCTCCTCCCCCCATTCAAGTTTGCTCTCTCTCTCTCAAATAAATAAATAAATAAATAAAATTTTTTTAAAATAATATATTAATACAAACTCCTGATTTCAAAAATAAGTTTCCTGGGATGCCTGGGGTGGCTCAGTCGCTTAGGCGTCTGACTTCAGCTCAGGTCGTGATCCTGGTGTCCTGGGATCCAGTCTTGCATCAGGCTCCCTGCTTAGCAGGAAGCCTGCTTCTCCCTCTTCATGCCCCTCCCCCCACAGCTTACTCAGTCTCTCCCTCTCTCTCTCTCTCTCTCTGACAAATAAATAATATCTTAAAAAAAAATAATATTTCCTACCTCTACCCACTGAAAGGGCTTGGAAACTGATATTCCAGCAGGGATGATCACACCCAGAGTGCAGTTTTGATTTCCAAATAGCCCCTCACCGAAAGAAATCAGGAATCTGGAGAAATTACTGGCTTTGGAACTGAGCCAGGGAAAGGACAGGTGATACTGGCATGCTTTTTTTGCCAAAAAGAAGGAAATGCTTCAGTCAAAAGAACTCAGAAGGCACCTTGAAGAGGCTTTTGCTAGGTAAATTTAGAGTAATGTGAACATCAAAAAGAATAATAATTATAGTGTATTACAAAGCAAACAATAATTTAAAATTATAATAATATAATAATTATAATATATATTATTAATAATTTAATTATAATTTATCTAATTATATAAATTATATAAATTTATTTAAATATATAAAGTATATAAATTTAATCATATAAATTATACTGTATAAACAAGATTATATATAATTATATGTTATATAACATATAACAATTATGTTATATAACATAACAATTATATGTTATATATGATATATATGTTATATATAATTATATTTATACAATATAATTTATATGATTAAATTCATATAATTTATGTTATATATGTTATATTATATCTAATATATGTTATATATATGTTATATTATGTGTAATTATGTGTTATGATATTATATAATATTAAATTTCATGATTATAATTATAATTAATTATTATATTATAATTATGATATATTATTATAATATTATATAATGGGGGAATAAGGGAGAGAAACATGTAGAGGTAAATTGTCAAATACTTGGGCAAAAATAATTATTTTTAGTCAAAGTGACAAATGTTAACAATTTTTGAAGCCAGGTTGTGGGTACATTTATATACACTTGAGAATGTTAACTCTAGGAAGTTGGAGGAAAATAAAAGAAGTGCCCAGTTGCTCCCAATGTGCAGCTGCATCCTGTACATGAGGAAGCAAAGAGCAGGTGTGCTTCCACCACTGAGTGGAAGGGATTTTCCTTAGGCAAGTGTGAGAGTATGTGAGTGTGTGAGTCCATGTGTGTGAGAATGTGAGAGTTTAAGAGTATATTAAGGGCTTTCTTACACCACATACAAAAATAAACTCAAAGTGAATGGAAGACCTCAATGTGAGACAGGAATCCATCAAAACCTAGAGGAGAACGTAAGTAGCAACATCTTTGACTTTGGCCTCAGCAACTTCTTATAGACACAACTCCAAAGGCAAAGGAAACAAAAGCAAAAATGAACTGTAGGGACTTCTTCAAGATAAAAAGCTTCTGCACAACAAAGGAAACTCTTGACAAAGCTAAAAGATAATTGATAGAATGGGAGGAGATAGTTGCAATGTCTTATCTGATAAAGGGCTAGTATCCGAAATCTGTAACTTACTAAGCTCAACACCCCCAAGAAACAACAAATCCCCTCAAGAAATAGTCAGAAGACATGAACAGACATTTCTACAAAGAAGACATACAAATGGCTGACAGACACATGAAAAAATGGTCTACATCACTTGGCATCAGGGAAATACAAATGAAAACCACAATAAGATACCACCTTACACCAGTCAGAATGACTAAAATGTAACAAGTCAGGAAACAACAGATATCAGTGAGTATGCAGGAAAAGGGAACACTTTTACACTGTTGGTGGAAATGCAAACTGGTACAGTCACTCTGGAAAACAATATTGAGGTTTCTCCACATGTTAAAGATATGACCTGACAATTGTACTACTAAGTATTTATCCAAGGGATACAAACATAGTGATTCAAAGAGGCACATATACAACAGTGTTTATAACAGCAATATCCACAATAGCCAAACTAGGGGAAAAGTCCAGATGTCCATCGACAGATGAATGGATAAGGAAAATGTATATATATACATATATATGTATATATATACACACACACACATTCCAGGAATATCAGAAACTGATGCAGCAGGAATTCTGATCACATCCAAAATGTAGTTTTGATTTCATCATATATATTCCAAATATATATATAAATTTACATATATAAAGTTTTGATTTCATCATATATATTCCATATATGTGGAATATATATATATGGAAATTATTCAGACATCAAAAAGAATAAAATATTGCCATTTGCAATGATGTGGATGGAATTAGAGGGTATTATTCTAAGCAAAATAAGTCAGTCAGAGAAAGACAAATATATGATTTCACTCATATGTGGAATTTAAGAAACAAAACAGATGAACATAGGGGAAGGCAAGGAGAAATAAAATAATATGAAAATAGAGAGGGAGAAAAACCATAAAAGACACTTAATTCTAGGAAACAAACTGAGAGTTGCTGAGGGGGAGGTGGGTGGGGCGGGGCGGTAATTGGGTAATGGAGATTAAGAGGGGCACTGGATGTAATAAGCAGTGGGTGTTATATGCAACTGATGAATCACTAAAATCACTACTAAATTAAAATCACTATTATGATTTTAATAAACCATACTAATAAATGTGAAACAAAGCTGTTTTTTGGTTCTAAAAATTCACAAGATTGTTTACCAAAAAATCTGAACAATAATATCACTTAAAAAAATTTTTTAAAAAGGACCCTTGAACAAAGGTATGAGTGAATCACAGAAGGGAACAAAAGGAACCATGATGGACTGGTATGTGGTAAATACAAATAAACATTGACTATCTAAAACAGAAAGAATAAAAATATTTTTTAAATATACATAGTGATAAGACTATAGTAACCACATTGAATGAAAAAATGCCTCAGTTAAAAGAAATATATTATCAGACCAGTAAAAAAATAAATCGATCCTAAGTATATGTTTACAAAAATACACATTAAATGAAGGGATAACAAAGACCGAGCCAACAGAGCTCAGTTAAGAAAACCAAGGTTTTTGCCCATGGAGATGAAGATATGATTCATTACATACCTGGCAAACCACTAGACCCACTAAGTGCTGTTGAAGGAAATCCAGAACAGGTGGTAGAGAGGGGGAAATGATTAACATTGTTTACCATCTTGGGAGAGGCTGCAATAGTAAAGATTCTAATTTTTGTTTGTTTCATGTTTTAATTAACACTCTTATTTTAATTTTCTTCAGAGACTAGAAATTTCCACTGCCTTGAAGAGGGCTTCTGTGGCTTACTGGTTTGTATCTTCAGATTGTGTTCCTACCACAAAGCAAAAATGAACTGCAGGAGACAACCAGAAAGAATGAGAGTGCAGTTGATCTGCATGAGCTGCTCACCCTCCAAGACTTTTCCCACTTGTTTCCCCAGCCATTGGGCTGATTTATGTTAAGCAGGTTTATGAGAGACTGTGGGATTCACTGGCACCTGTGCATATGCAGTGGGAAATATGGTTGTGTTAATGTTCTTTCTGTGGGATGAGTGTATCTCTAGTCAACACTTCTTCTTTGAGATACAGTTTTTCATAGATCTTTTAGAAAATGAGAATATTTTTCCTTTCCTTCTCCTAATGTCCTCCATGTTATTTCCTATGACATTAGGAGAAGGAAAGGAAAGGTGAATTGGGGCAAATCTGAGGGGAAGATGAACCATGAGAGACTGTGGACTCTGAGAAACAAACTGAGGGTTTTGGAGGGGACAAGGGTGTGGGGGGTTAGATGAGTCTGGTGGTGGGATCTTAGGAGGGCATGTATTGCATGGAGCGCTGGCTGTGGTGTATAAACAGTGAAACTTGGAACACTGAAAAAATAAAATAAAATTTAAAAAAATGAGGACATGAGCTTAAAATGACCACATGCACTCTATACCAAGTAGTGGACAACTCAGTGGGGCACAAATTCATTTGAATCCTCCTTTTCTTTTTTTTTTTTTAACTTATTTCTTATTTATTTTCAGCATAACAGTATTCATTATTTTTGCACCACACCCAGTGCTCCATGCAATCCGTGCCCTCTATAATACCCACCACCTGGTACCCCAACCCCCCGCCCCTTCAATGAAAATACAGAAAAGGAAATTAGAGAATTGATTCCATTTACTATAGCACCAAGAACCATAAAATACCTGGGAATAAGCCTAACCAAAGAGGTAAAGGATCTGTATTTGAGGAACTACAGAACACTCATGAAAGAAATTGAAGAAGACACAAAAAGAAGAGCATTCCATGCTCTTGGATAGGAAGAATCCTCCTTTTCTGACTCATTTCTTTTACCCCTTGTTCCTGCTTTCTTGAGATGGCTGTTTTTAAAACACATAACATGTGATTTTTTTTCTAGGTCTCTGCTTTCTGAGGAACCCCATATTAGTCACAGATAAAAGAGAAAATCTAGACCATTGTCTAGGAAGTTCCAAATACCTAAATGTTTGATCTCATGAAAAAAATATCTGAGGAGGGAGTAACTCAGTAATTGCATGCAGTGTTTAAAACTGCATGCAATTTTATGCACCTCCGAAAATAGTAATACAAAATATGTTAATTAAATTTAATTTTAATTAATTAATTAAATGCAAAAAAACCTAAAAAACTATTTCCTCTAATTAATTATCTGACA
This sequence comes from Mustela erminea, assembly GCF_009829155.1. NCBI lineage: Eukaryota > Metazoa > Chordata > Mammalia > Carnivora > Mustelidae > Mustela > Mustela erminea. Next base: position 114,462,552 of record NC_045621.1, on the reverse strand, counting down.
GAGGATGAGACTCTAGGAAAGAGGACTCAAGGAAAGAAGTCATGTTGTACATCACCAGCTACACCACCAGGTTCCATCCTGCCCCAGTGTGCCTTTGCTCATGCTACGTGCCTGCCCATAGTGCTCTGCTTTCCCTACCCTAGCCTCCTCAGGCCTTCCTATACTTCCTCCAGGAGATTCCCTAACCACTCAATCTCCTGGTGTCCACAAGGTAAGCAACAAATAGCTTCTTGGTGATTAATCTTGTCTGCAAAACTAGACTGAGTTCCTTAGAAGGGACACTGTGCCCTAGATTGGGAGCAGCTTCAGCATAATGATCACACTGACTCATAAACTGCATCCTGTCTTTGGAATGTGCCCATTCCAGGGAAATCACTGGGATCCTGCAGGGAACAAAATCTTGCTAGCACGACAGACCTAGCAAGCTGGAGGCAAAGATGGATAGCACACAAGAGGCCTGACTGCAGCAAGCAGTCCCAAAGGTAGGACAAACAGCACATACCATTACCTGTTGACTCTCAGCACAGGACAGGGCTCCCATGCACCTCCACATAGTTGGCAAGGGTCCAGGTCTGCTTCTATGAAAAGATCTGTCCTTGGAAATCACTTTAGATGAAAGAATACCTTCTTTGGCTTACTCCAGGGACTGTGTCCCCAGAGAGCTCCTTGTTCTTTCCTGATAAACAGCCTAGGATTATGCCTTTTGCCAGGACCCTATGGCACAGCATTTCGATCATGAGCTTGATCAAATGAAGGTGGACAGATAAGAGGGCCTTGGGATTCTCCCAGAGGTTCCAGAGCTGGATAAAGCTAGATGACTCATGAAAACAGCTATTTGCTTTTATAGAATCCATTGATTAGAGTTAATTAAATACACTCTTTACATTCTCAAGGCCAGCTTTGAGATTGAGAGTAACAGAGCATTAGCCTGGGGAGACTTGTAATGTTCCTGGGGTCTCATGTCCCTGCACAGAACATTGGAGCTGGCAGAGGCCTCAGAGCTTCAGCAGTCCAAACCCACATATCAATGGTCAGAACTAAAGCCTAGAGATAGTTTGGGTTGCACAGAACAAAGGCTTCTGCCTGACAATCCAAAGTTCCTTTCTCATTATATGTAGGAACAGAAGGTTACTCTGGGCCAAGGATGAGGAGCTCTGCTGAAGCTACCCACTCTCCTGGGTGGGAAGGTCTTATCTACTCTCAGGGAAAGTCACACAAGAACTCAGCAGATGAAGCCAGATGTGGATCACAGGACAGTTCCTGATCCCACAGTCTCTGAGCTTTTGCACTGCATTTCTGACTCCACAGGCAGTAGGATGTGCCGTCGGGGCAGCTATCTCAACCTCTCCAGGAGAAGAGCACATCAGTTGATCCAGCCTCAAGGTTTCTTGGTGCTCATGAGGGGAACACAGAGATGGGGAAGGATGGAAAGTTCTCCAAAGGGGAAAGAGACACACTCTTAGTAAAATAGATTGAACATTCAGCTTTACCTTTGCACCTATCAAAAATATCACAAAATGCAGTGATGGACTTTAAAAAGGTATGAACTTACCAAGGAAAAGAGAAAGAGTGAAGACAACATAGACTGGAGATGTCAAGGATATGTTGGAAGAGAGGAAGGGAGGCAGACAAAGAGAGAGAGGGATGGAGCCAATTCAACAGGATTGCAAAGTCCAGGTCCACTCTGCCTGAAAGAAAGCAATGGGAGAAAGGCAGGAAAGACTCCAGATCTGTTTTCCTTCCCCCTCCCCGCACACTGTGGGAGAGAGGCCCGACTGGGGAGTACAGGAAGGTTGATTGTGCATGAAGAAGTGAGACCTCAGATTTGCTCCTATCCTGAAAGACTCTGGATTCCAGGACAGTAGGCTCAACTGAGAGCAGGGGTGAGACCCCAGGGTGAACAAAGAGGGCAAACTGGAATGTGTGTGAATGCTGAGATCTCAGACTTCTCCCTCATCAGGCTGCTAGAAGCCTGACATTTAACTCAGAAGAAGGAAATTGAAGGATTCATCTCCAGAAAAACTGAGTGATCTCAGACACCATGGGAACATGGTCATATGGGTGAGGAGGTATGAATAAGCCATTATACTGCACAGTCACTCTATAGTGGAGGCCCACTAGTTAACAAGAAGGAGACAAAAACAACACACAGCTTCTTCACTTACAATTTACTTACTAGGCCTCACACTTAAATAAAGGGGAAAAACAAAAAACAACAACAACAGCACAAGAATCACCAAATATTTGGGGGAAGTTTCCAAAGTGCAATATAGAGATCAAAACAAAGTATTTCAGAGAAAATAACACCTCAGAAGAAAATAGGCAAGGAGGAGGCATAAAAAACTTGAATTTATTTAATTTATACAACAGATTAATAGAACATACAGAATCAATGATGCAAATAGAGGTGTTATAAGAAAAGGAACAGTGTCAGGAAACACTTCTAATATCTATTAGAACTTCTTAGAAATTAAAAAAAAATCCTATGATAAGAGAAGTTAAAAGTTCAATAGAATACAAAGATAAGTTTGAGAAAATCTATTAAGAAGCAGAAAATAACTAGAAGTCCTAGCAACAGCAATCAGACAACAAAAAGGAATAAAAGGTATTCAAATTGGCAAAGAAGAAGTCAAACTGTCTCCCCATGACATGACACTTTATATGAAAAACCCAAAAGACTCCACTTCCAAACTACTAGAACTCATGTAGCAATTCAGTAACGTGGCAGGATACAAAATCAATGTACAGAAATCTGTTGCTTTCTTATACACTAAGAATGAAAATACAGAAAGGGAAATTAGATAATTGATTCCATTTTTTATAGCACCAAGAACCATAATATACCTGGGAATAAACCTATCCAAAGAAGTAAAGGACCTGTACTCAAGGAGCTACAGAACACTCATGAAAGAAATTGAAGAAGACACAAAAGATGGAAGACCATTCCATGCTCATGGATCAGAAGAGTAAACATTGTTAAAATGTCTATGCTACCTAGAGCAATCTAGGTAGTATAGACAAAATCAAAATTTTACTGGTATTTTTCAAAGTGCTGGAACAAACAGCCCTAAAATTTGTATGGAACCAGAAAAGACCCTGAATCACTAAGAAAATGCTGAAAAAGAAAAACAAAGCTGGGGGCATCACTGCCTGATTTCAAGCTTTACTACAAAGCTGTGATCACCAAGACGGCATGGTACAGGCACAAAAACAGACACATAGACCAGTGGAACAGAGAGCCCAGATATGGACTCTCAACTCTATAGTCAAATAATCTTTGACAAAGCAGGAAAAAAATATCCAGGGGAAAAAAGACAGTCTCTTCAATAAATGGTGCTGGGAAAATTGGACAGCTATATATAGAAGATTGAAACTTGACCATACTCTTATACCATACACAAAGATAAATTTGAAGTGGATACCTACCTCAACGTGAGGCAGGAATCCATCAAAGTCCTAGAGGAGAACAAAGGCAGTAACCTCTTTGACATAGGCCATAGCAACTTCTTTCAAGACATGTCCCCAAAGGCAAAGGGGAAAAAAAACCAAAATTGAACTTTGGGGACTTCATCAAGATAAAAACTTCTGCAAAGGAAACAGCAAAGGAAAGTCAACAAAACAAAGATGCAACCTACAGAAGGGGAGAAGATATTCGGAAATGACACTACAGAAAATGGGCTGATATCCAAGATCTATAAATAACTCCTTAAACTCAACACACACAAAACAGATAATCATGTCAAAAAATGGGCAGAAGAAATGAACAGACACTTTTCCAAAGAAGACATACAAATGGTTAACAGGCACATGAAAAAATGTTAATCATTAGCCATCAGGGAAATTCAAATCAAAACCACATTGAGATATCACCTTACACCAGTTAGAATGGCCAAAATCAACATGACAGGAAACAATAAATGTTGGAGAGGATGTGGAGAAAGGGGAAACCTCTTACACATTTTGTGGGAATGCAAGTTGGTGCATCCACTTTGGAAAACAGTATGGAGATTCCTTAAGAAATTGAAAATAGAGCTACCCTATGACCCTGCAATTGCACTACTGGGTATTTACCCCAAAGATACAGATGTAGTGAAAAGAAGGGCCATCTCTACCCCAATGTTCATAGCAGCAATGGCCACAATCACCAAACTGTGGAAAGAACCAAGATGCCCTTCAACAGATGAATGGATAAAGAAGATATGTCCATGTACACAATAGAATATTATGCCTCCATCAGAAAGGATGAATACCCAGCTTTTGTATCAATGTGGATGGGACTGGAGGAGATTATGCTGAGTGAAATAAGTCAAGCAGAGAGAGTCAATTATCATATGGTTTCACTTACTTATGGAGCATAAGGAATAACACAGAGGACATTAGGAGAAAGAAAGGAAAAATGAATTGGGGGAAATCGCAGGGTGAGATGAAGCATGAGAGACTGTGGACTTTGAGAAACAAACTGAGGGTTTTGGAGGGGATGAGGGTGTGGGGTTAGTTAGGCCTGGTGGTGGGTATTAGGGAGGGCATGTATTGCATGGAGCACTGGGTGTGGTGCATAAACAATGAATCTTGGAACACTGAAAAAATAAAATAAATTTTTTTAAAAAGCAGAAAATATAATAAAACTAAAGCATTGATTCAGAAATTTTAGCTTATGGTTCTTGGAGTTCCAAAAAGAGAGAAAAGGAAAGGAATTATTTTCTTTTTAACTGAAGAATATGTCCCCAAATTTACCTTTCTGATTTAAAGAGTCCACCAAGTATTCAGCACAACAAATGAAAACAAAACACCAAGTTGTATTATCAATGTATTTCAGAATCACTGGAATAATGTTAAAAATTTCCAGAGACAAAAACAAACAAACAAACAAACAAACAAACAGGTGTAAGTATTTGAAAATGAATAGGAGCAATGTCTTTATAATTCTGAGGGGAATTGATTCCCATCTTAGAATTTGGTACTCAAACTATCAGTCAAGTCTAAGAGTGGAATAGAACTGTCTTAGACATTCAGTGTCTCAAAAGTATGCCTAGGGAAGCTATTTATGGATTCCAACAAAACCAGATAATTAACCAAGAAAGAGGAAAATGATCCAACAAAGGGGGGAATCCAAGGGAATTCTCCAGGCAATGGTCCGAAGAAACTCTAGGACAAAGGTTTGAGCAGCAGGTCTAAAGTGAAGCCATGTCCCATAGGAGCAAAAGAAGAATGTGTGCCAGCAGGTGGAGGTATCCAGAAAAGAAAAAAGGAAAGAAATTGATAGACTAGAAATGCATTTGAACATGTGGCAAATTTATGAAGAAAGCATTTCCATATTCAATGAAGAGTCTGACAGTAGCAAAAGATACATGGAAAATTAGACAGAAAAAGAAGCAATGATTAACCCTGGGAAAAATGAAAAGGTATACAAGGAAGGAAACAAACATAGCACATTACAGAGCACATCAGTGAATAATATTTACATAATTACAATGTGAATGCAGTATTGATACAGCAAAATAAAAGGAAAAGGAGAGAGCTCATTATTCCTCATATTCAAAGGTGGGCACTTGGTGTTACAGACAACTAATGAATTGTTGAACACTACACCAAAACCTAATGATGTATTATATGTCAGCTAAATAGAACACAAAAAAATGTTTGGAACTGTTCTTGGAGCAGGGGTAGATTTACCTAGAGTCCACATTCTCTGTCTCTTTTGCCTATGAACTAATGTTGTGTGTGTGTGGGGGGGGAATCTCTCACCAGGGTGGGCAACTCATTCCGGCTCTATGAAAATGATTTTCCCTAACATCTGAAAATCTGGTTAAAAATCTAACCAGTGACACCACCAGAATTCAAGTCGTAGAGGCGCAATCAAGGTTGTCTGCACAACGTCCCTAATTGTTGAGGGAGTAGTGCAGTGGAAACACATATATTTGGGGTGCAGTGGTAAAAAAAAAAATATGGACTCTAGATTCTGCTTCTCTAAGAATAAACTGTGTGACTCTTTTTCCTTTTGCTTCAGGCCCCCAAATGACTCAGCATTGCACTGGAAGAACGCATTGAAAGAAAAATGAGCAACAAGGAGTGGAAATAAATAAAGGTTTTAGAAGGATTAAAAGGAAAATTATGGAAACTGAAGGTAGTTCTTGCATCTCAAAGATAAAAACAAACAAACAAAAACCTTTGAGCAGCCAGGCCAAACAATGATTTAGCAAGAAAGAACTTCAGTCTTTTTTTTTTTTTCTCTTCAAGAATTTTTTTCTTTTATTTCTTATTATGTTCATTGGGCCAACACATAGTACATCATTAGTTTTTGATGTAGTGTTCAGTGATTCATTAGTTGAGTATAATACCCAACTCATTACAACACGTGCCTCCTTAATACCCATCACCCAGTTACCCCATCCCTCCACCCCCCCCTTCTCTGCAACCCTCAGTTTGTTTCCCAGAGTCCAGAGTCTCTCATGGTTTGTCTCCCTCTCTCTGATTTTCTCCCTTTCAGTTTTCCCTCCTTTCTCCTGTAGTCCTCCACTCTATTCTTTATATTCCACATATGAGTGAAACTGTATGATAATTGTCTTTCTCTGCTTATTTCTTTTAGCATAATCCCCTTAAGTTCCATCCATGTCTATCCAAATGGTGGGTATTCATCCTTTCTGATGGCTAAGTAACATTCCATTGTACTTATGAACCACATCATTTTTATCCATTCATCTGTTGAAGGACATCTTGGCTCCGTCCACAGTTTGGCTATTGTGGACATTGTTGCTATGAACATTGGGGTGCAGGTGCCTCTTCTTTTCACTACATTTGTATCTTTGGGCTAAATACCTAGTAGTGCAATTGCTGGGTCATAGGGTATCTCCATTTTAATGTCTTGAAGAATCTCCATACTGTTTTCCAGAGTGGCTGTGGCAGCTTGCGTTTCCACCAATAGTATAAGAAGGTTCCCTTTTCTCCATATCCTCACCAACATTTGTTGTTTCCTGTCTTGCTAATTTTTGCCATTCTAACTGCTGCAAGGTGGTATCCCAATGTGGTTTTGATTTGTATTTCCCTAATAGCTAGTGATGTTGAACATTTTTTCATGTGTCTGTTAGCCATTCGTATGTCTTCTTTGGAGAAGAACTTCAGTCTTTTAATAGGTGTATGTCTTGTGCAGCTTTTTTTAATGTTAATAAACTTTTTCACCTTTTAAATGGATTTTATTTTTTAGAGCAGGTTTATGTTCACAGCCAAGTTGAGCAGAAAGTTCAACTCACAGTTCCCTTATTTCCCTGACCTTTCTCATTTTTTTTAATTTTACATTTCTTCTATGATATCTGCTTATTTTCATCTGAGTATCTTTTCTAGTGAAGTGTCTATTCAGACTTATGCTCAGTTTTCATTGCATTGTTTGACTTCTTATTGTTGAGTGTTGAGATTTTTTTATATAGTTTGAGTACAAGTCCCTTGTGAAATAGTTGATTTGCCAATATAATTTTTCTAAATCTATTGCTTTTTTTAAATTTTCTTAATAAGTTCTTCAAAGACAAAAGTGCTTAATTTTGATGGCATTCAATTTAAACAATTCTATCTTTTGTCTTTGTACATTTGGAGTCACATCTAAGAACTTTGTCTAACCCAAGATCACAAAGATTTTTTCCTGTTATCTCTTAGATAGTTTATAGTTTTAGGTTTTACATTAGGTCTATGATCCATTTTGAGTTAGATTTTGTATTCAGTGAGGTATGAATAAAAATTTTTTTTTAGATTTTATTTATTCACTTGAGAGAGAAAAAGATAGAGGGAGAACACAGTGGGGGAGAGGGAGAGGGGATTGGGGAGAGGGAAGCAGTCTCCCCACTGAGCAAAGAGCCCGATGTGGGACTTGATCCCAGGACCTTGAGATTATGACCTGAGCTGAAGGCAGATGCTTGAATGACTGAGCCAACCAGGCCCTTTCATTTTTCTTTTAATATATGGATATCTAATTATTCCAACAATATCTGCTGAAAAGAGCCTCTTTTCTTCACTGAATCACCTTTTGTGAAAATCAGTTGGAAAAAATATATATATGTCTATTTTTTGGCTCTATTCTGTTCCATTGATCTATTCCTCAATCTTGGCATCAATGAAATACTGTCTTGATTACTGTCTCTTTCTTAGAAGTGTTGATGTTAGGTAATGTCAGTCCTCCAACTTTGATCTTTTTTCAAAGGTTTTTCGCTATTTTAAGCCCTTGGTATTCTATATGAAATTAGAATCAGCTTGTAAATTCCTACAAAAAAGTCTACTAGAGTTTTGATATGGATTATATAAAGCATGTAGATCAGTCTGAGGGAGTATTGTCCTCTTATCAATATTGCATTACCTTATCCGTGAACTAGGAGTATGTCTCTATTTATTCAGGTCTTCTTTAATTTCTCTCAGCAATGTATTCTAGTTTTTATCTTACAGCCTTGAAACTCTAAATAGTATTATTTACCATTATTATCATTTTAATTTCTGATTGTTCATTGCTAATATATAAAATAGAGTTGTATTTTGTATTTACCTTGTATCCTCAGACCTTGTTAAGCTCAATAGTTATGGTAGTTTTGTTTGTTTGTTTGTTTGTTTTTACAGATTCCATAGGATTTTCTGCATAGAAAAATCATGTTGTCTGTGAATAAAAGCAGGTTGTCTTCTTCCTTTCCAATCTGTATGCCTTTATTTCTTTTCTCTTGCCTTATTGCACTGACTGGGACTTCCTGTGTGATACTGAATAGAAGTAGTGAAGTGGATAACTTTGCCTTGTTCCTGATCTTATGGGAAAAGCGTTCAGTCTCAAGGTTTTGTGGAACTTCTCTTCCACTTCTAGTTCATGGTGAGATGGAGAGCTTTAAAAAAAAAAAAATCATGACAGGGAGTTAGGTTTACAAACCAGGACACTTAAAAAAGTGAAAGTGGGCACTTTCACTTATGTTTATAATTATGTTTATAATTATAATTTATATTTATAATTATGTTCATGTCAACAGATCTAAATCAAGGGATATTGGCATCCTATATATTCCTTCTTTCACAGTAATAAACATTTTAAGCTAATTTTGTAACTTTGGACAGGAAAGTGAAAGGAAAGGTACTAGTTCCCCTAAAAACAATGTCAAATAGTATCATTTAAGATCAGTTACACAGGGTGAATCTGTGCATGAGGGATCATAGCTATATCATAGAATAATAGCTTCTGCTATTATTATTCCACTAATAATATTTATATTATAAATACATGTTATGTTATATTTAATATATTATATTTATTATATTATAATATTATTCCTACTACCATCTGTCTTCCTCTCTTTGCCATCAACACCATGTATCATTACAGAGCTTCCTTTCTTTAAAGACCCACAGGATCAGAGAAGGATTTTAGGATTCTTGTAGCTCAGCTGAGCCCAAACTGAAATTTTCAAATAATCCTGACCAAAGGCCTGAGCAGAACAAAAAGTAAATAAACACATGCTAACATAATATTGGGTGTGTTATGGGCATAGCTCACTTTATTCAGCCCAAGACCCAGTGGTTCTCTTGAGAGCTAACATTGAGTGTGAGGAGTTTCTTCTGAAAAAAGGAGGTGGGTATGCCTTCATCCATCTCTGACAGTATAGTGGACTAAATATTCTAAGCAGCTCCACTTTTGAAAATATAATATAATAGCAAATATAATATATAAATATATATAATATAACAGCATATATTAATGTTTGTTATTATATAAAATAATATATAAATATAAATGTAATATATAAATATAAAATATAATAGCAAAATATAATAGCAAGGCTCACTACTGAAAAAAACCTTAAATCAGTCATGAGTTGGGTAAAGCCAAAAATGAAGAAAAATTAGGATTCCTTGGAAATCAGCCGGTACTGGCTTTGCCTTCAGGATGTTGCAAAACCATGGAGGCCTTGAGGTTAAGATCTAGCCCTTTGAGGGGTGTTTGTAAGAGGGAACAAAGCTCAGGGTCTCCAAGGTGAAGAGTCTAAAAGGAAGCATCAGCATAAAGCTGGGAACCTAAGCATGGAATAAAGCATAGACTCTCTGAATTGAGGAGGTAAGCCGAGAAGCTTTTCTGTCTTGAACTTGGCAGTGGATGGAGGAAAATTTATGACTGGAAGTCAGCCATTGAAAGGATTTGCCACTTCAAGTCACACACAAAAATACTCAACCATAAAATTTAATTTAAGGTGATCCCAGATTTGTAGACCCTCCAGAAAAACTAGAAGAAATAAGCTCAAATACTTTCTCAAGTTAGTCAACCTTAATCAAAGCTTCTGGAAATACCATAGATAAAATTTAAGGAAATTGGTTAGTTTACTATGAGAAGAATTCAAAACTCACATGAAATATGTAACATGACTGAGAGTCAAGAGAAAAGGCAGAAAACAAAATCAGACCACCAAGACTTCAGATGAGACACAGAATGCAAAGTAAGTTTAAAAGGCTTCAATAAATTAACAAGGTCTTACAAATGTGAACAATTAGTAAGAGACTATGAAAATTACCAAGAAGTTATGATGGCTGAACAGATATGCAAACCATCAATACTTCTAGGGGGTAACTGGGTGGCTCAGTTGGGTAAACATCAGACTCTTAGTTTTGGCTCAGGTCATACTCTCATGGGTATGATCATGAGATCAAGCCCTGTGATGTGCTCTGTGCTCAGAGGGAAGTCTCCTTGAAGATTCTCTCTCTCTGCCCCTTCCCTCACTTGCAATCACTCTCTCTTTCTCTAAAATAAATAAATTTTAAAAATTAAAAAAAAATTTCTAGAAATAAATGATATAATAACTGAAGTTAAAAACTCAATGAGAAAGATACACCAAAAAATGTTGAAGAGGATGTGGAGAAAGTGGAATGTTCTTATACTCTTGGTGGGAATGAATGTTGGTGCAGCCACTTTGGAAAACAGTATGGAGATTTCTCAAAAAATTAAAAATAGAGCTACCCTATGACCCAGCAATTGCACTACTGGCTATTTACCCCAATGATACAGATGTAGAAAAGGAGGGTCATATGTACCCCAATGTTCATAGCAGAAATGTCCACAATAGCCAAACTGTAGAAAGAGCTAAGATGGCCTTCAACAGACAAATGGATAAAGATGTTGTCCACATATGCAATGAAATATTGCTCAGCCATCAGAAAGGATGAATACCCAACTTTTGCATCGATATGGATGGCACTGGAGGAGATTATGCTGAGTGAAATAAGTCAAGCAGAGAAAGTCAATTATCATATGGTTTCACCTACTTGTGGAACATAAGGAATAACATGGAGAACATTAGAAGAAGGAAAGGAAAAGTGAAGGGGGGAGGTGGAGATGAACCATGAGAGAGTGTGGACTCTGAGAAACAAACTGGGAGTATTAGAAGGGAAAAGGGTGGGGGGATGGGTGAGCCTGGTGGTGAGTATTAAGGAGGGCACATATTGCATGGAGCACTGGGTGTTATACATAAACAATGAATCTTGAAACACTATATCAAAAACTAACGATGTATTGTATGGTGACTAACATAACAAAATAAAAATTTTTAAAAAGATGAAAAGAAAGAAAAAGATATAAAAGGGACACCTGGGTGACTCACCTGGTTGAGTGTCTGCCTTCAGCTCAGATCATTACCCTGCAGTCCCAGGATCAAACCCCACATCTGGCTCCCTACTCAGCAAGGAGTCTCCTTCCCTTTCTCCCTCTGCCATTCCTCTCCACCACTTGTGCTCTCTCCAACATATAAATAAATAAAATATTTCAAAAAAACATTAAAAACAGGGTACCACAAGAACTAAGTAAGGAAGTGAAGTGTAGATCTAAAGAAATTATCCATGATCCAACCCAAAAATATAAAGAAAAAAATTGCGAGGGATGAAGAGATACAGAAGAAAGGGTAGGAAAATCTAACATACCTAGATTCCAGAAAGAATAACAGAGGAAATGGAAACAAGGCAACATTTGAAGAGATAAAGCTTGAGAATATTCTAGAATCATTTGAAGTTGGTAAGCCTCAGATCTAGGGAAAAATTACACCTAAAAAGGGAATAAATAAAGTGAAATCTGTATGTAGACATATCACCAGGAAATTTAAAAGCAACAGAGAGAAAAGATTGGCCACTTACAAAGAATCAGCAAATAAAGTAGCTCAGAAGATGAGCAAACAAACAGATTAACTATTAAGTTTGTTAGGTCTCTCTGCCCAGGCCTTCTTTGAGCATAGGAGCATCCTCAATTTATGCCCAGTCCAAGCCCAGGACAAATGCTAATATCCATTGTCTCTAAAAGATAAATCTATACCCATGTCCTTCGCCTGGGTGGAGTATTCTAGACTGAGGGCCAGCCTTCCTACAGAAGCAAATGTCTTGATAGAATAGCACCCCTTTATCAGCTGCCTATAGGCCCCATTCACTCTCAGTGGTTCCTGGCATCACATCCCAAATAAATGGTTTCCTCTTATATACTCAGGGCCTGCTTCTGGAGAAACCCAAGGAGAGCAGTGTATAATATATAGTGATATCTTATGCCCTTTATCTTCTAACCAGGTCCAGTGGAGGCCCATCTTCACAAGGAAGCCCTCCCTCCACCCTAAGCATATATGGTCATGGCATAGCCATGAAATGAGCTCTAGGGGTATAGAAGCTGGGTCTGTATGGATCCAGCCCTTCCCTTACATGGTGACTCCAGGAAGAGGTGCATTCCTGGTGATTTCTTCTAAGAAAAACTGTCATGTATGGTAAGAGCACGACCAAGGACATCATGTATCTGCTCAGCCACCAGGACTCTGAGTACTTTGGAAAGGAATCTGCCACTTCTTTCAGTGGATTACATACTAGGGTTCAGTGAGATGATGTTCATGAACACACCACAGACTTCCCAGAGGTATATTTTATTCATTCATGAGCCACCGAGGAAGAACAAAGTCACTTGACTTAAAATATAAACAGATGATAATGATCATGGTAATGATTACAATTATTTTGTAGGTAAAAATAAGCAGTAATTAAAAACATTGTAACAAGGCATTTCTAGCTGGCTAAGCAGGAAGAACATGTGACTCTTGATCTTGGGGTTGTGGGTTGAATCCCCACATTGGATGCAAAGATTATTTTAAAATATGTGTTTTTAAAAAAAGCATAAGTAACAATAACATGGAAGGAAGCAGGAAAGCACTGGAAGGAAGTTAATGTATGGGAAGGCTCTCTTTCTGTGAGAAAGAAAAGTAGGGTGATTAGATTTTCCTAAAAATAATATATATAATGTTAAACATAATGTTTAAAATTTTAAAGGTAACTAGTAAAATAAGAAAATGTAGAGGTAGGGGAAGATCCAGTTTCTATGTAGTTTAAAAGTTACACAATTTTACAAAATAAAATCACCAAAACAAAGTGAGGAACAAAAGTGAGTATTTAAGTGGGGGCCTGTCCAAACAAAGCATTGTAAAGCTTAAACTTCATTAGCTTTGGAATGAATCCATCTCTGTTAGGAAAAATTGATAACAGGGAAAAAAAAAATTCAACTTGACAACAGAAAAGAAACAGAAATAAAAGACATTGAGAGTAACAAACACAATATGGTAGACATATTCTTAAAAATATAGTAGTCACAGTGTTAAATTTATTTATCAAAAATGTCTGCCAGATTTTTATATACATAAAATAAATACATGTATGTTTGTGAGTGTATATAAGTGTATGTATGTGTATGTGTGTGTGTATGGTTTTAATATTAGCTACATTGATATATAAGAACCTAGGGGGAAAAAGTCACAAAATCATTCATAATATTACTATCCAAATATAATCATTATAACATTTCAGTATTCAAGTAACTTTGATTAATATATTTATTATATAGAATTAAAAACATTGTATGTGCTTTATCTAGACTTTTTTTTTTTTTTTTTTTTGCTCAGCAGTTCTTGGTGGGTTTGTTTTTATACCCAGTGCTCATCACAACACGTGCCCTCTTTAATACCCATCATCCAATTACCCTATCCCTCCGCTGCCCCCCTCCTTTCTGTAACCCTCAGTTTGTTTCCCAGAGTCCAGAGTTTCTCATGGTTTGCCACCCTCTCTGATATCTTCCCATTCAGATTTCCCTCCCTTCTCCTATGCTCCTCCATTCTATTCCTTATATGCCACATGTGAGTGAAACCATATGATAATTGCTTTCTCTGCTTGACTTATTTCATTTAGCATAATCCCCTCCAGTTCCATCCATGTTGATGCAAATGATAGGTGCTCAACTTTTCTGATGGCTGAGTAACATTCCATTGTACTTATGAACCACATCTTTTTTATCCATTCATCTGTTGAAGGGCATGTTGGCTCCTTCCACAGTTTGGCTATTGTGGACATTGCTGCTATGAACAATGGGGTGCAAATGCCCCATCTGTATCTTTGGGGTAAATACCTAGTAATGCAATTACTGGGTCATAGGGTTGCTCTATTTTTTTTTTTTTATTATTATTTGTGAAAATGCCTTTTTTTTGTTTTTTTTTTTTTTAAATTTCTTTTCAGCGTAACAGTATTCATTGTTTTTGCACCACACCCAGTGCTCCATGCAATATGTGCCCTCTCTAATACCCACCACCTGGCTCCCCCAACCTCCCACCCCCCGCCCCTTCAAAACCCTCAGGTTGTTTTTCAGATCCATAGTCTCTCATGGTTCACCTCCCCTTCCAATTTCCCTCAATTCCCTTCTCTCCATCTCCCCTTGTCCTCCATGCTATTTTTTTATGCTCCACAAAAAAGTGAAACCATATGATAATTGACTCTCTCTGCTTGCCTTATTTCACTCAGCATAATCTCTTCCAGACCCTGTCCATGTTGCTACAAAAGTTGGGTATTCATCCTTTCTGATGGAGGCATAATACTCCATAGTGTATATGGACTACATCTTCCTTATCCATTCGTTCATTGAAGGGAATCTTGGTTCTTTCCACAGTTTGGCGACTGTGGCCATTGCTGCTATAAACATTGGGATACAGATGGCCCTTCTTTTCACTACATCTGTATCTTTGGGGTAAATACCCAGTAGTGCAATTGCAGGGTCATATGGAAGCTCTATTTTTAATTTCTTGAGGGTAGCTCCATTTTTAATGTCTTGAGGAATCTTGATACTGTTTTTCAGAGTGGCTGTACCAGCTTGCATTCCCACCAATAGTGTAAGAAGGTTCCCTTTTCTCCATATCCTCACCAACATTTGTTGTTTCCTGTCTTTTTAATTTTTGCCATTCTAACTGCTGCAAGGTGGTATCTTAATGTGGTTTTGATTCTTATTTCCCTGATGGCTAGTGATGTTGCACAGTTTTTCATGTGTTTGTTAGCCATTTGTATGTCTTCTTTGGAGAAGTGTCTATTCATATCTTCTGCCCATTTCTTGAGTGGATTATTTTCTTTGGGAGGGGGTGTTTGTTTTGATAAATCCTTTATCTGATTTTCAAATATCTTCTCACATTCTGGAGGCGCCTTTTAGTTTTGTTGATCATTTCTTTTGCTGTACAGAAGCTTTTTATCTTGATGAAGTCCAATGGTTCATTTTTGGTTTTGTTTTCCTTGTCTTTGGAGATGTGTCTAGCAAGAAGTTGCTGTGGCCAAGGTCAAAGAGGTTGCTGCCTGTATTCTCCTCTAGGAGTTTGATGGAGTCTTTTCTCACAGTTAGGTCTTTCATCCATTTTGAGTTTATTTTTGTGTAGGATGTAAAAAAGCCATCCAATTCAATTCTCCTGTATGTGGTGGTCCAATTTTCTCAGCACCATTTGTTGAAGAGACTGTACTTTTTCCATTGGATATTCTTTCTTGATTTGTCAAAGATTACTTGGCCATAGAGTTGAGGGTCGATCTCTGGGTTCTCTATTCTCTTCCACTGATCTCTGTGTCTGTTTTTGTGCCAGCACCATGCTGTCTTGTAATATAGCTTGAAGACATTGTGATGCTCTCAGCTTTGGTTTTCTTTTTCAACATTCCCATGGCTATCCAGGGTCTTTTGTGGTCCTATGCAAATTTTAGGATTGTTTTTTCCAACTCTGTGAAAAATGTCAGTGGTATTTTGATAGGGATTGCATTGGAAGTTGAGATCGCTCTGGGTAACATATATATTTTAACAACGTTTTAACTATGTTTGGTCTTCCAATCAATGAGCATGGAATGTTTTTCCATCTCTTTGTGTCAACCTCCATTTCTTTCATAAGTGTTCTGTAGTTTATAGAATATAGATCCTTTACTTTTTTGGTTAGGTTTGTTCTTAGGTATCTTATCATTTTTGGTGCTATTGTAAATGGAATTGATTCCCCAATTTTCTTTCTTCAGTTACATTTTTAGTGTATAGAAATGCAACTGATTTCTGTGCACTGATTTTGTATCCTGCCATGTTGCTGAATTGCTGTATGAGTTCTAGTAACATGGAGGTGGCATCTCTTGGGTTTTCCACATACAGTATCATGTCATCTGTGAAGAAGGGAGAGTTTGACTTCTTTGCCAATCTGAGTACCTTTTATTTCTTTTTGTTTTCTGATTGCTGAGGCTAGGACTTTTAGTACTGTGTTGAACAATAATAGAATGGGCATCCCTGTCAAGTTCCTGACCTTAAGGGAAAAGTTCTCAGTTTTTCCCTACTGAGACTGATATTTGCTGTGGGCTTTGCACATACGGCTTTTATATTATTTAGGTATGTTCTCTCTATCCCTGAACTTTAAGGAGTTTAATCAGGAAAGGATGTTTTATTTTGTCAAATGCTTTTTCTTCATCAAGTGAGAGGATCATATGGCCCTTGTCTTTTCTTTTATTAATGTCCTCTATCACACTGATTGATTTTTGAATGTTGACCCACCCTTGCATCCCATGAATAAATCCCACATGGTCATGGTGAATAATATTTTTAATGTACTGTTAGATTCTATTAGTTAGGATCTTGCTGAGTATTTTGGCATCCATGTTCATCAGGGATATTGGTCTGTAATTCTCCTGTTTATTGGTGTCTTTGTCTGGTTTTGGGATTAGGGTAATCCTGGCCTTATAGAAAGAATTTGGAAGTTTTCCTTCCATTTGTACTTTTTGAAATTGGTTCAGTAGAATAGGTATGATTTTTCTTTAAATGTTTAATAGAATTCCCCTGGGAAGCCATCTGGTCCTGGACTTTTGTTCTTTTGGGAGGTTTTTGATTACTGCTTTAATTTCCTTACTGGTTATTGTTCTGTTCAGATTGTTTTTTTCTTCCAGTTTCAGTCTTGGTAGTTTATTAGTTTCTAGGGATGCATCTCTTTCTTCCAGATTGCTTAATTTGTTAGCATATTGTTGCTGGTAGTAATTTCTAATAATTGTTTCTATTTCTTTGGTATTAGCCATGATCTCTCCTCTCTCATTCATGATTTAGTAAATTGGGCTCTTTCTTTTTTCTTTTGGATAAGAATGTTTATCAATCTTCTTAATTTTTGCAAAGAACCAGCTTCTAGTTTTGTTGACTTAGACTGCTTTTTATTTAGAAATGTTTTGTGAATATTTTTCCAGGTTAAGAAATATGGTGTCCAGCATATTTTCAATGTCTATTTATTTCCTCATTAAGGAAATGAATCAAGAATCAGAAGGTTCCCAACAATTTATTCCTGGGTTGCAAGAGTGGTTCAACATCCACAAATCAATCAGTGTGATACACATTGGTAAAAGAAAGAAAGGACAAGAACGAACAACAATCTGAAAAAGAATTAAATAAACTAATTATATCTGTAATATTGCAAAACATAATAAATTTAACCAAGGAGGTGAAAGATCTGTACATTGAAAACTATAAAATATTGATGAAAAAAATTGAGGATGGAAATAAATGGGAAATTATCTCATGTTTGTGGGAGAAGAATTAATATTGTTCAGATGTGCATACTACTCAAAGTCATCTATAGATTTAATGCAATCTCTATCAAAACTCTAATGGCATTTTTCAACAGAAACAAAAATAACAATCTTAAAATTCCAAAGAACCGCAAAAGACCCCAAACCCTGAGAAAGAAAGAACACAGCTGAAAGCATCATATCCCCTGATTTCAAATTATATTCCAAAGCTATGATAATCAAAATAGCATGGTACTGGCATAAAAACAGGCACATAGATGAGTGGAACAGAACTAAGAGGCCAGAAGTAAACCCATGCATTTACAGACAGCTAGTATACTCAGTGGGGAAATGAATAATCTCCCCAATAAATGTTGTTAGGAAAACTGTATATTAATATGCAGAAAAAAGACACTGGAGCTCTATCTCAAATGACTCATAAAAATTAACTCAAAATGGATTAAAGACTTAAATACAAGACCTGAGGGCACCTGGGTGGCTCCATTAGTTGAGCATTGGACTCTTGATCTCAGCTCAGGTCTTGATCTCAGGGTCATGAGTTCAAGCCCCAGGTTGGGCTCCACATTGGGTGTGAAGCCTAGTTTAAAAAAAAAAAAAAAGAGAGAGAGAGACCTGACATTATAAGACTTATAGAAGAAAACACAGGGGGAAAAACTTGACATTGGTCTTGGCAATGAGTTTTAAAATATGACACTAAAAGCACAAGGAACAATAGCAAAAATAAAAAAGTACAACTACATCAAACTAAAAATCTTCTGCAATGCCCAGCAAAAGAAATAATTAACAAAATGTAGGCCACCTATGGAATGAGAAAAAATATTTAGTAACCCTCTATGTGATAAGAGGCTAATAATATCCAAAGTATATAAAGAATTCATATAACTCAGTAACAACAACAGCAAAAACAATTGATTAAAAAATTAGCAGAGGAACTGAATGGATATTTTCTTTAAGATTTTTATTTATTTATTTATTTAACAGACAGAGAACACAAGTAGGCAGAGAAGCAGGCAGAGAGAGAGGAGGAAGCAGGCTCCCTGCTGAGCAGAGAGCCCAATGCCGGGCTCTATCCCAGGACCTGGGATCATGACCTGAGCCAAAGGCAGAGGCTTTAACCCACTGAGCCACCCAGGCACCCCCTGAAAAGATATTTTCCAAAGAAGACATCCAAGTGACCAAAAGACATGAAACATATCTTCAAGTGTGTTCAACATCACTAATTATCAGGAAAATGCACATCAAAACCACAAGATATCACCTTACACTTGTTAGTTAGACTAAAAAGTCTAACTTGTTATTGTTATTATCAAATGCACAAATACACAGCAAGAGGAGAGAGGAGAGGCTGTGGGGAAAATGCAATCCTTGTATACTATTGGTGAGAATGTAAATTATTGTACCCACTACATAAAACAGTATGGACATTCCTCAAAAAATTAAAAAATAGAATTTCATATGATCTAGCAAATTCACCTCTGGGATACATCCAATGGCAATGAAACCACTATCTCAAAAATATATCTGCATCCCTATGTTCATTCCAGCATTATTCATAATAGTCAAGACATAGAAATGACCTTAGTGTTCATCAATGGATGAATGGATAAGACACACACACACACACACACACACACACACACACACAGAGAGAGAGAGAGAGAGAGAGAGAGAGCAGAATATTATTCAGTCATAAAAAGAAGTAAATTCTGCCTTTTATGGCAACATGGGTGATCTTGAGGGCTAAGTGACATATGTAAGACAAAGACAAATAATGTATTATTTCAGCTCTATGTAAAATCTTAAAAAGCTGAATTCATAGGAGAAAGTGGAAGGGTAGTTGCAGGTGATGGAGGGTGGGGGAAATGGGGAGATGTTGGTCAAAGGACACAAACTTCCAGCTATAAGATGAATAACTTTGGGGATCTAATGTACAGTATAGTGACAATAACTGACACTATAGTATTATATACTTGAAAGTTTTTCAGAAAGTGGTCCAGTTTCATTCTTCTGCGTGTGACTGTCCAATTTTCCCAACACCATTTCTTGAAAAGATTGTCTTTTTTTCCATTGGATATTCTTTCCTGCTCTGTTCAAGAGTCATTGACTATAGAGTTGAGGGTTTATTTCTGGGTTCTCTATTATTTTCCATTGACTTATGTGTCTGCTTTTGTTCCAGTACCATACCGTCTTGATGACTACAGTTTTGTAATATAGTGTAAAGTCTGACATTGTGATGTCAACAGTTTTCTTACACCATACACAAAATTAAACTCAAAATGGATGAAAGGAATCCACCAAAATCCTAGAGGAGAATTTCAGCAGCAACCTCTTTGATCTCAACATACAACTTCTTACTAGACATGTCTCCAGAGGCAAGGGAAACAAAAGTAAAAATGAACTATTGGGACTTCTTCAAGATAAAAAAGCTTCTGCAGAGAGAAGGAAACAATCAGCAACACTAAAAGGCAAGCTATGCAATGAGGGAGGATATTTGTAAACGACTTATCAGATAAAGGGCCAGTATCCAAAATCTATAAAGAACTTATCAAACTCAACACCCAAAAAACCAAAAATCCAGTCAATAAATGGGCAGAAAACATGAACAGATAGTTCTCCAAGGAAGATATGCAAATGGCCAACAGACATGAAAAAGTGCCCCACATCACTCAGCATCAGGGAAATACAAATAAAAACCACAATGAGATACCACCTCACTACAAATACAAATACAAATCAAAACAGTGAGATACCACCAGTCAGAATGGCTAAAATGATCAACTCAGGAAAAAACAGATGTTGACAAGCATGCAGAGAAAGGGGAATACTCTTACACTGTTGGTGGGAGAGCAAGCTGGTGCAGACACTGGAAAACAGTCTGGAGGTTCCTCAAAAAGTTAAAAATAGAGTTACCCTTTGAGCTAGCAACTGCACTACTAGGTCTTTATCCTAAGGATACAAACATAATGGTTCTAAGGGGCATGAGCACCCCAATGTTTATAGCAGCAATGTCCACAATAGCCAAACTATGGAAAGAGCCCAGATGTCCATCAACTCAAGAATGGATCAAGAAGAAATGTGGAATATTCCTCAGACATCAAAAAGAAGGAAATCTTGCCATTTGCAATGAGGTGGATGGAACTAGAGGGTATAAGGCTAAGTGAAATAAGTCAGTTAAAGAAAAATAAATACCATATGATTTCACTCATATGTGAAATTTAAGAAACAAAACTGATGAACATAGAGGGAGAAAAGAAAAAATAAAATAAGATAGAGACAGAGAGGGAAGTAAACCATAAGAGATTTGTAACTCTAGGGAACAAAATGAGTGTTGCTGGAGGGGAGGTAGGTGGGGGGATGAGGTAATTAGATGGTGGGCATTAAGGAGAGCACTTGATGTAATGAGCACTGGGTATTATACACACCTGACGAATCACTGAATTTTACCCCTGAAACTAATACTACACTGTATGCTAACTAACTTGAATATAATAAAATTTTGAAAGAAAAAAAAGTTGCTGAGAAAGTAAACCTTAAATGTTACTACTATACCCTATGTTGTGGGGAGATGTTTTGCCATATATACATGTTTCAAATAATCAGATGGTACACCCTAAACTTTCATATGGGTATGTCAATAATATCTCAATACAGTCAGGAAAAAATATAATACAACTTAAAAATCTGTAAAGGACTTAAATAGACATTTCTCCAAAGAATATATACAAATGGTTGATAATTACAGGAAAATTCCTTAATATCACTAATCACCAGGGAAATGCAAATCAAAACCACAATGAGATATCACTTCATACTCATTAGAATGACTACTGTTAAAAAACAACAAAAACACAGAAAATAACAAATAATTAATTGGTAAGGGTGTAGAGAAGTTAGAGTCCTTTGTCAGTGCTCGTGGGAATATAAAGTGGCATATAAAAAGGTACAATGTAGAAAAAAGTACAATGGCTCCTCAAAAAATTAAACATAGAATTACCATTATGACCCAACAATTCTACTTCCAGGTAAATACTCAAAAGTTATGAAAGCTGAAACTTGAACAGATATTTGTACACCAACATTCACAATATTCACAATAGACAAAAGGTGGAAACAACTCAAATGTCTATCAAGGGAAGAATGGATAAAAAAAATATATACATACAGTATAATATTATTCAGCCTTAAAAAGGAATGGAATTTTCATTCATAACTACAGTATAGGTGAACCTTGAAAGCCTTATGCTAAGTGAAATAAACTAGACACAAAAGGACAAATATTGTATGATTCCATCTATATGAATTACCTACAACAGTCAATTTCATAGAGGAAGAAAGTAGAATACAGGTTACCAGCACCTAGGGGGAGAGATAAATGAGGAGTTTTTGCTTAAATGGTAGAGTTTTTGTTGGGGGTCATAAAAATATCTTGGAAAGAGAGATGATGGTGTATAACTATGTGAATGGACTTAATGACACTGAATTATACACTTAAAATATATTGAAATGAGGGGCGCCTGGGTGGCTCAGTGGGTTAAGCTGCTGCCTTCGGCTCAGGTCATGATCTCAGGGTCCTGGGATCGAGTCCCACACCGGGCTCTTTGCTCAGCAGGGAGCCTGCTTCCCTCTCTCTCTCTCTGCCTACCTCTCTGCCTACTTGTGATCTCTCTCTGTCAAATAAATAAATAAAATCTTTAAAAAATATATTGAAATGAAAAATTCAATGTTACATATATTTTACCAGAACTTTTAAAAAGAAAACGAAACAAACTGGTACAGCTTTTTTTTTTTAAGATGGAAGTTTTAAAATATAGGTAATTTTGTGCTCACTTCTGCAGGACATATATTAAAACTGGAACAATACAGAGAAGATTAACATTGTCCCTATGCAAGTATGACATGCAAATTCATGAAGTGTTCCACATTTTTAAAACAATTTTTAAAAAATAAAACAAAATACAGTTACTTTTGAAAGAACAAGAAACCACCCAGTCATTGCAGTAGGCCACATCATGTGAATGTATCCCTAATGCTCGTTTGTTTGAGATTGTGGAGGACATCTTTCTGCAGGGGAACTAGCCTGAGTACTAGGGTGCCTCTTGCCACATCCATCCTTGGAGCCATCATCCTTCTTCTCTACTCCAAATTTTGGCTCTTGAAACCACCTACTCTACCTTTCCAAATTGTGGCTCTTGAAGTCTTTCTTCTCCACGTTGACAGTGCCAGCCCTCTCATCCTTCCTTGTGGGCATAGGAGCCCACCACCTCACCTCGCAATCTTCTCTGAGGATCTATTGAGGCTATTATGCTATTGATCTATTAGGTTATTGATCTATTAGGCTGCAAACCTGGATTTTTGCACCCACACTGAAGCACTTGACAGGCTACTGCCATATTTGTGCTCACAGTCAGGTAAAATCCTTTGAATTTGTCAGAAAGCAAAGGTTATGGCCAGAAGGTCCGAGACCCATAGTTGAATCAATAACCAGGGAACAAGGGCAAAGAACCCTATTTTTCCATTCCAGGAAAGAAAAGTGTTAGAGCCACAGCCCCAAAATGTGGTGAGTCCTGATGAGAAAACTACATGTGTTATAAAAATAACATAATGCAAGTTTACAATAGAACACTATTAAAAATCACTCAGTAATGTCTGAACTAGAACATCCTGGTATGAAAGATCTTTCCAGGGGTCCTCGGAGAAGACCTGATCCAATGTCTTTGGGGAAGAAAAAGTATTATGTATTATAAATTGTTCATATAGTTTGTTTTGTTTCTTAAAAATAAGGATATTTTAAAACTCTCTGAGGGACGAAAGTAGATGGCTTAGAATAGCTCTCAATGGCCAAAGGGTGACAAATTGGAAAGGAAAAGAACAATTATCACTCATTGGAAGAAGTTAAGCCCGTAATTATTCCTCAAAAGGGGAAAAGTTTAAGAAAAATATAAAGTCCTTGTAATGAAAAAGAGGGAAGACCATAATAAAAGAAACAAATGTTTATTAACTTTAACTAGTAAGGACTATGGAGTCTGTAGGAGTCTTATTCTTAATTTACGGTATATGTTGCAATGAAACATAGATCCGCCTTTGTTTCTACCTAGTAGGGGAAGAATTGACTAAAGGAACTCTGCTGGCCAGAAACTGACAGGAAAGGTCAGATCTATACCATCAACACCTGGAGAGGGTACATCTGGGATCATGCATGCTGCATCAGTCAGCAGAGGTGACAGCAATGGAACTCTCGACTCTGGGGTGTTGAGAAAATCATGGCCTTTGCCATTTACGCTAGCCCTGATCTCTTTCTGGCCTCAGCCCACACCTGTACTGGGCGAACCCTATGTCCTTCCTTCTGTTACTCACTGCTTGCATTCACCCCTATTGTGCGGAATCAGCCCCTTACCTCCACCCTCTTCTACAGCCCACTTCCCCTCCGAGGAATCAGCAGCTTCGTCAGCACCAGCTGTGTGTTCCCGCCCCTCTCCACCCCACATCTCTTCCCCCACGTTCTTGGCATTGCTCCTTGAGCCATCCAGTGATTACTTAAGCCATACTTTATTCCTTTCCCCCAGCATGCCATCCCTCTGTCCTCGGCCCAGGCCCAGCGGGGAGATAGTTCCCACAACGTTTCTGCTCTTCCCAAGACTGCTGCAGGGCAAAGCAACAGAACACCTCACACGATGAGTAGCAGTAAAGGAAGTGCCTTGTTCCCATAAATAATATAATCCGGTCCAAGGAAGGCACTCTGTAAAGAAGGTTCTGTAAGACTTCTGCCGCGCATCAGGAGACTGGCCTGCCCCAGATCCGCTCTGAATCCTGGGTAGGAATCTCGACTAGGCCCCGTGTGATGGAACCTTTCTGAGAAGGTTGGGGTTAAATCTTCCTGGACGCTACGAGCTGCGGAGATCAGGGAACCCACACCTGTGCACTCTAAGGCTTTCGGACCACTGCATAGGCTTGCGGTCTGGAGCCAGGGGAGACCACTGCGCTGCTCTACATCCCAGCAGCATTCGTAGCTGGGCCTGAGGAATGAAAAACCACAGCCTTGCGAAGAGTCAGAGACAGAGACCGGAGAAATACTTAATAAAGCGAGGCTAACCGAGGTCCGGGTGGCACTGAGGCTACAGTTCCCCGAGAGCTGCTCCCAGCCGGGCCCAGTGCGTTTCACGTCGCCCCCAGCGGCGCGGGGCCGCGGAGGACGCAGACAAGCTCTCTGCCCCGCCCCCACCCCGGAGCCCTCCCTCGACTTAACCCTTCCATGCCCGCTTCCTGCCACAACGGCCCGCCCCTCCAAGCCTCGGCGAGCGGGCGCGGGCCCTCCTCCTTTCCCACCCCGCGGGGGCGCGGCGCCAGGAGCTGACCGTGGTGCTGAGCTCGGCGCGCGGCTTGGTCTCGGGCGCGGCTCTCCGCCCTGCCAAGGCCGCGTACTGCGACACTCCCGGTCACGAGCGGTAAGTCGGCAAAGGCCGAGGATTTAGGCTTGGGGAGAAAGGGGATGATTTGGAAATTTCTGTATGTTCTTTTGAGCGATGGGCGGACTGAGTGAAGGAATCAGGGTCTGCACCCTCTCTACCCGACAGTGTCCTGAGCGGATGTTGCGGAGTCTGGGGTCTGGGGGCGACGACACGTTTTGGTCTGGGCTAAGAGAAACCTTGAGCGCAGTTGCGGAGGCTGGGAAAGAACAGATAAGACTGGAGACCCATTTTCTTTCAGCCGGGCAGCCCGGGAACACCTAAAGACTCCCTTAGAGGAGGTGGACCAGAACATTTGCTCCCCAAAAGGTCCTTTGTCTCTCCAGCGTGGGGATTGGGTGAATTGGTGATGTTCTTGCTGCAGATTCTATTTCTGCTTCATTCCCCACCCCACACCCACCCCATTACACGAGGCTTTCTTTCTCCACAATAGCCTTCACTCCATCCACCCTGAAGGTTTTGGTTTAGACAAGACACCCTCTACGGAGGTAAACAATTGCCCCATACATAGTCTCCTACGCTGACCCCAATGTCCAGGAAGTCCCTTGGTGGGGCTCCCCTCTGAAGCCTCTGCTTTCCTATCACCATTCACCTCTTTGTATTTCAAGGCTTGTGATTTTATTGGGTGTTGGGGGCGGGGCAGGGAAAGGCATAGCAAATGCCAAAACTATTAGTCAAAATTTTTCTATCTCCAAAACACTGCTATTATATGTGTACCTGCAAGGTTTTTATTTGCTCCATGATATGCCCAATCACTTTCATGTTGAAAAAGGGAAGAAACTGACAGAATTACCTTCCTAAAGGGAAAAGAAAATCCTAGGCAGTGGAGTTAAAGTTATTCATCTTGTAGAAAGCAGCTAGTAGAATTACTTCATTTTCTCAATTTGCAATAAATCCATATGCAAGCTCATATTATGTGTAAGACTCTGAGAGGAAAGATTGGCATGCATGGAAAGTCTCTGTCACTATTTACTTTCCACTAGGCCCTGGTCTGGCTTCTTCTTCTTCTTCTTCTTTTTTTTTTTTTTTTAAGATTTTATTTATTTACTTGACACAGAGAGAGAGATCACAAGTAGGCAGAGAGGCAGGCAGAGAAAGCAGGGAGGCAGGCTCCCTGCTGAGCAGAGAGCCTGTTGTGGGGCTCCACCCCAGGACCTTGGGATCGAGACCAGAGCCCAAGGCAGAGGATTAAACCACTGAGCCACCCAGGCACCCCCATGGCCTGGCTTCTAATCTGCTTTCTTTTTATTTTATTTAATTAATTAATTAATTTATTTATTTATTTATTTATTTTCAGCAAAACAGTATTCATTGTTTTTGCACCACACCCAGTGCTTCATGCAATTCGTGCCCTCCCCAATACCCACCACCTGGTTCCCCAACCTCCCACCCACACCCCCGCCCCTTCAAAACCCTCAGGTTGTTTTTCAGAGTCCATAGTCTCTCATGGTTCACCTCTAATCTGTTTTCTTGCCTCCACTCTTTGAGCCTGCTTTCCATTCTCATTTACAACTGATCCATTAAAACTGAAAATTCACCCCTGTTACTCACCCTTGATGGTTGGCTCTCCATTGTGCATAGGATAAAAGCCAAGACCCAACCTGTGAACTTGGGTCTGGTGCAGTCTGCCCTGCATATCTCTAGGTCTCAACCCACTGGCCTGCTGCTCTGGCCACCTGGGCCTGCTTTCAGAGCTTTAAATATTCTTCATCCTTTGCTCAGCAAGGCCTTTCTGAGGGATGTTCCCTCTGCCTGGAATATGTTTCCCACATCTCTTACCTGGTTGTTTTCCACTGTCTTTTAGATCTTGGTTTAAATACCACATCTGTGAATCAGAGCTGATTAAATAAATACACAAGGTGGTCCCTGTTCTCATGGACTTTGGAAGTTCATTTTAGAGAAGCAAGACTCAGTCCAAGGTCTTAGTGTCACTGAGACCTTTCTCAGAGAATGATGTGCATAACGGTAGAATTAAAAATGCCAGATTCAAAAAAATATATGCCAGATTCAGCATTCTATTTAGAAAATTTAGGCATAAATATGTGACTAAAATGTCTCAAAAACATAAATATTTCATTTAAATAAGCAGTA
This sequence comes from Mustela erminea, assembly GCF_009829155.1. Lineage (NCBI taxonomy): Eukaryota > Metazoa > Chordata > Mammalia > Carnivora > Mustelidae > Mustela > Mustela erminea. The sequence continues at coordinate 114,435,148 of NC_045621.1, read as the reverse complement.
GCTCACTGTCAATGGCATTTAGAGTCCTGAAACTTAGAGAGTTTTCAACCTCATTGGGGAGTAAGAAGACCAAACAAGCAACAGAATGAGGAGCCAATGATCACTGAGTGCTACAGAGTAGAAGGCACAAAACCAGGGAAGGGACAGTGCTACTTTTTCTTTTGGGGAGGGATGTGGAACATGGTAAAGGATTCCCTCTCAGGTTTCACGCTGAGCACCACTGGAGAGGTCTTTAGCTAGAGGGTTACAAAGCAGAATGTGCACTTTTGCAGCTGGAAACCTCGACATATTTGGCCTCTGCCTTCAGGCAATGACAGTGTCAACATCTGGCTATCCAGATAATTTCTACTCTGCCCCTGAGAACTGTCATGGAAGGTGACTGCTCAGCTTCCTCCAGTTCGGCAGTGGGCCCTCTAGCTCCCCAAGGGATTTCCAACCCATGTCACAAATGGACCCATTTCTAAAGAGTCAGGCTCTGATAAAATATTTTAATGTAGAATCTGGACTGAATATACACTGAATGTCACATAATTGTTCCAGTATTTAGTAAGTTTCTCAATCATTATTCTGAATCTTAATGCTTATTTCCCTATCAATGTGCCAACGTGTTAAACTCAGGAAACAGAGTTGGCAACATCAGTGACACTGAGTCCAGCCATCTGTAGAAATGATTGCTATTTTGAGACTTTATTTTCCAAGTTCAGAATATAGTGAAATTTCCAGTTCTTTGTGATTTTAAATCGGTTAACTGAATTAAGAATTAAGAAATCAGTTTTATTTATAGAGATCAGATCTCTATATCACCTAGAGTATCAGATAAACCATTTCAGTTCTTGTAGTTGCAATTTCTTCACACAGTGAAGTAATCTTTATCATGCTCACTTGAAGTTATTCCTAAGAGCATAGTAATAAAAAGATTTTTGTAAAACATAGAAAAGAGATCTCATAATAAATATCTCTAAAATTTCATGTCATAGAAATTACATTATCTTCAATTATAATTTTTCTAAATTTGTGTGCACTATACTTTCTATTTCAATCACCATTTTCATTGTGCTTGCCAAAATTCTTCATAAAAACACATTTATTAATTGATTTTTAAGTTTCCCATGAAGAGGAGTTTGAACTGTTGGTTCAAAGAATATCTATCATGATTAAGAGCATATGATCAGAATTAGATGGGCTTGGTTCCAAATCTTAGTTCTGTCACTTACCACATGGGTAAACTGAACCAACCTATTGACTTTTCTGGACCTTAGTATCTCCTTTGTAAAATGGAGGTTACAGCAGTATATCTCATAAGGTTATTGGCCAAGCTCTCACCTGGATAAGAAGATGTAACCAAGACTCAAATCTGGGTTCTCCAACTCCAGAGTCTAGATAGTATCCACTATGTTGTGGATATTAAAACCCACCAGATAAGAAGGACTTATCTATGCCACAAAGGACTATGGGGAATGAAAATGGGATCTGCAGATACAGGGTAGGAAAGGCTTGGGCACATGCCACCTCACAAAAGGCAGAAGGCAGCTTGAAGCACTGTCCCATCCAGGATGCTGCCACCAAGAACTGAGCTGCCCCCAGAGCCAGATCTGGATTCTGTCATTTTCCCTGGTCCAGGGCCAGCTCCTCCTATCCTTCAGCTAGAAGTCCCAGGTGTTGCTCTGCAGGGTAGGAAGCACTGCTTATAGGTGGGAGTAGGGTTGAGGCTGGTCAGCTTGCCCCTGTGAACCCCTACAATGACAACCTTGTCACCCCTTTTCATCTTCTTCAGCTTTAATGTTGTTAACTGGGCTGTGAGGCAGCCCCTCTGCTCACCTCCAGGTCTTCATGGATAAGCATTTGAGAGACTCCAGATCTGACCCTATATGGCTTACATCTGTCTAGCAGCTTTCTGAAGGTAGCTGCAAATCTGTGTGGACAATGGACCCGAAGGCATGCAGACTGACAGAGCCACTTGCCTTTACACTTGCTGCATCCCTCCCTCACAGACTACAAATTATGGGGGAGTGAATTCAGGAGCTCCCTATCAAGAAAGTCCTTGTGGAGAGTCAAAGAAACCCCAAATTCATTCTTGTAATCTTTCCCTGGACAAACTGACAGGATGGACTGTCAGATCATCACCAAGGAGAGGAAGAGCTGCTGGAACAGGCTGAGCTGTGAGCTGGGGGCCAGTGAGAACGCAGAGAGGGAGAGTCCAGGGAAGGTCACAGGTGGTGCTCTTGGGCATCACCTTCTTTTGTTCCACTCATGTAGGCTTCTAAACACATTCCAAAAGCAACATGATTAAAACTATAGATTCTTGCTTCTCTCTCTCAAACCAGCTCTTGGCACAGGCCCCTTCCTTGCCTTTATTCAGTTTCTACTTCCTCACCTTTTCCCACTTCTGAGTCAGTATTTACTGTTCCTCGGTGTTGATGACTTCTCTCTCTTTATTCAGTTGCTGGGTCCTAGCACTTCTGCCTTTGAAAGGCCCTATATAATTTCACCTCTCTTATTTGTGACTTATGACTATAGCTTCCATCTGGATCTTATCTCCACATACTTAGCCCACTTTAGTTACCTTTTGTGAATCTTCTCTGCTCAAAACTTCTCTCTAATTTATTCTGTCCTCCACTCAAAGGTCAGAAAAATTGTCTTAGACCACCAACTTTGTTATGTTACTGTTTCTACACACCCACTCACTCAGAAGGCTTTCACAGCTCTTCACTGATTTCAGAGGAAGGTCACACTCCCCAGCTATGCAAAAATGGTCAAGATAACACTCTTACTGGCTTCCCCACACACACCCAGGACAGACATTGGTAATCAATCCCAACAGTCTGTCACATTAGATTAGACTGGACATCCATCTGGGTGGCACTCTGGATGGCACTCCAGACGTCAACACTTCTCAGGTGTGCACAGAAAGCGATACCTGCCCATCATGTTCTGTGTCTATCTAACCTGCCTGGTCTTGGTCTCATGTCTGACTCCTCACTTTGGTCTTCTACCGTGATGCCATCTCTCTTCTCAGTGCTCAAACCCAGCATGCACTGTTAGATGCTTGGCTGTGCCTTGCCCTGATGGTCTCTGTGTAGACTGAGTCTTGCCTCCTCAGACAGATGCAGTAGCCCTGGAGGGCAAGGTATGTGTCTTTCCTTCCAACTGATAAGTACCCATGTCCATCCCAGAAGGCAGGCTTGGGTTTTCCTTTGAGCTTTGTCTTTTAGATGAAGGCAGGAGCTTATTTATTGAATCCACTGTTTCTACACTGATACTGTAAAGTTGTGATGCTATATGTAGAGTGCTTGGGCCTGGAAATGGAAATCTGACTTGGCCAGATAAAGTTTGAGAGGATGCTTGGTTGAGTTGAGAGATCACAAACACAAGAACACCAGACCCCAGTCTGCTCTCAGTTTAGTTCCCACTGTGTGTGACTTTAAGCATGTGATTTAGCTTTTCTAACATCAGTTTTCTGTGGAGCAGTGGGCAGCCCTGGAGCAGTGAGCACGGGTGAAGCCATTCTCATCTCCCTCTCCCTGCCTCTGCAGAGGATCCAAATTTAGTTGTCATCACTCAGCAACAAGGCCACAGTGTAAGCAGACATAGGCAGAGGTCTTCTAGAGCCATAGGCCTCCATCTTGGATTCTAAGTGTCTCCTGCTTTCCTTCACAGCAGTTTGGGGCACTGGCAGCATGGAGCTGAAGAGAGGGAAGACCTTCATCAAATCCAGCCTGCAGATTTCCCATGAGAAACCCCCAGATCCATCAGCCACCACTCTGGCCAGGGAGGATACAAGTCCCTGGTCAGTCTCACCAGGAGGGCAACAGCGGCCCTACTGTGAAAGGGCCCCACAGGTTAGTCCCAGCACCCAAGGATATGACAGATGTTCCAACAATGGGGCAGAGCTGGAACCCCAGGTGGGGGCTGCAGCCTTCTGTGGGGCCACCTTCAAACTTGTACGAAAGAGCAAGACTCATGACTGTGTGCCTGAGGCTGGCAGGGCAAGCACAGCCACAAGGCAGCTGGTGGGCAGTGCAAGCTTCCCAGGGCCCCCCGGCAGCCAGCGCATGATTGATTACCGCCACTTTGTGCCCCAGATGCCCTTTGTGCCAGCTGTGGCCAAGAGCATCCCAAGGAAGAGGATCTCCCTGAAACGACCTAAGAAGTGCTTTCGGAACCTATTCCACATTCGCAGAAACAAGACTGAGAACTTGGCCTCACTGGTGACCAAGGGTGAGAGCCTGTCTTCCCTTGGGGAGCCATCAGAGGATGGTGGGCAGCCAGGCAAAACTTTCTTCCCTTTAGGTGAGGGACTGGGGGCAGACAGCCTGTGCCAGGACCTATCTGACAGTGAGCTCCTGCCTGACTCTTCCTTTGACCTCTGCAGGGCCTTGTGTGAGGATGTGGCCTCTCTCAAGAGCTTTGACTCCCTCACAGGTTGTGGGGAGATCTTTGCAGATGAAAACTCAGTGCCATCACTGGAACTGAATGAGGGCCCAGAGAGCCCAGCCCAGGTATCCCAGATCCTTGAAAGCAAGGTTCTTAGGGGCCCTTTCCAGGGCAGTGTGGAACAGCTGGCATCACCTGCCCAAAATGAGATGTCTGACTTTGCCAAGTTCTGGGACAGTGTGAATCACTCTGTGAGGCAGCAGCACCGTGCCCTACTAGGGCCATGGCTGGGGGGTCCCCAGGGGACAGACACAGACCATCCCAGACTAGATGCAGCTGGGCTTGCTGAGCTACCCCTCTGTCCCTGCAGGGACCCCCACAGTGGCTCCAAAGCTAGCTCCATAGACACAGGTACCCCTAAGAGTGAACAGCCAGAATCCGTGTCCACAAGTGATGAGGGCTACTATGACTCCTTCTCACCTGGCCTTGAGGAGGACAAGAAGGAGGCTTCAAGCTCAGGCACACCTGCAGCTGCCTTCCCCCGTGACAGTTACAGTGGAGACGCCCTCTATGAGCTTTTCTATGACCCCAGCGAGGGCCCTATAGGCCCAAGCCTGGATGATGACTTATGTGTGTCTGAGAGTCTGTCAGGGCCAGCACTAGGAGCGCCACTGTCCATGTGCAGCTTCCACGTGGGGGCAGAGGAGAACTTGGCTCCAGCACCAGGGCCAGATCTGCTCAGCCAGGGCTTTTTGCAAAGCTCTTGGAAGGGCAAGGAGTGCCTGCTAAAGCTCTGTGACACCGAGCTTGCCATCACCATGGGCATTATCAACTGGCTTCGCCGTGGCCCTGAACTCCGTACCCCACCTGCCTCAGCTCCTAGAGAAACTGCAACCTCACCCAGGAGACAAGCAGAGAATCTGGGAGCTGGCTCTGAGGAAAAGGGCCCAGATCCTGTGAAACTGGAGGGCAGGGGGCCTGGGGCTTCAGATGCAGGTAGAACTACTGTGGGCTCAGCACCCAGCAGACAGGAGCTGTGGGCACATTCTCATCCCAAGGGCCTGCTTGCTGGAGAGAGTAAGATCACAGGAGGGTCCAAGCAGGGAACCAGCACTCCGCCTAGGGACTCATCTCTGGAGTGTGCACAAGTGTCTGGGGAAGGAGGGACACAAGGCTGTCATGAAGGCTTGTTTTCTTCTTTGGGGTGTGAAGCCTCTGCAACAACAGACACTTCCAGCAAAAATAAGATCCCAAACCCTTGGCCTGGCTTCCAAGAGCCCAGACCTCCTGGGAATTTGGAGTGTTTCCAAGATCCTTGGAGGCCAGATCCTGGCAGAACCATTCTTGATGTAGAACCTCCCCTGATAGGCTGTGTGGCCCAGGTGGCAGCTTTGCACATCCACCCAGACTGCCAACCCCCTTCTATACACCTGCCAAGACAGGACACAAACAATGGGCTCTGCAGGCAGCCTCAGGCTAGGGGCCCTGATATTCTCCAGCAGAAACAACCTAACAAATTCCCTAGCATGCCAGTTGTATGTGGCCTGCCCTCCCTGGCTAATCCTCTCCACAGCCCACAGGACCAGAGGTGCGCAGGTCACATCCTGGACCTTAGCCAACTCAGGGTGGAGCCCACCAGGATGGATGCCCAGGCTTATCGTGTCTCCATGGATGACCAGCCCCTTCAGCTCAGTTCAAGGGCTGTGGAACAGGCAGCACCTAGGGGCCGGCTGGATTCATAGCCCCTCTTGGTCCTACTACCCAGCTGAGCCCCCCGGGCCAACTCCCAGGATTCCTGGACCTCACTTCCAATATCCAGTATAAGCGAGCCCCCTGTGCAAGTGCCCCAGAAAGTTGTTATAGTTTCCTGGCCCATGAGGGCCTCCTCTGCAACCAGCCGGAAGAAGGGCCCCCAGACCAGCCATGGCTGAGCCTCACCTGTAGCATGGGCCCTCACTCACCAGAAACTGTGTCTTTGGGGCCACATTCAAGAGAACCTAACATCCAAACCTCCAGCCTCTGTCCCTAATGTGAGGACTGTGGGGGAGTGGGGGTAGCAGCACACAGGCAAGTGGAGCAGAGCATTTTAATGTGGAGGCATCCATGCCTGAACCAGTTCAGCCAGACCAGGTACTGGGCAGCCCAAGGCCAAGGACAGCTGCACAGCTGCCATTGCTCTGAAAGTGTGCCTCACTGATTTCCCCACAAAGAAATGAAGATTCGAATCCCAGTTGGCTGTAAAGTGGCCACATCTGGATTCTCCTCATATAGCATGTTAGAGAGAGGAGCTCAGGCTTGAAACTGATGGGAAGATAACAGTACATCTTATAAATGGCAATTGAGGGAGTCAAGATGTCTGCATAGGGGTTGAGAAAAATAAATGTGTGGCCTAGGGCTTAGGGGTGGGATGCAGAGTGGGAAAGAGGCAGGATGGGGCACTGTAGATGAGGTCAGGAATGTTCTCTGACCCCACACCAGTCTGCTCTCTACTTCCAGAACAAGTAACCACAGTGTACTGGGGTTCTGAAGGACTGCTCATGGGAATAAGAAGCAGGAACAGCCTCATGTCATTAAAAACCTTGAATCCACAGACAACATGTGTTACTGTGCAACTCTGCCAGGGCTAGACCCTGCAGACCCTAGTCAATAGGAGTTGGTGAATTCTCTGTCACAAATCAGACCAATAATTTTCCCTGACTTCTCTAAATGAAGCCAAGGATAGCAAAATGTTCTTAGGGAAGAAGCTGATTGATTGTCCACAACTCTGCCATTTTCACCCCTTCACACTGTCAGCATCTTTGCCTCCCCCTTCAGGAAAACTTACCTCGAAATAGAGCTGTAATTCTCATCCTTCTGAAAGCCACAACAACATACACAGTACCAAATATTCAGAATCATGGAGGGAAAAGGAGGCCCTCATCCTCAGGAAGGGCAAGTGTCAGAACATCAGGTACAGTGACAGACCATGCATCAAGTTTCTCCATGAAAGACCCTACCTCACCCATAATGCTGCAGTGAGAAGCAAAGGATGGGGTACCACAGATATGAAACAGTTTCTGGAAGAAAGGTCATCATAGAAAGGGGTAGGTCAGGTGGTGGGGGAGAAATTCCAACCAGAAGGATGCAGTCTCACAGCTGACCACATTCTGGTGCCTCTCCTGATTGTCTGAGGCTTCATTTCAGACTAGAAAATGCTCTGCAGCCCTTGTTAACAACTGCTTACAGGGGCCTACTTTTTGCTCCTATAGGCTTCTGACCAGGCCCATCCCTGGGACATTTCTAGTCTTCTTGGAAAACCACACATGATTCCCTCTCCCAGGACTTCCACAAATAGGATTATTGAGCTGTGCTGGGAGCAGGTTACACATGGAATAGTTTACCTCATCCCTGCATCAGCCTGAATGCAGCTGTCTTCATTTCTCAGATGTGGAGACCAAGGCACGGAGTGCTGATGTGACTTGCCAATGAACATACTCAGTTAGTGTGTGGGGTTGGTGGGGTTTGAGTCCCACCCTTTGGCTAGAACTTCTCTTGCTGAACTCCTGCAGTGAACTCCTCTTTCAAAGCCTTCACTCCTCCCTTCTCCCACAGCACCCTCTAGGAGCCAGCTGCATGTCTCCCTGTAAGCAGCCTGAGTTCCTGGGGACTGGGGGTATCCTTCATTCAATCATGGTCCTTATCACTTTGTACTACACCTGAGCAGAGCAAGTGTTCATTACATATTTACTTGTTGAAAAATGAAATACCAAAAGATTGCTAGTGGTTTTGTTTTCTTATTGAACATGAACCTATGTCTGAAGAGTAGCAGAGTTAAGATTTTACTTTTAGGAGTTCTGAGGGAGTGTTTCCTTGATGTGACGTGGTGACTGGTGGTGATGGGGAGAATCCAGCCGGTGCCAAGAGTGCTGATAAAAGCAGAAACCAAGGAGTTCCGGGACCCAGAGGTTATGGTGAGGGTGGTCTGCAGTGACCCAGCAGCAGAGCTGCAGAGAAAAGGAACTGAGGCCATGCCTACCTAAGAGGGACAATCAGCCCAGTGGCTGTCACTCTGGGAAGCCTCTTAAGTAATCCTGACACCCTAGAAATGTTCATTTTCTGCAATGTGGTGGGAGATCACAGCAGTGGCCTGCAAGATACCTTGCTGAGAGAACAGAGGAGCTTCCCTTCCTTTTATGTCCAGTGGTTCTGAGGAAGCCTCAGGCTATCTCTTGCCACATCCCAACTCTTGGGTTGCCCTCCCCTGCAAGAGGGGCACAGGCAGTGCCAGTCTAATGGGGCTCTGCAGGCCTCAAGTATGTTCTCCAGGTTGACCCACTGAGAGGAAAGAATAGAACTGTTGGGCCATCTCCTAGGATAGGTACTTAGTCCAGTGTTGGGAGTAGCAGAGGGCTGTGGGGCATTTTCAGAATTCTGGTCATTTCTAACCCTCTTATTCATACATGACTGTAAAAGTTAGAGGAGATTGTTTCTCCCATATAAAGTAAAATCCTAGCTCATAGATGTCCCACAGAGTCGGAGTGACTCCCCAGGGTCATACAATGATAAGCAGAGGACTGAGGTACACCCTGGGGCCTGTGCACTGTGCCTTTCAACCTTCCAGCCTTCCAAGGTTTCACTGGATACTGGGAGGTGCTGGGAAGGGGCCAGGCAGCCTCCCAGCCTGCCTTAATGGTGAGGGTGGCCTGGGGTACACCAGCAAGCCTGGATCAAGAGATCAAGAGGGAGGTGCTGAAAAGGGGTAATTATAGGCCAGCACATGCTGAGGGGGACCCAGTGAACTATATCAGTCTTACCTTTCCTGGTTTCTTATTTTATTTTGCTTTACATGTTATGGAATGGGGTAAATACAGGATACAAACTCAAAAGACACAGAAAACAATAAAAGGTTAGTCTCCTTCCTTCTTTTATCTTTCTGTTGTTTTGGTTACAAAACTAATTCTCATTTACTACAACCAACCCAAACTATGTAAAGTGCTGAGTCCACTTCCCTGACTTTCTTGAACACTAGAAGTGTCCTCAGACCCTTTTTATATCCATGACATAAATACACATGAACTTTCATCTTTTTCACTGCATAGCATATCACAAAAATCTTTTTTTATTTAGAATCAATTAACATATATTGTATCATTAGTTTCAGAGGTAGAGTTTAGTGACTCATCAGTTGTGCATAACACCCACTACTCATCCCCAGTTACCCCATTCTCCCACCTACCTCCCCTCCAGCAATTCTCAGCTTGTTCTTTATATTTAAGTCTCTTATGGTTTGCCTCCCTCCCTGTTTTTACTTTATTATATTTTTCTTTCTCTTCTCCTAAGTTCTTGTGTATTGTTTTGTAAATTCCATATATGAGTGAAATTGTATGGCTGACTTATTTCCCGTAAGCATCTGCCTTCAGCTCAGGTCATGATCCCAGGGTCCTGGGATGGAGCCAGCATCTGGCTCACTGCTCACTGGAGAGTCTGCTTCTCCCTCCCCCTCTGCTCCTCCCCACTCTGCTCCTGCCTGCTCTCATTCTTCCTCGCTTGCTCGCTCTCTCTCAGACACCTTCTTAGCAGGTACCAGCAGCAAACTGTTTCTCCATTCTCTTGAATAGCTCCACAGCATTCTCCTATAGATAGGAATTAATTTAAACATTCTCCTATTGATGGATATTCAAATTATTTTGATTTTTGTTATTACAAACAATGTTGTACTCACTTTTTATTCTCCTAAATCTTCTTTATTAGAGTCCTCTTAAAAACTGTAAAAATGAAACTTAACAGTGAAAGGATGCATTTTAAAAATGAACAACACATCCTGTTTCCTGTACCTACTGCAAGGAACAACTGTCCTGAGGCCCTGATGTTAATGCCCTAGGCTCCATGGAGATAGGGATATATCACACATACCCATATTTGGGAGAAGAAAGGTGGTTTTTCTTTTGTTATTACATGTAAGACCTTGAAAATTGCCATTTCTATCCTTACAACAAGAAAAATCTGGACAAATAAAATCAATGACTTTTCTTGACCCATCAGAAAATGGCAAATAACTTCCTTGAAACATGGAGAAATAGGCGCATTCAGAGAAATACAACAACCAAGACCTGGAGCAGAAGCTCCAAAATGACAAAAACTGGTAGAAAGAGTTAAAAAGTAATCTTGACAAATTCTTGAAGCATGAGTAGGAAGCTAGGGAGATAGATAGTCAAGGGGGCATATGCTTTCATAGTCCTTTTCTCTAGGAAACATCAAGTTTTCAGGATGAGGATAGAGAAAGATCCCCTTGTGGGCATGGCCGAGGGAATGGAAAGGTAGCTACTGTTAAACCCTTCAGAACCTTCTCCCAGCAGGTCTATCTCACAGGGGAAGGACTTCTCCAGAGGGCTATTCTGAAACTTTTCCAACCTGAAGGAAAGGAACTTCACCCCATTCCAGTTCTCTTCAACCTTCCTGTCTCAGGTAAGAATAAGTGAATAAGTATATAAGCAAATAAATACATAATATAAGGTACAGTCAATTGGGAGGGCACTGCAAGGAAATAGACTGGAAACAGTAGGAGAGAAGGGATTAGGTCTTCTGAAGTTTTTTTTTTTTAAGATTTTATTTATGTATTTGACTGAGATCACAAGTAGGCAGAGAGGCAGGCAGAGAGAGGGGGCGGGAAGCAGGCTCCCTGCTGAGCAGAGATCCCGATGTGGGGTTCCATCCCAGGACCCTGAGATCATGACCTGAGCCGAAAGCAGAGGCTTAACCCACTGAGCCACCCCGGTGCCCCAAGTCTTCTGAAGTTTAACCCAACCCCTGAGGCAACCCCCAAAAGAACTGAAACTTACTTCAAAACTTAGGAGATAAAGGGACATCACTTTCCTTCCCACCCTACGCACTCTCCCTGCTACAACATTAATAAGAATACCATAATAATAACAGTGGGTTACAACTTAAAGAGCTACAAGACAAAGATTCCATCTAAGGACCAGAACAAAGGGAAGCAAGCCAGAAGAAGAAGGAAAAGGAGGAAGAGGAAAAGAAAGAGGAGAAGGAGGAAAAAAGACAGTGACAGTGGAAAAGAAGGAAAAGGAGGACAGAGGAGGAGAATGAGGGGGAGAAAAAAGAAGCGGGGAAAGTAAGCCCACTAGAGTAATATGAAGTCTCTGGTGCCTTTAGCTGTGACAAATATTAAAATAGACTCTAGCCAGATTAATGTAAATCCTTACACTAAAAGTCTGTTTGCCTCAGTACCTATTACCCTATACAACATGTCCAGCTTTCAACAAAAATTTATAAAGCTGGCTAAAGTCGAGAAGAAACAATGTCTGAAGGACAAAGTTATCATCAGAATCAGACTCAAAGTTGTTGGAATTTCAGATAAGTATTGTATAATAAGTATTACCAATAAGTTAAGAGCTCCTCTAATGAGAAAAAGTAGATAAGACATAATAACCCATGGCAATATAAAATTAAAGAATTATAAAAATGATGAGTTCCTTGGCATCGCTCATTGACAGATTCAACATGGCTGAGTAAAGAGTCAGGAAGCTTTATTAGAAAATATCTTGAGACAAGTAAAAATGGAACTCCACATACCAAAACTTATGGGATGCAGAGAAAGCAGTATAAAATAGAAATTTGTAATCCCTACATTAAAAAGGAAGAAAGATTTCAAATCAATAACCTGATTTTACACCTTAAGAAATTAGGCAAAGAAGAGAAAACTAACTCAAAGTCAGCAGAAGGAAGGAATTAATAAAGCTTAAAATAGAGGGGGAGGGGAGAGATGGCAGAGGAGTAGGAGACCCTGTTTCAATGGGTCCCCTAAATTGAGCTGAATATCTACCAGAACACTCTTAACACCCATGAAATCAGCCTGAGATATGATTATACACTTCTGGATCTCTACGGGGCCAGAAGATCATCAGTACAGGGGAGTGGGAGTGCTCGGACTGATATCGGAGGATAAACAGAAGGTTGAGGGAGCCACCAGAAGTGACCCATTAGAAAGTAATGAAAGTGCCCTGTGACTGGGGACCAGCATTAACTTGGAGACCGGTTAACAGCACTCAAAAAGAACAAAGGGTCTTAAGGGGCAGTTGGTAGGATCAGGTGGCCATGAGCATGGGTCTAAGCCCACAGCAGTCACAGGGCAGTGACTGGGTCTTAGCCCAGGGCAGTCACAGCCAGCAACCACCCGCACCTGGGGGCTCCAGTCAGCGGTCCCTAGACCCTGGTCTTTCTGCAACCTAAGACCTGCACCATTGTCGGGGCTGGGTGCAACCCCACCTGTGCCTGAGAGAGCCGAGAGAGCCCGGTGCAAGAAGGAGCCTAGATGCCCTTCAACGGACGAATGGATACAGAAGATATGGCCCATATATACAATGGAATATTATACCTCCATCAGAAAAGATGAATACCCAGCTTTTCTGTCAACATGGACGGGGCCTGGAGGAGGTTATGTTGAGTGAAATAAGTGAAGCAGAGAAAGTCAATTATCATATGGTTTCACTTGTGGAGCATAAGGATTAACACAGAAGTCATTAGGAGAAGGAAAGGAAAAGTGAATTGGGGCAAATTGGAGGGTGAGATGAAGCATGAAAGACTGTGGACTCTGAGAAACTGAGGATTTTGGAAGGGGGGGGTGTGGGGGGATGGGTGAGCCTGGTGGTGGGTATTAAGGAGGGCATGCATTGCATGGGGCACTGGGTATGGTGTGTAAACAATAAATCTTGGAACACTGGAAAAATAAAATTAAATTTTAAAAATAAAATAAAATTCATCTTATTATTGTGACTTATTTCACTGTTTGATTTTTGGTAAATTGAATCATCCTTACACTTCAAGAATAAAATTCATTTGGTTTTGGTGTGTAATTCTTTTAATATGCTGCTGAGTTCAATTTGCTAGTATTTTGTTGAAGACTTTTATATGTATATATTCATAAGGAATATTGGTGTGCAGTTTTCTTTCAATGTTTCTGTATCTGGTTTTGGTATTGCGGCAGTGCTTGCTCATGAAATGAGTTATGAAGGGTCCTCACCTCAACTTGTTTTTAGAAGAGTTTGAGACAGATTGGTATTAAATCTTCTTTAAACATTTGATAGAATTCATCAATAAAATAATCTTGCCTGGGGCTTTTTTGTTGTTGCTGGGAAATTTTTATTACTAACTCAATTTTCTTACTAGTTATAGGTCTATGCAGATTTTCTATTTCATGACTGTTGTTTTTCTTAATTTAAGCATAATTGACATACAGTCTTACATTCGTTTTAGGTATTCAGTATAATTAAATAATTCTATACATTTATGATAAGGGTACTCTTCACCCCCTTCGCCTATTTTATCCACCCCCTCTCACCAGTTTGTTCTCTGTATTTAAGAGTTCTTTCTTTCTTTCTTTCTTCTTTCTTCTTTCTTTCTTTCTGTCTCTTTTTTCTTTGTTTATTCATTTTTTTTGTTTCTTAAATTTTACATATGAGTGAAATCATGTGGTATTTGTCTTTTTCTGATTAGTTTATTTCACTTAGCATTATACTCTTTAGTTCCATTCTTGTTGTAAATGATAAGATTTCACCTTTTTATAGATGAGTAATGTTCCATTGTATATATATACCACATCTTCCTTATCCATTCATCTATCTGTGGACACTTGGGTTGCTTCCATATCTTGGCTGTTGTTAAATTATATTGCAATAAACATAGGAGTGCACGTGTCTTTCCAAATTACTGTTTTCATTTTCTTTGAGTAAATACCTATTAATAGAATTACTGGATCATACAGTAATTGTATTTTTAAATTTTTGAGGAAACCCCATATTGTTTTTTACAGTGAATGCACCAATTTGCATTCCCACCAACAATGCATGAAGATTCCTTTTTCTCCACGTCTTGCCAAAACTTATTTCTTAGGTTTTTAATGTTAGTCATTCTGACATGTATAAAGTGATATCTTATTGTGGTTTTAATTTGTATTTCCCTGTTGATGAGTGATGTTGAACATCTTTTCATGTGTCTGTTGGCCATCTGTATGTGTTCTTTGGGAAAATATTTATTCAGGTACTTTGTTCACTTTTTAATTGGATTATTTGGGTTTTTTGACATTGAGTTGTATAAATTCTTTATACATTTTGGATGTTAACACCTTATTGGATCTATCATTTCAAACATCTCCTATTCATTAAGCTGTCTTTTTGTTTTGTTGATGGTTCCTTTCATTGTGCAAAATATTTTTATTTTGGTGTAGTCTCAATAGTTTAATTTTCCTTTTGTTTCCTTATCAGAGGAGACATATCTAGAAAAATATTTCTATGTCTGATGTCAAAGAAATTAGTGCCTAGGTTTTCTGCTAAGAATTTTATGGTTTCAGGCATCACATTTAGGTCTTTAAAATATTTTGAGCTTATTTTTGTGTTTGGCATTAGAAAGTGGTCTGGTTTCATTCTTTTGCACATAGCTGCCAAGTTTTCCCAACACCATTTGTGGAAGAGATGGTCTTTTTGTCATGGTATATTCTAGCTTCCTCTATTGTAGATTAATTGATCGCAGAAGTATAGATTTATTTCTGGACTCTCTAATCTGTTCTATTGATACACATGTCTATTTTTGTACTGGTCCCATAATGTTTTTATGACTTCAGCTTATTATACCTTGAAATCTGGAATTGTGATATCTCCAGCTTTGTTCTTTTTTCTAGATTGCTTTAGCTACTTGGAGTCTTTCATAGCTCCACACAAATTTTAGGGTAATTTGTTCAAGTTCTGTGAAAAATGCTGTTGGTGTTTGATAGAAATTGCATTAAATCTGTAGAGTGATTTGGACAGTATGTACATTTTAACAATATTGGATTTTTCAATCCATGAGCAGGGACTATCTCTCCATTTATATTATATTATATTATGTTATGTTATATTATGTAATAATATATTATGTTATATAATAATATATATTAATAATTAATATATTAATAATATATTATGTTATATTATGTATATATAAATATATATTTTTATATATTATATGTTATATTTAATTTCTTTTTAATTTTTCTTTTTAATTTCTTTTTATTTTTCTTTTTAATTTCTTTTATCAAGGTTTTATAGTTTTTGGAAGGTTACTCATAGGTATTTTAATATTTTTGGTACTATTGTGAATAGAATAGTTTTCTTAATTTCTCTTACTATTGTGTAGAAATGCAACTGTTTTCTGTACAATGGTCTTGTATCCTGCAACTTTACTGAGCTCATTTATGAGTTCTAGAAGTTTTGGTGGACTCTTTAGGGTCTTCAATGTATAGTATCAAGTCATGCACAGATAGTGACAGTTTTACTTTTTCCTTACCAATGGGATGTCCTTTATTTCTTTCTATCTGATTGTTCTGGCTAGGACTTGTTGAATTACTATGCTGAATAAAAGTTGTGAGAGGGGTGCCTAAGTGGCTTGGTCCACTGAGCATCTGACCTCAGTGGACCTGACCTCAGCTCAGGTCAGGTTCTCAGCATCATGGGTTTGAAGCCCATGTCAGGCTCTGTGCTTAGTGCAGCATCTGCTTGTCCATCTCCCTCTGCTCCTCCCTGACTCATCTCTCTATAATAATAAATAAATAAAATCTTT
This sequence comes from Mustela erminea, assembly GCF_009829155.1. Classification (NCBI taxonomy): domain Eukaryota; kingdom Metazoa; phylum Chordata; class Mammalia; order Carnivora; family Mustelidae; genus Mustela; species Mustela erminea. The sequence continues at coordinate 114,419,188 of NC_045621.1, read as the reverse complement.
TTAAAAAAAAAAAACTTGTGAGTGTGGACATCCTTGTCTTTTTCCTCATCTTAGAGGAAAAGCTCAGTTTTTCACCATTGAGTATATTATCTATGGGTTTTTTACGTGTGACCTTTATTATATTAGGTATGTGCCTTCTAAACCTGCTTTTTGAGAGTTTTTATCATGACTTAATTTTGTAGTTTGTCAAATGATTTTTCTGTATCTATTGATATGATCATACGATTTTTATCCTTTCTCTTGTTGATGTATTGATTTGTGACTGATTGATGTGTGAATATGGAATGACCTTTGCATTCCTAGAATAAATCCCACTTGATCATGGTGAATGATTTTTTAAATGTATTGTTGGATTTGGTTTGCTAATGTTTTGTTGAGGATTTTTGCATTTATGTTTATCAGAGACATTGGTTGATAGTATTCTTTTTTGTAGTGTTTTTATTTGGTTTCAGTATCAGGGTAATGGCCTCATAGGATAAATTTGGAATCTTTCCTCCCTTTTACATTTTTTTGAATAGTTTGAGAAAAATAGGTGTTAATTCTTCTTTAAATGTATGGTAGAATTTATTTGTGAGGCTATCTGGTTCTGGATTTTTATTTGTTCAGAAGGTTTGTTTTGCTTTGTTTTCTTGGGTTTTGTTTTTTAGTAGTGATTCAATTTCATTTAGTAATTGCTCTGTACAAATTTTCTATTTCTTCCTGACTCAGTTTTGGAAAGTTGTAAGTTCCTAGAAATTTATCCATTTCTTCTAGGTTGTCCAATTTGTTGGCATATAATTTTTCATACTATTCTCTTATAATCTTTTGTATTTCTGTGGTGTTAGTTATTTCTTCTTTATTTCTGATTTTATTTATTGAATCTTAACTGTTTTTGATGAGTCTTTCTAAAGGTTTATCAATTTTTGTTGATGTTTTCAAAGAACCAATTACTGATTTAATTGATCTCTTCTATTGGTTTTTTAAAGTCTTGTTATGACTTGGTTTTGGTCGATGTACGTTTCTAGGAATTCGACCCTTTCATTTAGATGTCCAGTTTGTTGATATATAAATGTTCATAGCATTCTTTTATAAACTTTTTAAAATTAAAAAAAAATCTTAGTAATATCCCTACTTTCATTTTTCTCTCTCTCTTTCTTTAATCAGGAAGAATTTTCTTTCTCTCTTCTTTTTTAAATTTAAATTCATTAGTTAACATATTTTGTAGTATTGATTTCAGAAGTACAATTTAGTGATTCATCACTTACACTTAGCACCCAGTACTAGCTTTGCACAGTGGCAGTATCATAGCCAACGAGGTTTATCTGAGGCACGATTATTGCTAATTAAAAACTTAACACCCAGTACTTATCCCAACAAGTTCCCTCCTTAATGACCATCACCCACTTAGTCCATGCCCCACTGACACTCCTCCAGCAACCCTCAGTTTGTTCTCTGTATTTATGTCTCTTGTGGTTTGCCTCCCTGTTTTATCTTATTTTATTTTTCTTTTCCTTACCCTATGCTCACCTGTTTTGTTTCTTTAAATTCCACATATGAGCTAAATCATATGGTACTTGTCTTTCTCTAACTGACTTATTTTGCTTAGCATAATACACTCTAGTTCTATCCCCATTCTTGAAAATGGCTAGATTTCATGCTTTTTGATCACTGAGTAATAGTCCATTGTATATATAAGCCACATTTTCTTTATCCATTCATCAGTTGATGAATATTGTGAATATTGCTGCTATAAATATTGGGGTGAATATGCTCTCTTTGGTTCACTATGTTTGCATCCTTTGGATAGATACTTAGTAGCACAGTTGCTGGGTCATAAGGTAGCTCCATTTTTAACTTTTCGAGGAACCTCCATACTGTTTTCCAGAGTGGCTGCACCAATTTGCACTCCCACCAACAGTGTAAGAGTATTCCCTTTTCTCTGCATGCTTGCCAACATCTCTTGTTTCCCAAGTTGATCATTTTAGCCATTCTAACAGGTGTGATGTGGTATTTCATTGTGGTTTTGATTTTTATTTCCCTGATACTGAGTGATGTTGAGCAACTTTTCATGTGTCTGTTAGTCATCTGGATGTCTTCTTTGGAAAAGTGTCTATTCATTATTTTTTTAACTAGATTATTGTTTTTTTTGGTTGTTGAGTTTGAAAAGTTCTTTATAGATTTTGGATAGTCCTTTATTTGATATGTCTTTTGCAAATAACTTCTCCCATTCTGTAGGCTGCCTTTTGGTTTTTTTGTTTTGTTTTATTTATTTTTAATAAACATATAATGTATTTTTATCCCCAGGGGTACAGGTCTGTGAATCACCAGGTTTACATACTTCACAGCACTTATCATAGCACATAACCTCCCCAATGTCCATAACCTAACCCCCCCTCCCAACCCCTTTCCCCCCAGCAACCCTCAGTTTGTTTTGTGAGATTAAGAGTCACTTATGGTTTGTCTCCCTCCCAATCCCATCTAGTTTCATTTATTCTTCTCCTACCCCCTTAACCCCCCTATGTTGCATCTCCACTTCCTCATATCAGGGAGATCATAAGACAGTTGTCTTTCTCCGATTGACTTATTTTGCTAAGCATGATACCCTCTAGTTCCATCCACGTTGTCGCAAATGGCAAGATTTCATTTCTTTTGATGGCTGCATAGTATTCCATTGTGTATATATACCAACTCTTCTTTACCCATTCATCTGTTGCTGGACATCTAGGTTCTTTCGATAGTTTGGCTATTGTAGACATTGTTGCTATAAACATTCGGGTGCACGTGCCCCTTCGGATCACTACGTTTGTATCTTTAGGGTAAATACTCAGTAGTGCAATTGCTGGGTCATAGGGTAGTTCTATTTTCAACTCTTTGAGGAACCTCCATGCTGTTTTCCAGAGTGGCTGCACCAGCTTGCAATCCCACCAACAGTGTAGGAGGGTTCCCCTTTCTCCACATCCTCACCAGCATCTGTTATTTCCTGACTTGTTAATTTTAGCCATTCTGACTAGTGTGAGGTGATATCTCATTGTGGTTTTGATTTGTATTTCCCTGACGCCGAGTGATGTGGAACACTTTTTCATGTGTCTGTTGGCCATCTGGATGTCTTCTTTGCAGAAGTGTCTGTTCATGTCTTCTGCCCATTTCTTAACTAGATTATTGGTTTTTTGGGTGTTGAGCTTGAAAAGTTCTTTATAGATTTTGGGTAGTCCTTTATTTGATATGTCATTTGCAAATAACTTCTCCTATTCTGTAGGCTGCCTTTTAGTTTTGTTGATTGTTTCTTTCTCTGTACAGAAGGTTTTTATCCTGAAGAAGTCTCAATTGTTCATTTTTGCTTCCATGTCCCTTGCCTTTGATGATATGCTAAGTAAAAAGTTGGTGTGGCCAAGGTAAAAGAGGTGCTGCCTGCTCTCTCCTCTAGGATTTTGATTGATCCTCTAGGATTTTGACTCACATTTAGGCTTTTCATCAATTTTGAGTTTATTTTTGTGTACAGTGTGAGAAAGTGGTCCAGTCTCTTCTTCTACAAGGTGCTGTCCATTTTCCCCAACACCATCTGTTGAAGGAACTGTCTTTTTTCCATTGGATATTCTTTCCTGCTTCATTGAAGATTAGCTGGCCATAAAGTCGTGAGTCCATTTTTCAGTTCTCTCTTCTGTTCCACAGGTTTTAGTGTCTGTTTTTGTGCCAATACCATACTGTCTTGTTGATTATGGTTCGATAATACAGCTTGAAGTCTGGAATTGTGATGCCTTGCTTTTGGCTTTCTTTTTCAACATTCCTGTGGCTATTGGGGGTTTTTCCTAGTTGCATATAAATTTTAGAATAGTTTGTTCTAGCTTTGTGAAAAATGCTGATGGTATTTCGATAGAGATCGGATTGAATGTGTAAATTGCTTTGGGCAGCATAGACATTTTAACATTTGTTCTTCCATCCATGAGCATAGATTATTTTTCCATTTTTTGCTGTCTTTCTCAACTTCTTTCATAGACTCTGAAATACAATCTGAGGGTTTTGAAGGGGTGGGGGGTGGGAGGTCAGGGTACCAGGTGGTGGATATTATAGAGGGCACGGAATGCATGGAGCACTGGGTGTGGTGCAAAAATAATGAATACTGTTATTCTGAAAATAAAAAATAAATCAAAAAAAATCAAAAGCTTCTGCACAGCAAAGGAAACAGTCAAAAAAACAAAGAGGCAACCCATGGAATGAGAGAAGATATTTGTAAATGACAGTACAGACAAAATGTTGATATCCAGGATCTATAATGAACTCCTCAAACTCACACACACAAAACAGACAATTATATCAAAAAAATGGGCAGAAGATATGAACAAACACTTCTCCAATTAAGACATACAAATGGCTATCAGACACATGAAAAAATGTTCATCATCACTAGCCCTCAGGGAGATTCAAATTAAAACCACATTGAGATATCACCTTACACCAGTTAGAATGGCCAAAATTAACAAGACAGGAAACAACATGTGTTGGAAGGAATGTGAAGAAAGGGGAACCCTCTTCTACTGTTGGTGGGAACGCTAGTTGGTGCACCCTCTTTGGAGAACAGTGTGGAGAT